>NC_134710.1:324796301-325101658 GCF_043290135.1 Rhipicephalus microplus | reverse complement strand
TAAAAAAACTGAAAAAGACATCGGGCTCGTCCGGGATTGCAACCCGGGACCTCTCACACACTAAGCGATAATGATACCCCAAGACCAACTAGCCAACACATGCAAATAAACACTAATGAAAAAAACAATATTTTAGCTAGAAGTAAATTACTCATATAAAACTTCAGAACCGCCACCCTCAACGGTAAAAGATGCTCGGGAAACGAGCAATCGCGCAAAAGAAAAATGTGGATAGCGATGCCAAGCTACCTTGAAGCTTCAAACGCCCTAATTTATAGAAAAAAAGTATAAAATTAAAACTAAATCGGGCTCGTCCGGGATTTGAACCCTGGACATCTCGCACGCAAAGCGAAAATCATACCCCTAGACCAACGAGCCAACACACGCAATTAAACAATAATGAGGAGAACAATATTTTAGCTAAAAGTGAATTATCCCTACTAAATTTCAAATCTGCCACCGTCACCAGTAAAAGACACTTGGGAAACGAGGAATCGCGCAAAAAAATGCGGATGGTGACGCCAACCTAGCTTCATGCTCCAAACGTCCTACTTTTAAAAAAATTACAAAACTGAAGAAAAATTTGGGCTCGTCCGGGTTTTGGACCCGGGACCTCTCGCACCCTAAGCGAGAATCATACCCCTAGACCAACGAGCCAACATTTTTTTTTAATGAATGACATTATCATCAGTAAAGTACACAGAACCAACAAGACAACACATGCGAAGTAACACTAATGAGGAAAACAGTAATTTTGTTAGAAGTTGTTTAACCCTAAAAAATTTCAAAACTGCCACAGTCATCGAGAAAAGACGCTCGGGAAAAAGGGAATCGCGCAAAAGCAAAATGTGGATTGCAACGCCAACCTATCTTCTCACTCCAAACGCTCTACATTTAAAAAAACATTAAAAACTGAAAATCACAACAGGCTCCTCCTGAATATGAACCCGGGACCTCTCGCACCCTTAGCGAGTATCATACCCTTAGACCAACAGCCAACACATGCAAATTAACACTAAGGAGGAAAACACTGTTTTTCCAAGAAGTAAACTGGCCCTTAAATATTTCAAAACCGACGTCTCCAACGAGAAAATACGCTCGGAAAAAGAAGAATCGCGCAAAAGGAAAATGCGAATGGCAACGCCAACCTAACTTCATGCTCCAAACCCACTACTTTTTAAAAAATTAAAAAAACTGAAAAAGACATCGGGCTCGTCCGGGATTGCAACCCGGGACCTCTCACACCCTAAGCGATAATCATACCCCTAGACCAACGAGCCAACACTTGCAAATAAACACTAATGAAAAAAAACAATATTTTAGCTAGAAATAAATTACCCATACACAACTTCAAAACCGCCACCCTCACCGGTAAAAGATGCTCGGGAAACGAGCAATCGCGCAAAAGAAAAATGTGGATCGCGATGCCAAGCTACCTTGAAGCTTCAAACGCCCTATTTTATTAAAAAAAATATAAAATTAAAAATAATTCAGGCTCGTCCAGGATTTGAACCCGGGACCTCTCGCACCCAAAGCGAGAATCATAGCCCTAGACCAACAAGCCAACAAGCGCAAATAAACATTAATGAGAAGAACAATATTTCAGCTAAAAGTGAATTACCCCTACTAAATTTCAAATCTGCCACCCTCACCAGTAAAAGAAACTTGGCAAACCAGGAATCGCGCAAAAAGAAAATGTGGATGGTGACGCCAACCTAGCTTTAAGCTCCAAATGCCTTACTTTTTAAAAAAAATATAAAACTGAAACAATCTTGGGCTCGTCCGGGACTTGAACCCGGGACCTCTCGCACCCTAAGTGAGAATCATACCCCTAGACCAACGAGCCAACTCATGCGAGATAACACTAATGAGGAAAACAGTAATGTTGTTACAAGTTATTTACCCTTAAAAAATTTCAAAACTGCCACAGTCACCGAGAGAAGACGCTCAGGAAAAGGGGAATCGCGCAAAAAAAATTATGGATGGCAACGCCAACCTATCTTGTCTCTCCAAACGCTCTACATTTGAAAAAAAACATTAAAAACTTAAAAGCACAAGAGGCTCCTCCGAAATATGAACCCGGGACCTCTCGCACCCTTAGCGAGCATCACACCCTTAGACCAACAGCCAACACATGCAAATTAACACTAATGAGGAAAACACTGTTTTTCCAAGAAGTAAATTAGCCCTAAAATATTTCAAAACCGACATCTCCACCGGGAAAAGACGCTCGGAAAAAGAAGAATCGCGCACAAGGAAAATGCGAGTGGCAACACCAACCTAACTTCATGCTCCAAACCAACTACTTTATAAAAAATTAAAAAAAACTGAAAAAGACATTGGGCTCGTCCGGGATTGCAACCCGGGACCTCTCACACCCTAAGCGATAACGATACTCCTAGACCAACGAGCCAACACATGCAAATAAACACTAATGAGGAAAAGAATAGTTTAGCTAGAAGTAAATTACCCATACAAAACTACAAAACCACCACCCTCACCGGTAAAAGATGCTCGGGAAACGAGCAATCGCGCAAAAAGAAAAAGTGGATGGCGATGCCAAGCTACCTTCATGCTTCAAACACCCTACTTTATTGAAAAAAATGTAAAAAAAATCGGGCTCGTCCGGGATTTGAACCCGGGACCTCTGGCACCAAAAGCGAGAATCATACCCCTAGACCAACAAGCCAACACACGCAAATAAACATTATTGAGAAGAACAATATTTTAGCTAAAAGTGAATTATCCCTACTAAATTTCAAATCTGCCACCCTCACCAGTAAAAGACACTTGGGAAACCAGGAATTGCGCAAAAAGGAAATGTGGATGGTGACGCCAACCTAGCTTCTTGCTCCAAACGCCCTACTTTTAAAAAAATTATAAAACTGAAAAAATCTTGGGCTCGTCCGGGAATTTAACCCGGGACCTCTCGCACCCTGAGCGAGAATCATACCCCTAGACCAACGAGCCAACATTTTTTTCTTTAATGAATGACATTATCATCAGTAAAGTACACAGAACCAACAAGCCAACACATGCGAAGTAACACTAATGAGGAAAACAGTTTTTGTTAGAAGATGTTTACCCCTAAAAAAATCCAAAATTGCCACAGTCACCGAGAAAAGACGCTCGGGAAAAAGGGAATCGCGCAAAAGGAAAGTGTGGAAGGCAACGCCAACTGATCTTATCCCTTCAAACGCTCTACATTTGAAAAAAACATAAAAAACTGAAAAACACAACAGGCTCCTCCGGAATATGAACCCGGGACCTCACGCACCCTTAGCGAGTATCATACCCTTAGACCAACAGCCAACACATCCAAATTAACACTAATGAGGAAAACACTGTTTTTCCAAGAAGTAAATTAGCCCCAAAATATTTCAGAACCGACATCTCCACCGAGAAAAGACGCTCGGAAAAAGAAGAATCGCGCAAAAGCAAAATGCGAATGGCAACGCCAACCTAACTTTATGCTCCAAACCCACTACTTTTTAAAAAAATAAAAAACCTGAAAAAGACATTGGGCTCGTCCGGGATTGCAACCCGGGACCTCTCACACCCTAAGCGTTAATCATACCTTAGACCAACGAGCTAACACATGCAAATAAAAACTAATGAGGAAAACAATAGTTTAGCTAGAAGTAAATTACCCATACAAAACTTCCGATTCGCCACCCTCACCAGTAAAAGATGCTCGGGAAGCGAGGAATTACGCAAAAGAAAAATATGGATGGCGATGCCAAGCTACCCTCATGCTTCAAACGCCCTACTTCATTGAAAAAAATATAAAATTGAAAAATCAATCGGGATCGTCCGGGATTTGAACCCGGGACCTCTCGCACCCAAAGCGAGAATCATAGCCCTAGACCAACGAGCCAACACACTCAATTAAACATTAATGAGGAGAACAATATTTTAGCTAAAAGTGAATTGCCCCTACTAAATTTCAAATCTGCCACCCTCACCAGTAAAAGACACTTAAAAAACGAGGAATCGCGCAAAAAGAAAATGTGAATGGTGACGCCAACATAGCTTCATGCTCCAAACGCCCTACTTTTAAAAAGATTATAAAAACTAAAAAAGCTTGGTCTCGTCCGGGATTTGCACCCGGGACCTCTCGCACCCTAAGCGAGAATCATACCCCTAGACCAACGAGCCAACACATGCGAAGTAACACTAAAGAGGAAAACAGTAATTTTGTTAGAAGTTTTTACCCCTAAAAAATTTCAAAACTGCCACAGTCACCGAGAAAACACGCTCGGGAAAAAGGGAATCGCGCAAAAGGAAAAGGTGGATGGCAACGCCAACCTATCTTGTCGCTCAAAACGCTCTACAATTGAAAAAAAAACATTACAAACTGAAAAACACAACAGGCTCCTCCGGAATAGGGACCCGGGACCTCTCGCACCCTTAGCGAGTATCATACCCCTAGACCAAGGAGCCAACATTTTTTTTCTTTAATGAATGACATTATCATTAGTAAAGTACACAGAACCAACAAGCCAATACATGCGAAGTAACACTAATGAAGAAAACAATGTTTTTGTTAGAAGTTATTTACCCCTCAAAAATTTCAAAACTGCCACAGTCACCGAGAAAAGACACTCGGGAAAAAGGTAATCGCGCAAAAGGAAAATGTGGATGGCAACGCCAACCTATCTTCTCGCTCCAAACGCTCTACATTTGAAAAAAAACAATAAAAACTGAAAAACACAACAGGCTCCTCCTGAATATGAACAAGGGACCTCTCGCACCCTTAGCGAGTATCATACCCTTAGACCAACAGCACACACATGCAAATTAACACTAATGAGGAAAACACTGTTTCTTCAAGAAGTAAATTGGCCCTTAAATACTTCAAAACCGACGTCTCCAACGAGAAAATACGCTCGGAAAAAGAAGAATCGCGCAAAAGGAAAATGCGAATGGCAACACCAACCTAACTTCATGCTTAAAACCCACTGCATTTTAAAAAATTAAAAAAACTGAGAAAGACATCGGGCTCGTCCGGGATATCAACCCGGGACCTCTTACACCCTAAGCGATAATCATACCCCATGACCAACGAGCCAACACAAGCAAATAAACACTAATGAAAAACAATATTTTAGCTAGAAGTAAATTACCCATACAAAACATCGAAACCGCCACCCTCACCGGTAAAAGATGCTCGGGAAACGAGCAATCGCGCAAAAGGAAAATGTGGATGGCGATGCCAAGCTACCTTCAGGCTTCAAACGCCCTACTTTATTGAAAAAAAAATATAAAAAAAGAAACCGCGCTCGTCCGGGATTTGAACCCGGGACCTCTCGCACCCAGAGGGAGAATCATACCCCTAGACCAGCGAGCCAACACACGCAATTAATAATAATGAGGAGAACAATATTTTAGCTAAAAGTGAATTACCCCTACTAAATTTCAAATCTGCCACCGTCACCAGTAAAAGACACTTGGGAAACGAGGAATCGCGCAAAAAAATGCGGATGGTGACACCAACCTAGCTTCATGCTCCAAACGTCCTACTTTTTAAAAAAAATTACAAAACTGAAGAAAAATTTGGGCTCGTCCGGGATTTGGACCCAGGACCTCTCGCATCCTAAGCGAGAATCATACCCCTAGACCAACGAGCCAACATTTTTTTTCTTTAATGAATGACATTATCATCAGTAAAGTACACAGAACCAACAAGCCAACACATGCGAAGTAACACTAATGAAGAAAACAATGTTTTTTAGAAGTTATTTACCCCTCAAAAATTTCAAAAGTGCCACAGTCACCGAGAAAAGACGCTCGGGAAAAAGGGAATCGCGCAAAAGGAAAATGTGGATGGCAACGCCAACCTATCTTCTCGCTCCAAACGCTCTACATTTGAAAAAAAAACAATAAAAACTGAAAAACACAACAGGCTCCTCCTGAATATGAACCCGGAACCTCTCGCACCCTTAGCGAGTATCATACCCTTAGACCAACAGCGAACACATGAAAATTAACACTAATGAGGAAAACACTGTTTTTCTAAGAAGTAAATTGGCCCTTAAATATTTCAAAACCGACGTCTCTAACGAGAAAATACGCTCGGAAAAAGAAGTATCGCGCAAAAGGAAAATGCGAATGGCAACGCTAACCTAACTTCATGCTCCAAACCCACTACATTTTAAAAAATTAAAAAAACTGAGAAAGACATCGGGCTCATCCGGGATTGCAACCCGGGACCTCTCACACCCTAAGCGATAATCATACCCCTAGACCAACGAGCCAACACATGCAAATAAACACTAATGAGGAAAACATTATTTTAGCTTGAAGTAAATTACCCATACAAAACTTCAAAACCGCCACCCTCACCGGTAAAAGATGCTCGGGAAACGAGCAATCGCGCAAAAGGAAAATGTGTATGGCGATGCCAAGCTACCTTCATGCTTCAAATGCCTTACTTTTTAAAAAAAAAAATAAAAAAAAACAAATCGGGCTCGTCCGGGATTTGAACCCGGGACCTCTCGCACCCAAAGCGAGAATCATAACCCTAGACCAACGAGCTTTTTTTTTCTTTATTTCCGGTAAACTTCACAAACGGGTTACTAAGATATATTACAATTCACTACATACAATACAAAAAAAACTTAAAACATAACTATAACACATCGCATCCTAGAATTCCTTCATGGTTAGTAGGGCTTCTACCCTTTCTACCCACAAAGGTACACATTCGTCTGTTCTTACTACCTCTAGTAATCTTGAGTTGCTTTCCTTAAAATACTCTCTTGCTGGTCTTCTGTCTGGGTCACAATGAAATCCAGCCATTCTAGAGCGCCATATACTGTGCAAGGCAGTCATCCTGATAAAATCGAAAGGTAATCCATCCTCGTTCTCTATTGCCAAATACCTGATACCATGAGGGTCTAACGGAAACTCTTTTTTGATTGTCCTTTGTAATACGTCCCAAAAATAAACTCCTTCCCAACAGTGCAGGAAAACATGGTCGATAGTTTCCGGTTTCTTACAGATTAGACAGTGAGATCCCCAAGGCATATAAAACCCACGCTCCTCTAGGAAGGTTCTTACAGGAAGTGTTCCCGTGTGTAATTTGAAAAAGAACACTTTCGCACTTGGAGCTGCTGGCATTTTTTTACTCGTTTAAGTACGTTCTGACCCTTGCGTGCTGTATATAGCACTCTGTACAGTGGGACGGGGAGCATCGTGTCACATAAATCTTTGTACAGTTTTTTCTTTCCAACAGACCACAGGTAGTCAGTTGAAAAGCGAACACACAAAAACTGCACGCTGGCCACTACTTCTTTCATGTATCCTTGCACAGCCCCTGGGGTAACATGGGTGCTCACAACAAACTCGGGCAACAGTCTACTTAGCCTTGTTTGACACACTGTTAGTATGAAAGGATCTCTTGTCTCACGAAAAAAGAAAAACCTATTTACTAACTGCTTGATAAACAGATGTCCTAGCCCAAGGCCTCCACACTTCACCCGTCTAAACAAATTCGTGCGACTGCACCTTTCCCAGTTAGACCCCCACACAAATATTGCAAACACCCGATGTAATTTTTGCACATTGACCCAGGAACAGTACAGCACTTGCATCACATATCACAGCTTAGACACAAAAAAGCAGTTGCATTTAGTAGCCCTAGCAAACATGGACAGATAAGTTGCATTCCACCTATTCACTGTTTCTTCAATTTCTTTCGTTTGCTGTGTCCAATATTCGTCAGTACTTTTGTATGACTCGAGCGGTACTCCAAGATATTTAACTGGCGTTCTTGTCCATTTAATGGCTGCGAAAAATTCTGGTGTTGAAGGCCAATATCCATGCCAGAAGCCGAGGCATTTACCCCAGTTTATGTGGCTTCCTGTAACTTCGGCGAAATATTTAGAAACTCTGATTGATTCTTCAATACCGACATAGGTAGTGCTACAAATCGCAACATCATCAGCGTATGCGAGTAGTTTGACTTCTGAAGATTGTACTCTAAACCCATTAATGATGTCATTCTGCAATATCGACTGACATAAAGTTTCAATATAGATGCAAAACAAAAGTGGACTAACAGGGCAACCTTGACGCACTGAGCGATCGATTCTTATGGGGGGGCCCAATGTCTTGTTGATAATTAGTCTCGTACTACCGTTCCGATATGCCATGGCTACTCCGTCAATAATTATCTTACCAACATTAATGTGCTTCAATACTGCAAACAAAAGAGCGTGGGAAACGCAATCAAACGCTTTCTCCAGATCCAGCTGGAGTATGGCCACACGAGCATGACAGGTGTCAACACATTCGAGCACGGATCGCATTTTATGAACGTTTGTAACTATGGACCGACCTTTTATTCCACACGTTTGGTGTGGACCGACGATATCTTTTATTACTGACTGAAGTCTGGCCGCCAAAATTTTCATTAATATTTTGTAGTCTACGTTTGTCAGTGCGATTGGCCTGTACGCTGTGACGTGCCTGAGCTTTTCAACCTCGTCTGTTTTCGGAATCAGAACGGTACGCGATTCACCAAAGGATGGTGGTAATTTCTTTTCCTCATATGCCTCATTAAAAACGCCCGCAAGTATTGAAGACAATTCGCTTTTAAAACATTTGTACCACTTGGCAGAAAGACCATCTGGTCCTGGAGATTTCCCAGGATTTAACTTATCAATCGCCCGTTCAACTTCAGATGCAGATATAGATAATTCCAAAGCGTTTTTCACTTCCTCACTCACTTGCGGCATGAGTCCTAAATATTCGTCTTTAAATCTTTCTAGGTTTGCCTGTCTACACGCAAAAAGGTTTTCAAAATGACTTGAAAATACGGATAAAATGCTGTCCGTATCAGTTACTTCGTGACCATCCTTCTCTATTTTCTCGATATGATTCCGTCGAGCGTTCGTTTTCTCCACCCCTAACGCTCTTTTGGTTGGCGTCTCTCCAGCCGCTAAAGCCTCGGCCCTAGCACGGACGAGTGCACCGCGGTAGCGTTCCTCGTCATGCAGTGCAAGTTTCTGCTTAATATTGCGTATGTCAATTTTATACTCTCCCGGTTGTCTGCACTCCAAGTCTACTAGTCTTTCCAAAGTCTTTCGGAGTTCTTTTTCTTTCTTTTTCCTTTCATAACTCAATGCGCAAGAACGATCAATAGCTTTTATTTTTATTTGCTGCTTGAACTCTTCCCATTGTTCTGCAAGTTTAGCTCCATCATCCATTTTTATTTCATTGATGCAGTTCATAACCTGATCTAAGAAACATTCGTCAGTGATCAAAGTGGAATTCATCTTCCACAGCTCCCATGAAAAAGTTCCACCTTGTGTTTTCTCTCCCATATCACATTTAACTAAACAATGATCGCTAAAGTGTATTGGGTAAACAGCATATGTCTTGCAGTGGGCTATTAATTCAAGCGACACGTAAATGCGATCAAGGCGCGCATGGCTATTCCCCTGAAAATGTGTGAAACGCACCTCCCGCGTTCCCTCCATACAGCTGCCCACGTCTTCTAACTCGAATTGAGTAACTACGTCCGCTAGCGTCCTACTACTTTTATCGTAATTGGCGCGTCCATTTGCTCGATCTCGCCCATTGAGGACGCAGTTAAAATCACCAAGTAATACAGATTTCCTTTCCAAAGTGAAGTGCTGCTTTAGGCTTGAAAAAAAAGTGATCGCTCCTCACAAATGGTTGGTGCATAAATACACACTATACGCCACTGACATTCATTAAATACAAAATCACAGGAAACCAATCTACCAGATGGGCAAGCGAAGGTATCTTGCACTACCAGACCCGGTAACTTCTTAATGAACAAAACGCAGCCTGCAGACGTGCCTATTGCTTGACTTACAACTGCGTGGTAACGCGCCGTAAACCTCAGCACCATGCCCCGGGTCTCCTCCTCACCGTCTACTTTTGTTTCTTGTACAGCTAGTACATCCAGATCATGATCCACAAGTAGCCTGTACACTTGGCTCTGTTCCCGCTTGGCGGCGAGACCTCGAACATTTAACGTTGCCACTTTAAGTTTCGGTGCAACAGCCATGTCTACACAGTAAAGAAGTTAGCCCGGGGCATGATGCTTACCTTCGGCGTCTAGCATAGAGCTAGACATCTTCGGAGCCTCCAGGTGGGCCCGTGCCACTGGAGGACAAAGGTGGCCAGTGATTGTCCGATATCGGGTTGGGACGCAGCCTTGTGCTGCTGCGTCTGAACGAAGTCGCCTTCGCAGGTGGCCCCTCTTCTTGCTTTTCGCTGGACGCCTCACGCCGTCCTGCAGACTGCTCGCGGGGTCTTTCGCTTGGCGCCCCACCACTGATACTCTCGCACGACACTGGAAGTTCGGTTAATTCCACCGGCTCAGGCTCCTTCGATGAGGTGCTTGTAAAGCCTTCTTCGGTTTGGCCGGCTGGCTCTTGAGTAACCACCTCCTCAGATGCTATGTCTGCTTTGGCTGTTGGTTCATCACCACCAGTCGGTGTAACTGTACCTGTTGAAGGTTCAGGGTTCACCGCGTCGCCTGCGCCTTTCGCCGCGTCTTCAGCCTCGGTCACGTCCATCACCAACTCTGCTGTGTCGTCACCTTCGGCTGATCCGATAGCCGATGCGTACGTGCGCAAGCACGCATCTTCGCTGTGGCCGAACCGCCGACAACGCGAGCATCGGGGTACCTTACACTCTCTTCTAACATGGCCGGTACCTTGGCAGCGCAGACACTGCATTGGCCGACCAGGTGCAACCACAAGTGCCAGTTCACCAGCCACCCTGATTTGATGGGGGAGATCTTCAACCTTCACGCCACTCTTGAGCTTAAGAAGCACAGTCCGTGTGGTTGAACCCTTGTCGCTGACACCTTGAACACGCCAATGCTTCCTTGTGACTTGTACGACCTTCCCATAAGCCGCCAACGCCGTTCGCACGTCTTCATCGTTGACGCCGTACAGCAGCCAATGAAGACGCAGCCGCACCTGCTGATCCTGGGGGTCTACGATGATGCAGCATCGGCCCTTGACTTTCAACTCCTTCACATCCAGCAAGCGTTTCGTAGCGTGCGCGTTGTTCATGGTGACTGCCCAGACATGATTTATCTGGTAGGCCCCCAGTGCCAACACCTCCGGCAGCAGTCCTGTAGGTCCGAGCGCGTCTCGGAAATCTTCGACTCGATACGGTCTGCCGCGCACATCACCGTGTAAAAACACGGTGTTTTGCGCGACGCGTCCCTTGGGCAGTGGTGGCAAAATAATCTCATATCCTGCGTCTTGGTCTTCGGTCATCCTGTTACCGCGGCTAGTATGTGCCGCAAACGCCGCTCCTACGAAGCACATGATTCTTGCGTCCGACGCGCGTGAGTGCCGACGAAAGAATGACCCTAGACCAACGAGCCAACACACGCAAATAAACATTAATGAGGAGAACAATATTTTAGCTAAAAGTGAATTATCCCTACTAAATTTCAAATCTGCCACCCTCACCAGTAAAAGACACTTGGGAAACCAGGAAATGCGCAAAAAGAAAATGTGGATGGTGACGCCAACCTTGCTTCATGCTCCATATGCCCTACTTTTAAAAAAAATTATAAAACTGAAAAAAAATTTTGGGCTCGTCCGGGATTGGAACCCGGGACCTCTCGCACCCTAAGCGAGAATCATACACCTAGACCAACGAGCCAACACATGCGAAGTAACACTAATGAGGAAAACAGTTTTTGTTAGAAGTTGTTTACCCCTAAAAAAAATTCAAAACTGCCACAGTCACCGAGAAAAGACGCTCGGGAAAAAGGGAATCGCGCAAAAGGAAAATGTGGATGGCAACGCCAACCGATCTTATCCCTTCAAACGCTCTACATTTGAAAAAAACATTAAAAACTGAAAAACACAACAGGCTCCTCCGGAATATGAACCCAGGACCTCACGCACTCTTAGCGAGTATCATACCCTTAGACCAACAGCCAAAACATGCAAATTAACACTAATGAGGAAAACACTGTTTTTCCGAGAAGTAAATTAGCCCCAAAATATTTCAAAACCGACATCTCCACCGGGAAAGACGCTCGGAAAAAGATGAATTGCGCAAAAGGAAAATGCGAATGGCAACGCCAACCTAACTTCATGCTCCCAACCCACTAGATTTTAAAAAATTAAAAAAACTGAAAAAGCCATCGGGCTCGTCCGGGATTGCAACCCGATACCTCTCACACCCTAAGCGATAATCATACCGCTAGACCAACAAGCCAAATCATGCAAATAAATACTAATGAAAAAAACAATATTTTAGCTAGAAGTAAATTACCCATACAAAACTTCAACGCCGCCGCCCTCACCGGTAAAAGATGCTCGGGAAACGAGCAATCGCGCAAAAGAAAAATGTGGATAGCGATGCCAAACTACCTTGAAGCTTCAAACGCCCTATTTTATTGAAAAAAATATATAAAATTAAAAATACACCCGGCTCGTCCGGGATTTGAACCCGGGACCTCTCGCACCCAAAGCGAGAATCATAGCCCTAGACCAACAAGCTTTTTTTTTTTTTTTCTTTATTGCCGGCTTCGCACAAAAGAAATACAATTTACGATCACATTTAAACAAGTTTAAAAAAAAAACACCAGCCTGGCTGTGACTGGTTTCATTTAAAACTGCTTCATTGTAGCCAACACATTCAACAACGACACCCATTCGGGTCTTTCTTCTCTGGAAGATAACACGTCTCTTATGTATACAATACTTTCCGTGAAGTATTCATGCGCACATCGGGCATCTTTATCTACGTGTCTTACTGCCATTCTAGTTCGCCACACGCTGTGAAGCACAAGCAACATAAACATATCATAAGGCACACCATCCTCATTTTCTACAGCCAAGAATCTAATACCGTGTGGTGTGATAGGCAAGTCCTTTTTCAAAGTACGCTGCAGAATGTCCCACAGAAAAACAGCATCCCAGCAATCAAGAAAAATGTGGTTGACAGTCTCGGGTTTCTTACAGATAAGGCAGTCCATCGACCACGGAACAAAGAAACCCTTTTCTTGTAACCATGGTTTTACGGGCAATGTTCCGCTGTGCAGCTGAAAAAAAAATGTCTTTGCACTTGCGCGTACGGTCATCATTTTCACTCTCTTCAATACGTCACGTTCAGCACCAACCTGGTATACTGATCTGTAGATAGGCTGAGGCAGCATTACGTCACGTAAATCTCTGTAAAGACGTTTTCTCTTTACAACAGATAAATATTCCATTGAAAATCTCACTTTCAGTATTTCATATGCCATTATAACTTCTCTTAAATATCCGCGTAGGTTACATTTCACAGGCATACTTGATACCACATAATCAGGAATCTTATTAGAAAGTACAATTTGTAGAAATGTTCTCACAAACGGATTACATTGGTCGCGTAAAAAAATATATCTAGACACAATTTGCTTAAGGAAGAGGTGAGCCAATCCTAAACCACCATTTCTTAGTGAATGAAATAAGTTTGTTCGACTCGTACGCTCCCAAACCGACCCCCAAACAAACACAGCTAAGACTCGATGCAATTTCTGCACATTTGCTCTTGACATAAATAGGAACTGCAGAACATACCATACTTTGCAAACAATGAACCAATTGCATGCAGTCGCTCTAGAAAACATAGAAAGTTCCCTACCACCCCAGTTTCTTGTCTTCTCACGAGTGCTCTCACATATCTCTTTCCAGTAATCATCCGTGTTTTTATAATGCTGGAGGGGTACTCCGAGATACTTCGTCGGTACAAGTGACCAGTTCATATTTGCAAAGTTTTGTGGGGTGGTCTCCCAAGAACCATGCCACAAGCCTAGGCATTTGTCCCAGTTTACTGCACTGCCTGTCATCTTGCAAAAATAGGCCACATGACGTATCACTTCACTGACACTTTCCTTATCGCTACAAAACACGGCGATATCGTCAGCATATGTTAGCATTTTAACTTCACTGTTCATTAGCTGATACCCTTTTATTGTTTCATTGCTAATAATCTTCATGCAGAAAGGTTCCATATATATTGCAAATAATAAAGCCGAAATGGGATCACCTTGCCGCACACCGTTTGTCACTTGAAAGCTTTCAGTAAGTCGCCCATTAATTACAATACTCGTAAAGCACTCTCTATAGGCCATTTTTACCCCTTCCAAAATGACAGACCCTACATTAACATATTCTAATATCAAAAAAAGGATATCATGATTTACACGGTCAAAGGCTTTTTCCAGATCTAATTGCAACATTGCAACCTTGCCACCAAACACATCGCAACTCTCCAGCACGCTTCTCGCTACATGAACATTTGTATTTATTGTGCGTCCTTTTATACCACAAGTCTGGTGTGGTCCAACTAGTATTTTCATCATCCTTTGCAACCTGCCTGCAAGAACCTTCATAAACACTTTATAGTCTGTGTTGGCTAAACTGATTGGTCGGTACGACTTGACGGACAATAATTTTTTGGGGTCGTCAGTTTTCGGTATGAGTATTACGTGCGTCTTTTTAAATGAGCCGGGCAGAACCTTTAATCTTATAGCCTCCGTGAAGACACGATGTAAGGCAACAGAAATAACACCTTTAAAAGTCTTGTACAATGCGGCACCAAATCCATCAGGTCCCGGTGCTTTGCCAGCCGCTAGGTCATCAATAGCCTTTTCTATTTCGGACACTTCAATCGCTATCTCCAGCTGCTCTCTCTCGTTATCAGAGAGCTTTGGTATCAAATGCAGAAACTGAGCCTCAAACCCTTCCTCTGCCTTCACTTTTCGGCCAAGTATGCCTCGGAAATATTCGACAAATACTTGCTCAATTGCTGTCGCTTCACGTACAATACCGCTATCAGTTGCAATCGCTTTGATTTCATTTCGCCTGGCGTATCTTTTTTCATCCCCAAGTGCACGCTTTGTTGGTGTTTCGCCGAGAGATAATTTTTCTGCACGTGCCCTTATCACCGCCCCTCTATATTTTTCAATGTCAATTGCCTCCAATTGGTTTTTCAACTGCCTTATTTCTTTTGTGTACTTTCCTGGCATTTTACTTTCTAGACTCAATGCGAAGTCTAACTGACATTGCAAATCTTTTTCTTTTTCCTTTTTGGCTCTATGTAACACACCAGATCTTTCTATGGCTTTCATCTTTGTCACCTCCTTAAAACGCTCCCAGGCTTCAATCACGTTCGCTTGAGGCTCAGCTAACATTTTGTTAATGGAATCCTGCACAGCTTCAACGAACAATTCATCTTTTAATAATAAGTCGTTTAATTTCCACACATCCCAGTTAAAGCGTGTCTTCTTCTGTTTATACCCTATAGTGAACATTACTAAACTGTGGTCACTGAAAGACACACTTTTTACTTCATAATTCGAACATACTCGCATTAACTCTACTGACACATAGGCTCTGTCTAGCCTCGCATGGCTTTCGTTCTGAAAGTGTGTGAAGTGCTCTTCTGCAGAGAGCACATCACCAACATCTTCGAGATGACAATCTTGTACAATAGTGCAGAGTAGCGTTGCACTTTGGTCTTTTATGGCTGCTTTTTTTGCTCTGTCCTGAGGGTTGCAAACACAATTAAAGTCGCCGAGCATAATGACAATCCTGCCACAGCTAAGAAAAGTCTGTAAATTCTCAAACAATAATTTACGTTCAACTTCTTTGTTCGGTGCGTAAACACAGACAACTCGCCATTTTTTATTATTATATGTAAAATCGCAAACTATGAATCTCCCAGTACTAGACACAGTTACAGTCTCCTCAACTATACCAATAGAATTTTTAAGGAACAGTGCACAACCCGCCGACATTCCAACGGCATGAGACACACACACATCGTACCGGGCTCTAAAAGGGGACACCATTCGGTCAGTCTGATCTTGCCCTTCAACTTTTGTTTCCTGAATGGCAATAACATCGAGATCACGTTCCAGCATCAAACGACTTAATTGATACTGCCTTCGTCGAGCGGCAAGTCCCCTGACATTGAGAGTCGCAACTCTCAATTCTGCTTCGACGCTCATAGCCATTAGGACGTGAATGGCCGTCCCGGCCACATGGTTCTCACCTCTGATACTCCTTTATCACCATCAGGTCCAAGGTTCGATATGGTCTGATAGGTCCCCTTTCTTTTGATCACAAAAGTAGAGCGCCGCGCACGTTTCACGCAGCACATTATGCACACTTCACCACTGCGCTCCATTTGTTGGTGCTTCCGCCGGGTCAATACTTGTGTCACTTAATCCAGACCCCCACCTTACGGGGGCTTTTGATCTGAAGGGGGCCCCGCTGAAGGCCCCTTCTGTTGTTGATCTGTCAGTCGCTGATGCAATGTCTGCTGATTCGGCACTGGTTGCTGCTGCGGCAGTTGTGTCTGTTGCACCTGGGTTGGTGGGAGGTTCTCGGCTATTCGACGTTCGCTGAGGATGTTAGGTGCCGGTCTACGGCGCACGTTCATCGCCTTGGCCGGTGGTTCCTCCACTTCTTTCGTTGTAGCAGCCTTCTTGCCTTCCGCCTCTTCCCTGGGCCTTTTACATGTATTTGACGTGTCCATGTTTTCCGACATTTCTTCCTGTGCTGCAAGCGCCGTTATATCTTGTGTGTTCCTCGTGGATTGCACGTCTTTTGTAGAACCCTTGTCTTTGTTAGACGTCGTCTCAGCACCTGTGGGGCGTGGCGTAAGGGGCGTCAACTTGGGTTTCGGTTCCTCCCGACGCGCCCCTATCAGCTCTTCTGCTTCAGCCTCGTCCATGTGATGCTCGGAAAGTTCTTCGCCTCCCGCGGGCCCTGCTACACTTGCATATGTTCTCATACAGCCGCTCTCATTATGCCCAAAACGCCGACACACTGTACAACGTGGGGCTCGGCAATCCCTCCTAATATGACCTGTTCCGCGGCAACGCAGGCATAACGGTGCTCTTCCCGCGACGACAACTAGCGTGAGGTCTCCGGCAATCCGCAACTGATGTGGGAGGTCATCCACCGTGAGGCCAGCTTTGAGCCTAATGCTCACCACTCGCGTCGAAGAGCCTTTGTCGGTGCATCCATACACGCGCCAGCGCTCTCGCACTATTTCGTTCACCTTGCCATAAGGAGCCAACGCTGCCCTCACCTCGTCGTCAGGAACGTTAAACAGTAGCCAGTGTATCTTCAGCTTCGTATCCTGGTGGTTAGGGTCGATAGTGATACAGCGCTGGTTCTTCACCACAATGTCCCCAGCAGCGAGTATTCTCTTCTTGCCCTCCTCGTCCTTGAAAGTGATGGCCCAAACATGATTCATTTGGTACGCCCCCAAGGCAGCAACCTCGGGAAGCAAAGCCAAACGAATAAGAGCGTCCCTGAAATCCTCAACGCGATACGGCCGCGCCTTGATATCAGCGTGCAAAAAGACAGTATGCAGCGTTGAATCATTTGATGGCAGTCGGGGCAAAATAATCTGATAATCCTGTGACGATTCGTCCATGTTCCTGGTACCACGACCGAGCTGGGCCGTTGATGCCGCTCCGATATCGCCGGAGCTCATGCCGCCACGTCCGTACACTACGGTGGCCGGAAGTGGAATCCCCTAGACCAACAAGCCAACAAGCGCAAATAAACATTAATGAGAAGAACAATATTTTAGCTAAAAGTGAATTACCCCTACTAAATTTCAAATCTGCCACCCTCACTAGTAAAAGACACTTGGGAAACCAGGAATCGCGCAAAAAGAAAATGTGGATGGTGACGCCAACCTAGCTTCATGCTCCAAACGCCCTACTTTTAAAAAAAATTATAAAACTGAAAAAATCTTGGGCTCGTCCGGGATTTTAACCCGGGACCTCTCGCACCCTTAGCGAGAATGATACCCCTAGACCAACGAGCCAACACATGCGAAGTAACACTAATGAGGAAAACAGTTTTTGCTAGAAGTTGTTTACCCCTAAAAAATTCAAAACTGCCACAGTCACCGAAGAAAGACGCTCGGGAAAAAGGGAATCGCGCAAAAGGAAAATGTGGATGGTAACGCCAACCAATCTTATCCCTCCGAACGCTCTACATTTGAAAAAACATTAAAAACTGAAAAACACAACAGGCTCCTCCGGAATATGAACCCGATACCTCTCGCACCCTTAGCGAGTATCATACCCTTAGACCAACAGCCAACACACGCAAATTAACACTATTGAGGAAAACACTGTTTTTCCAAGAAGTAAATTAGCCCCAAAATATTTCAAAACCGACATCTCCACCGGGAAAAGACGCTCGAAAAAAGAAGAATCGCGCAAAAGCAAAATGCGAATGGCAACGCCAACCTAACTTCATGCTCCAAACCCACAACTTTTTAAAAAATTAAAAAAAACTGAAAAAGACATTGGGCTTGTCCGGGATCTCAACCCGGGACCTCTCACACCCTAAGCGTTAATCATACCTTAGACCAACGAACTAACACATGCAAATAAACACTAATGAAAAAAACAATATTTTAGCTAGAAGTAAATTACCCATACAAAACTTCAAAACCGCCTCCCTCACCGGTAAAAGATGCTCGGGAAACGAGCAATCGCGCAAAAAGAAAATGTGTATGGCGATGCCAAGCTACCTTCATGCTTCAAATGCCCTACTTTATAAAAAAATATAAAAAAACAAATTGGGCTCGTCCGGGATTTGAACCCGGGACCTCTCGCACCCAAAGCGAGAATCATACCCCTAGACCAACGAGCCAACTTTTTTTTTCTTTATTGCCTGTTTTCGGCTCACGTAAACAATACACATATTAACTGATAATTACACAACACAATCCAAAACATTGTAAAAACCGTGGCTCAAACGATGTGGCCACGCATCTGTTAAAATGTTTTTATCGTCGATAGTAATTCGACGCGCGGCAACCATTCTGGGGGGAATTCCTGCAACTTTTGTTCGTCCACAAAATTTCTTATATACTCTTTGAAGTACTGGGTGGGTGCTCGTGCATCTACATCAAAGTGCATGGCTGCCATCCTGGATTTCCAAATGCTATGAAGAGCCATAAGCATTATCATATCATATGGGGTACCATCGTCACTTTGTATTTGCAAATAGCGGATGCCATATGCATCAATGGGGAAGTCTTTTTTGATCGTGCGCTGGAGCACGTCCCAAAGAAAGATAGCATCCCAGCAATCAATGAATACATGCTCAATTGTCTCCTCCTTTCTGCATATTATGCAATGCGTGCCCCAAGGAACGTAGAACCCTTTTGCAGCCATCCAGGTTTTGACGGTCAGCGTACCGGTATGTAATTTTAAAAAGAAATTCTTAGCACCTGGCAATATTTTCATCGCCTTGACGCGCTTTAGTACAGTGTGGCCATCGCATACATTGTAAAGGGACCGATACAAAGGCACTGGTGAAAACACATCACATAGGTCCTTGTACAACCTTCTTCGTCGGACTTGACTCAAGTATTCAAGTGAAAACCGCACTGACAGAAACCTACAAGAAAGTACAACTTCGCGGAGAAAGCCATAAACACCACCAGGTACGCTGCAGGTTGATACAACCATGTTAGGCAAGTGTTGCCCCAGGCGAAGTTGACAGACAGTGCGAAGGAAAGACCAACGAGCCAACACACGCAATTAAACATTAATGAGGAGAACAATATTTTAGATAAAAGTGAATTATCCCCACTAAATTTCAATCTGCCACCCTCACCAGTAAAAGACACTTGGGAAACCAGGAATTGCGCAAAAAGGAAATGTGGATGGTGACGCCAACCTAGCTTCATGCTCCATATGCCCTACTTTTAAAAAGATTATAAAAACTAAAAAAGTTTGGGCTCGTCCGGGATTTGAACCCGGGACCTCTCGCACCCTAAGCGAGAATCTTACCCCTAGACCAACGAGCCAACACATGCGAAGTAACACTAATGAGGAAAACAGTTTTTGTTAGAAGTTGTTTACCCCTAAAAAAATTCAAAACCGCCACAGTCACCGAGAAAAGACGCTCGGGAAAAAGAGAATCGCGCAAAAGGAAAATGTGCCCGGCAACGCCAACCGATCTTATCCCTTCAAACGCTCTACACTTGAAAAAAACATTAAAAACTGAAAAACACAACAGGCTCCTCCGGAATATGAACCCGGGACCTCACACACCCTTAGCGAGTATCATACCCTTAGACCAACAGCCAACACATGCAAATTAACACTAATGAGGAAAACACTGTTTTTCCAAGAAGTAAATTAGCCCCAAAATATTCGAAAACCGACATTTCCACCGGGAAAAGACGCTCGGAAAAAGAAGAATCGCGCAAAAGGAAAATGCGAATGGCAACGCCAACCTAACTTCATGCTCCAAACCCATTAGATTTTAAAAAATTAAAAAAACTGAAAAAGCCATCGGGCTCGTCCGGGATTGCAACACGGGACCTCTCACACCCTAAGCGATAATCATACCGCTAGACCAACGAGCCAACACATGCAAATAAATACTAATGGAAAAAAACAATATTTTGGCTAGAAGTAAATTACCCATACAAAACTTCAAAACCGCCACCCTCACCGGGAAAAGATGCTCGGGAAACGAGCAATCGCGCAAAAGAAAAATGTGGATAGCAATGCCAAGCTACCTTGAAGCTTCAAACGCCCTAATTTATTGAAAAAAATATATAAAATTAAAAATACACCAGGCTCGTCCGGGATTTGAACCCGCAACCTCTCGCGCCCAAAGCGAGAATCATACTTCTAGACCAACGAGCCAACTAGCGCAAATAAACATTAATGAGAAGAACAATATTTTAGCTAAAAGTAAATTACCCCTACTAAATTTCAAATCTGCCACCCTCACCAGTAAAAGACACTTGGGAAACCAGCAATCGCGCAAAAAGAATGTGGATGGTGACGCAAACCTAGCTTCATGCTCCAAACGCCCTACTTTAAAAAAAATTATAAAACTGAAAAAATCTTGGGCTCGTCCGGGAATTGAACCCGGGATCTCTCGCACCCTAAGCGAGAGTCATACCCCTAGACCAACGAGCCAACATGTGCGAAGTAACACTAATGAGGAAAACAGTAATTTTGTTAGAAGTAGATTACCCCTAAAAATTTCAAAACTGCCACAGTCACCGAGAAAAGACGCTCGGGAAAAAGGGAATCGCGCAAAAAGAAACTCTGGATGGCAACGCCAACCTATCTTGTCCCTCCAAATGCTTTACATTTGAAAAAAAACATTAAATCTGAAAAACACAACCGGCTCCTCCGGAATATGAACCCGGGACCTCTCGCACCCTTAGCGAGTATCATACCCTTAGACCAACCGCCAACACATGCAAATTAACACTAATGAGGAAAACACTGTTTTTCCATGAAGTAAATGAGCCCTAAAATATTTCAAAACCGACATCTCCACCGGGAAAAGACGCTCGGAAAAAGAAGAATCGCGCAAAAGGAAAATGCGAATGGCAACGCCAACCTAACTTCATGCTCCAAACCCACTACATTTTAAAAAATAAAAAAAACTGAAAAAGTCATCGGGCTCATCCGGGATTGCAACCCGACACCTCTCACACCCTAAGCGATAATCATACCCCCAGACCAACGAGCCAACACATGCAAATAAACACTAATGAGGAAAACAATATTTTAGCTAGAAGTAAATTATCCATAAAAAACTTCAAAACCGCCACCCTCACCGGTAAAAGATGCTCGGGAAACGAGCAATCGCGCAAAAGGAAAATGTGGATGGCGATTGCAAGGTACCTTCATGCTTCAAACGCCCTTCTTTATTGAAAAAATATATAAATTAAAAAAGAAGGCAGGCTCGTCCGGGCTTTGAACCCGGGACCTCTCGCACCCAAAGCGAGAATCATACTTCTAGACCAACGAGCCAACAAACGCAAATGAAGATTTATGAGGAGAACAATATTTTAGCTAAAAGTGAATTACCCCTACTAAATTTCAAATCTGCCACCCTCACCAGTAAAAGACAATTGGGAAATGAGGAATCGCGCAAAAAGAAAATGTGGATGGTGCCGCCAACCTAGCTTCATGCTCCAAACGCCCTACTTTAAAAAAATTATAAAAACTGAAAAAAACTTGGGCTCGAACGGGATTTGAACTCGGGACCTCTCGCACCCTAAGCGAGAATCAAACCCCTAGACCAACGAGCCAACACATGCGAAGTAACACTGATGAGAAAAACAGTATTTTGTTAGAAGTTGTTTACCGCTAAAAAGTTTCAAAACTGCCAAAGTCACCTAGAAAAGACGCTCGGGAAAAAAGGAATCGCGCAAAAGAAAAATGTGGATGGCAACGCCAACCTATCTTGTCCCTCCAAACGCTCTACATTTGAAAAAAAAAACATTAAAAACTGAAAAACCCTACAGGCTCCTCCGGAATATAAACCCGGGACCTCTCGCACCCTTAGCGAGTATCATACCCTTAGACCAACAGCCAACACATGCAAATGAACACTAATGAGGAAAACTCTATTTTTCCAAGAAGTAAATTAGCCCTAAAATATTTCAAAACCGACATCTCCACCGGGAAAAGATGCTCGGAATAAGAAGAATTGCGCAAAAGGTAAATGCGAATGGCAACGCCAACCTAACTTCATGCTCCAAACCCACTACTTTTTAAAAAATTAAAAAAACTGAAAAAGACATTGGGCTCGTCCGGGATTGCAACCCGGGACCTCTCACACCCTAAGCGATAACGATACTCCTAGACCAACGAGCCAACACATGCAAATAAACAATAATGAAAAAAACAATATTTTAGCTAAAAGTAAATTACCCATATAAAACTTCAAAACCGCCACCTTCACCGGTAAAAGATGCTCGGGAAACCAGCAATCGCGCAAAAGGAAAATGTCGATGGCGATGCCAAGCTACCTTGAAGCTTCAAACGCCCTATTTTATTGAAAAAAAAAATATAAAATTAAAAATAAATCGGGCTCGTCCGGGATTTGAACCCGGGACCTCTCGCACCCAAAGCGAGAATCATACCCCTAGACCAACGAGCCAACAAACGCAAATAAACATTAATGAGGAGAACAATATTTTAGCTAAAAGTGAATTACCCCTACTAAATTTCAAATCTGCCACCCTCACCAGTAAAAGACACTTGGGAAACCAGGAATCGCGCAAAAAGAAATTGTGGATGGTGACGCCAACCTAGCTTCATGCTCCAAACGCCCTACTTTTAAAAAAATTATAAAACTGAAAAAAAAAATCTTGGGATCGGCCAAGATTTGAACCCGGGACCTCTCTCACCTTAAGCGAGAATCATACCCCTAGACAACGAGCCAACTTTTTTTTTCTTTAATGAATGACATTATCACCAGTAAAGCACACAGAACAAACGAGCCAACACATGCGAAGTAACACTAATGAAGAAAACAATGTTTTTGTTAGAAGTTAATTACCCCTCAAAAATTTCAAAACTGCCACAGTCACCGAGAAAAGACGCTCGGGAAAAAGGGAATCGCGCAAAAGGAAAATGTGGATGGCAACGCCAACCTATCTTCTCGCTCCAAACGCTCTACATTTGAAAAAAAAACGTTAAAAACTGAAAAACACAACAGGCTCCTCCTGAATATGAACCCGGGACCTCTCGCACCCTTAGCGAGTATCATACCCTTAGACCAACAGGCAACACATGCAAAGTAACAATAATGAGGAAAACACTGTTTTTCCAAGAAGTAAATTAGCCCTAAAATATTTCAAAACCGACATCTCCACCGGGAAAAGATGCTCGGAAAAAGAAGAATCGCGCAAAAGGAAAATGCGAATGGCAACGCCAACCTAACTTCATGCTCCGAACCCACTACATTTAAAAAATTTAAAAAAACTGAAAAAGACATCGGGCTCGTCCGAGATTGCAACCTAAGACCTCTCACACCCTAATCGATAATGATACTCCTAGACCAACGAGCCAACACATGCAAATAAACACTAATGAAAAAAACAATATTTTAGCTAGAAGTAAATCACCCATATAAAAATTCAAACCCGCCACCTTTACCGGTAAAAGATGCTCGGGAAACCAGCAATCGCGCAAAAGGAAAGTGTGGATGGCGATGCCAAGCTACCTTGAAGCTTCAAACGCCCTATTTTATTGAAAAAAAATATGAATTTAAAATAAATCGGGGTCGTCCGGGATTTGAACCTGGGACCTCTCGCACACAAAGCGAGAATCTTACCCCTAGACCAACGAGCCAACACACGCAAATAAACATTAATGAGGAGAACAATATTTTAGCTAGAAGTGAATTACCCCTACTAAATTTTAAATCTGCCACCGTCACCAGTAAAAGACACTTGGGAAACGAGGAATCACGCAAAAGAAAATGTGGATGGCGATGCCAACCTAGCGTCATGCTCCAAACGCCCTACTTAAAAAAAAGTTTAAAACTGAAAAAAACCTGGGCTGGTCCGGGATTTGAACCCGGGACCTCTCGCACGCAAAGCGAGAATCATACCCCTATGGGCCGAAATCACTCGAACTCATACTCAAAAATATTTTCTTTAACAGGACTCACTCAGAATATATCTGACCAAACTATTACTCACCCTAGCTCATTTAGAATTCACACTCACGGTTTGATCAGAGTCTTAGTGAGACCGAGTGAGTCGACTTATGAATGTTTGCCGACCTTCTAGCTATATGTATGCTAATGTGAAACTCTGAGAAATGCTAAGCATGTGGTGTTTTGACAGAGATTTCCTCGATGAGGCACTGTACTAGCACCAAGCTTGAAACTGTTGATTTCCGCTCCGTTATAGCGTCGCCGGAAAACTGCGTAAAAATGTGCCTCGCTTTAACCTACGGTGAAGGAAAGTGGAAATTTAAGGGCTCATTTTTTTTTTATACACTATGTTGTTACGGGGAGGACATATTCTCTTAGAGCCTATCGAGCTAAACCTGCACAGAGCACACAGGATTGTAGGCCAATAGAGCAGCTCGAGAGTTCAAACCAGTATACAACAACGTTATCATTTTTCCTCTATATTAAATGTCATTGCCGTGCCAGTGCGACACCTTACGCACAGGTGCGATAATTAGCTGTTAATTAAATGTCATTACCGTGCGACACCTTACGCATCTTTCGTGTTTGAATTCGCAGCTGTGGTTCATTATGAACCACATGTATAAAAAGCAGGGCAAACGCACGTTAAATACGTATGTATTAGTTGCACAGTGAATCTGAAATGCAGTGGCATTGTTCATGTTCTGATTCAATAATTTTCAGACAGCGTGAATCGAACTATTGTCGCAGTTTAAAGTGAGCCTTCCTACTCGGTTCGCGCTGCACAGAAAATGTGGTCTTGGAGCACAGCATTTGTGCGAGTAACAATATCTGGGGTTTAGCGTCCCAGAACCAAGATTTGATTATAAAATAAGATGGAAGTTTAAGCTTTTAAGCGATAACTATGCATGAAAATTACTTTGTTTGCATTATACCCAGGCGTATTTCTTGCTCAGAACTCGCACATACATTGCGCTCTATACGACATCTTCAGTGCAGCGGGAACCGAACAGAAAGGTACACTTTAAATTGCGAGAACATTTCAATTGACGCTGTCTAAAAATTATTGAATCATAACAATAACAACGCCACCACATTTGATGTTTATTTATTGTGCAACTTTTATAAATGCCACGAACATGCATTTGCTCTGCTATTTATACATGTGATTCCTTGCTGCGAATTCAAACTCGTAAGGTGATTTGATTGATTGATATGTAGGGTTTAACGTCCGAAAACTACCATATGATTATGAGAGGCGCCTAGTGGAGGGCTCCGGAAATTTCGACCATCTGGGGTTCTTTAACGTGCACCCAAATCTGAGCACACGGGTCTACAACATTTCCGCCTCAATCGGAAATGCAGCTGCCGCAACCGGGATACGAACCCGCGACCTTCGGGTCCGCAGCCGAGTACCTTAGCCACTAGACCACCGTGGTGGGGCAACTCGTAAGGTGCATAAGCTTTCGCACGAAATGGTTCATTGTAGAGATAAACATACAACAATGTACACCATGGGCACGCGCGATAGCGTAGCCACGAGCGAAACGTGGCGAAAACAGGATGCAAAGTGTATTCGACCCGCCGGCCAGGCAGACTGGAAACAGAAATTTACTAGTGAAACCAATGCGCGTTACATCCATCCTTAACTGCAGCAAGCATATCATGCTCAACGCTTGGTGGCGCTGACCTCAGTTCAAGTGAGCCGAGGCCCCGCATCGGAGCGTTCGAGTTAAAGCTGCTGACAGCTGTACATTTTGGTTAATACAATATTGTTTAAACGGCCGTGACAGCTTCACGACGCTTATGTGACGTTGTTTGTGTGATTCATGAAATGCTACAGACGAAATACATGTCCTGAACATTCATGTTGCCACGTTTAGTTTGTATTCTATATACACGCACGACATTTGAGGCACATTTTAGCAAATAGCAAGGTAATAGAACGATTAATATGACATGACTATGGAGCTAATTTATATACTTAATGACTTACAAGACATGCACGTCCTGTTACTCACATAATAAGTTGTAATTCTAGGTACGTCTCTAATGTCACGCTCTGCCACTTTAAGTTTACACCAAAATATTACAACGGCCACGCGATACCAACAAGACTGTGCTCAAAATTTTCATGCTGACTCGTCCTTTGTATTTATATTGAGTGATTGATTGATCGATTGATATGTGGGGTTTAACACTCCAAAACCACCACATGATTATGAGAGACGCCGTAGTGAAAGGCTCCGGAAATTTCGACCACCTGGGATTCTTTAACGTACACTGAAATTGGAGCACATGGGCCTACAGCAATTTCGCCTCCATCGAAAATGCAGCCGCTGCAGCCGGGATTCAATCCCACGACCTGCGAGTCAGCACCCGAGTACCTTAGCCACTAGACCACCGTGGCGGGGCAGGCAGGCAGGCAGGCAGGCAGACAGACAGACAGATAGATAGATAGATAGATAGATAGATAGATAGATAGATAGATAGATAGATAGATAGATAGATAGATAGATAGACAGATAGATAGATAGATAGATAGATAGATAGATAGATAGATAGATAGATAGATAGATAGATAGATAGATAGATAGATAGATAGATAGATAGATAGATAGATAGATAGATAGATAGATAGATAGATAGATAGATAGAAGTGGCCCAAGTACCTTTTGGTTGCGAAGAAAGGTTTCACATTTAAAATGCGAAGCCGTCTTGACAAGTTAAAAGCAGCGCTTGGCATGTGTCTATCCTGCAAACCCTAACAGATGCATTATGGTATCGCCATCTAGGAAACGTCCAGAAATTCGAATAACGAACGCGAAAATACTCCACCTAAATTACTCATTATGTTGAGGAGATCCGTCTTAGTGTCACATCGCTTCCTGCCCTGTACGCCATAATTATTTTTTAGCGATTAACGAAGTACCCACAGTGCGTCCGTAAATTAGCATGGGAGGTTAAGATTGATTGATTGATTTGTAGGGTTTAACGTCCCAAAACCACCATTTGATTATGAGAGACGCCGTAGTGGAGGGCTCCGGAAATTTTGACCACCTGGGGTTCTTTAACGTGCACCTAAATCTGAGTACACGGGCCTACAACATTTCCGCCTCCATCGGAAATGCAGCCGCCGCAGCCGGGAATCGAACCCGCGACCTGCGGGTCAGCAGCCGAGTACCTTAGCCACTAGACCACCGCGGCGGGGCATGGGAGGTTAAGATGGTTTGACGAATATGACATGCTGGTCAAGACATGAATAATGTCACATTGTCGTCGCGCACTCCACTGAGCACTTTCCGCCAGACGGTAGCACATACCGGTGGGTGAGTATGTGCCACTATTATGCGTGGATGAGCCACAGGTGATTGACACTTGGTGTCTACCCAGGAACGACGAGAACACACATGGGAAATTTCAACGCATGAATGTTAAGAAAAACCTGACATCGACAGCGTTGACCCGACGAATTCAAAGAATAAATGCCATTGTCTGAGCAGGAATTGAACCCAAGCATTCTGCTGGGCAATCAAGCATTCTACCACAGAGCCACACCAGGTCTCACAACTACCTTTCAAAAAGGCACTAATGTTTATGAGACGCCGATTGTGGTTCCTGTGCTGGCTATTCAATTTTATAAACATTGCACATGTACTCCTATGCTGCAATAGTCACGTCGATTTAACATCAGATGTAGTTAGCTGCCATGTGCAGTTAATTTATGTAGCAGTTTCCAGGCCTACCACCCTTGCGAGCAGAAGTGCTTCATATCAGATTACCGCCTCTGGTGTTAGTAACACTCACGTCCTGACACTCATATATATCCCACTTTTCTTTCTTCAGGTTTACATTACGTTGGTTCTAATAGCTTCACCTATACATTCCTTGGCATTATTGTCTGTTAGAGGTCATTAAAATTGTGTCAAAACACGGGAAAACGAGCCCTTAGGTATACACTTCTTTCCTTTATATATATATATAAATATATAAATATATATATATATATATATATATATATATATATATATATATATATATATATATATATATATATATATATATATATATATATATATATATATATATATTGTAAAGAAGAGAAATAAGTACTCCGGCGCAGAGGCAGCAGCATCGAGCGTGCAGCAGAGGCTCGAGCTCGTGAATTGCGGCTGGTGCATCGCCTTACAAGCATCAACCTTTCTGCTCAATAAATCTTTATAATTGGGGGAGGTGCAGGGTACCGTCCCCTATACCTTCCCGCTACCATCCTGGAACTCCGTTCTCGACGGCTGCCTCGTGCTATGCCGGACGCCAATCAGCAGACGCTTCCATCTCCTCTGGCCACCTGTCCAGGCAGTGTTCCTCGGCGGGAGCCTCCAATTTTCAGCGAAACAAATGACAACGACGTTGACAATTGGCTCTCGACTTTCGAACGGGTGAGCGCTTTAAACAGATGGATGGACGCGGACAAGTTGACACGTGTGTCGTTCTACCTCGTGGGTGTAGCCAGCCTTTGGCTTAGAAACCACTAGTCAGACGTCCGAACGTGGCCGCAATTCAAAACGTCGATTGTAGCAGTCTTTGATCGACCTGCCGTCCGAAAACTTCGTGCCGAGCAACGTTTACGCACACGCGCACAAGAAACGGGCGAAACCTTCACTAGTTACATAGAAGACGTCGTCGATTTGTGCAGACGCATGAACGCCGCAATGACGGAAGCTGAAAAATGTAAGCGCATCCTCAAAGGGATTGACGACGACGCTTTTCATATGCTCTTGGCGAAAAGCCCGACCACGGTTAACGACGTAATTAGCCTGTGCCAAAGCTACGATGAATGGCGCAGCGAGTTCTGACAAGACGTCCTCCAGCGCACGATTTGGCATCACTGTCTAGTGTGATCAATGGTCATAACCAAGCGTCACTAATAGCCGAAATAAAAGCATTTGTCCGCGAAGAAGTCGCACGACAGCTTTCTTTGGTGCCCTTCACACCACAACCTACCACAACTTTACCGTCGTCTCTTCGTGGCATTATTCAAGGAGAGGTCGCCGACGCCCTACCAGCTGCTCGTGAGCATAATCTTGTGGCTGCTCCTCTCACCTACGCCGCGGCTGCAGCCATGCCAACTTGCAAGGCGCCTGCACCTCCGTTCCAGCCTCGCGCGAGCTATCCCCACCTCCAGTTCACTGGATCAGCACTAACACCACCAACCCGTGGTGCACCCTCGACATTCGCCCGATATGTTACGCATGTCGATACCCCGGACACGTCGCAAGGTATTGCCGCCACCGGACGCATATCACCGATGGAATCCGCCGTGAGTCTTTCTTCCCGCTTGACTCCAACGCGCAATACGGTTCCTCCACTCCAATACCAGACCGCTACCAGGACGACCGCCGCCCTTGGTCGGGACGTCTCCGCTCACCCTCCCCACGCCGCCGCTCGCCTTTTCCTATGCGTCGACGACCCGCGCCTAACGAGAAGGAAAACTAGACGACGCAGTTCCTGAGGCAAGAACTGCGCAAGTTTCGGTTTGCCCAAGTCCTCATTTGTCACCTACCAATGTTATTGTTGTGTTCGTCGAAAATATCCCTACTGTCGCTCTTGTAGATACCGGTGCAGCTGTTTCTGTTATCGATGCTGGATTTTGCCGCTCAATTCGTAAGGTTACGACGCCTTTCTCTGGATTATCGCTTCCCACAGCCAGTGCTCAACCTGTTCAACCGACCGCAGTATGTACAGCCCGCGTAACAATTCCGGACGTTGTGTATACAATAGAGTTCATGGTTCTTTCCTCGTGCTCGCACACTATTATCTTGGGATGGGACTTTTTGTCGCGTCATAACGCCGTAATCAACTGTGCTAGGGCTGAGGTTGAATTTTGCTCACTGGATGACCGAGCGTCCATCGACACCCAGTCTGCCGCTAAACTTGTCGTTAACGACGACACCTACATCCCTACATGCTCTTTTACGTTCGTACCAGTTTCATGCAACGCCATATCCGACGGCACGGTTTTCTTCACACCATCTCCAATATTCGTCGCCCGAAGAGCCCTCCCCCTGCCTTTTGCTGCTCTCTACCTTTTAGAAGGCTCAACCACAATGCCAATTTATAATCATGCGTCGTCGCCTTTATCCCTACTTTGTCACGAGTGCCGTGGCCACGTCGAGACAATCAGTTCTACCAGAATTATATCCATCCCTGATGAGGTGCCTTCTACCTCCGTCTGTTAACTTGCTGTCGTCTCCGCGGCTGACCCAACGTCGGCAAACATATTTCAACCATTTATCACTCAAGATTTGACATCTTCGCAGCGTTCACAACTCCTCACCATCCTTGAGTGCTACCTCCATTCTTTCTACGTCGCACAAACATCTCTCGGCCGTGCCTTAGCAGTAGAACACCACATCGACATCGGGTCCCACTCACCGCTGCGACAACGACCATATCGCGTGTCCGCTACAGAACGCCACGTCATTGCTGACCAAGTAGACGACAAGCTTCGCAGAGGCGTTATTCAACCTTCACAGAGCCCATTGGCGTCTCCGGTAGTCCTCGTCAAAAATAAAGACTGTTCTATTCGTTTCTGTGTCGATTTCCGGCTATTCTACAAGATCACGCTGAAGGATGTCTATCCACTGCCACGCATTGACGATGCTTTCGACAGTTTACAGGGTGCCGAGTTCTTTTCCTCGTTAGACTTGTGGTCAGGCTACTGGCAGGTGCCGATGGTGGAGGCCAATCACCCCAAAACCACTTTTGTCACGCCAGACGGCTTGTATGAATTCACCGTCATGCCCTTCGGACTTTGCAATGCACCTGCAACGTTCTAACGAATGATGGACAGCATATCCTGCGTGGACTAAAATAGAAGATATGCTTGTGTTATCTCAATGATATTGTGGTCTTCGCCCCTAGCTTCGACACACACTTACATCGCCTTCAGAACGCCCTTACTTGCTTGACTAACTCCGGTTTGCAATTAAACCTTAAAAAATGTCCATTTGCCATGCGTCAACTGAATATTTTGGGCCACGTTGTTTCCAAGGAAGGCATCCTCTCAGATCCCGAGAAATTTCAAGCTGTTACGGCGTTTTCTAAACCTGTCACCATCAAAGAACTTCGAAGTTTTATCGGCGTGTGTTCGTACTTCCGGCGATTCGTCCGAAACTTTGCCTCTTTTATATCCCCTCTCACGCAACTTTTCGGCAACTGTTAAGACTTCTTATCGTGGTCCCCTGCCTGTGACGAGGCTTTCACCACCTTGCAACGGCTCCTCGCTACGCCACCTATTCTACGCCATTTCGATCCTGAAGCTCCAACTGAAATCCACACCGACGCCAGTAGTGTAGGCCTGGGTGCTGTGCTCGCACAGCGTAAACCGGAGCATCAGGAATACGTCGTGGCATACGCTAGTCGCACACTTGCCAAGGCTGAGAGCAACTACAGCGTCACAGAAAAGGGGTGTTTGGCCATTGTGTGGGCCCTTGGAAAGTTTCGCCCATATCTATACGGTCGTTCTTTTGACGTCGTGACCGACCACCACGCGCTGTGCTGGCTTTCGACGATAAAAGACCCATCTGGCCGTCTCGATCGCTGGGCGTTGAAAATTCAAGATTATGACATAGCGTGGTTTATCGGTCAGGACGGAACCATGCTGACTCCAACGCCCTTTCCCGTTCCCCCTTTCCCAGGATGCCACAGCCGACTCTGTTTGCGATCCCACATTGTCATCTCTTGACTTTGACACCATTGCTATCGAACAACGCAATGACCCATGGACTGCGTCTCTTCTCAATCATCTCTCCGACACTTCCAAACTCCCAAAGACGAGAACGCTTCGGCGCCAAGTTCCACCCTTTTCGATACGTGACACGCTTCTCTATCGACGCAACTACGCACCAGAGGGACGCAAGTGGCTGCTCGTCGTTCCACGAACCCTGAGGTCACAAATTTGTTCCTCTTTCCACGCTGACCCGCAATGTGGCCACGCAGGAGTCTTCAAGACCTACGAAAGGCTTCGACATCGTTACTACTGGCGTGGTATCTATACCTTCGTCCACAATTTCGTCCGCTCTTGTGCCGAATGTCAGCGCCGAAAGTCTCCACCGCACGCCTCCGCCGGTGAACTGCAGCCTTTACCATGCCCTTCCCGACCCTTCGAACGGGTCGGAATAGATATTTATGGGCTCCTTCTATTGACTCCGACTGGCAACAGGTGGATAATAGTTGCTATCGACCACCTAACGCACTATACTGAGACCACTGCTCTTCAAACGGCTACAGTAAAGGAGGTTGCCACTTTTCTACTGCGTCATTTTGTGTTTGTCATGGAGGCCCTCAAGAACTCCTCAGTGACCGTGGCCGCGCCTTCTTGTCCGAGGTCATTGAACAATTGCTCGCTGAGTGTGCTATTGTACATCGCACATGTACCGCTTACCACCGTCAAACCGATGGGGCTACCGAGCGCTTTAATCGTACTCTCACTGACATACTATCTAAGTATGTGACGCCTGATCACTCTAACTGGGACTTAGTTCTCCCATTCATTACATACGCCTCTAATACGGCAATGCAAGTGACAACAGGTTTCTCCCCTTTTCACCTCCTCTATGGCCGTCACCCCTCCCACACCATTGACACCATCCTGCCCTATCGACCGGACGCGGCCTACCAATCTTGGATGCCACCAGACACGCAGAAGAATGTCGCCAGTTAGCTCGTTGCTTTACCTCCGATTACCAAAACCGGCAAAAAGCAATTCATGATGCCCAGACCTCAGCTCCCGTTTTTCTTCCGGGTGCTCTTCTGTGGCTGTCAGTGCCGCATCGCACACCTGCGCTCTCTTCCAAACTTCTGCCAAAGTACGATGGGCCATATTGTATTCTAGAACAGACTTCTGCAGTAAATTACCTCATTGAGCCTCTTGCGAGGCTCATTGAGCCTCTTCGAGCCTCTTCGACCGTCAGATTTGCGACGTCGCTACCGCGAGGTTGTACACGTCCAGAGACTCAAGCAGTACCATGGTTCTACGCCGCCTGCACAGGACTAAGTCGCCAGGATTGCTCTTTTTTTTTCGCGGGGCCATTGTAAAGAGGAAGTACTCCGGCGCAGAGGCAGCAGTATCGAGCGTGCAGCAGAGGCTCGAGCTCGTGAATGGCGGCTGCTGCATCGCCTTACAAGCATCAACCTTTCTGCATAATAAATTTCCTTTATAATATATATATATATATTTATATATATATATATATATATATATATATATATATATATATATATATATTCTTTATTTATTAACACGAGAGTCTCGTACTCGCAGACTTAGTGGACTATTGGTCAGCTGCCCACTCGTAACAAGTTCACGTGCTACGTGACGCCAAACGGGCTCAAAAGAGTGTGCCACACTCGCAGCCATGGCTACTCGTGGCTCTGACTGACACTCCCACTTTTAATTCACATATAAACCCTATAAAGTGGCGGGGGAATAGCTGTCGTGATAGCTCAGTGGTAGAGCATCGACCGCGTCATTCGAAGGTCGCAGGTTCGAATCCTGCCCACGGCAAATTATCTTTTCACCCACTTTTTTTCATATTTACATTACCAATTGGTCCAGTATCTTCCCCTATACTTTCCTTGGCATTTTGTCGATTAGATCTCATTATTATTGTGCAAAAACACGGAAAAACGAGCCCTTAGGTATACACTTCTTGGCTTATATATATATATATATATATATATATATATATATATATATATATATATATATATATATATATATATATATACATCGTCGTGACCAAGAAAGACGCTTGGGTTCAGGTGCGCGGGCCGCAGGATGGAGGTAGAAGAGAAGAAAGTAGAGAATAAGAACAGCTGGCCAAGGATTGGATGTTGTCTCTGGTTCTCTGTCTATTTCATGACAGTTGCGCAGTCCGACAAGTGAACCCTCTGCACGAAGCCACCAGTACGTGTCTTCGTGGTTGATCGGCAGTGTGGTTCTCTCCATCGTGGGAACGTGATTCACGCTTCCTTGAACATGGACTTCGCGAGCCGACCGCTGCTGCACCTACCCACCGAATCAACCGCGGGCAGCGTCAATGTTTCCTCCATGGTTGCAGAGTACCACTTGACAGGCAGCAGGCTACCACAATCATCTCAGTATGCGCATTGAACTTCGATCACTACGACACAGCCAATGTCGTCCTCAGGCGTTGCCATCGACAAAGGGACCTACGAAGGCCCAGTCTACACAGCAACATGGCGAACGACGTAAGTGACATAGCCGGTGTCGGCCACCGAAGGCACTTCGGGCAGGTCTCCAGGATCGACCGCTCCGATGTAGCCAACACCGCCCACCGGAGACATTGTCGGCTGTACCGCGCATCGCAGTCATGGCCGAGTGTGATGACGAAAGGCTGCACGGAAGCTCTGGCGCCCTGACAGCTAGCGGGAGGTAGAAGAGGAGAGAAAGATCAGATAAATTAGAACAACCGGCCCAACGAGCAGGCGTGGCCTCTCAGTCTCATCCTTTACAATATATATATATATATATATATATATATATATATATATATATATATATATATATATATATATATATATATATATATATATATATATATATATATATATATATATATATATATATCATCAGCTTGACTACGTCCACTGCCGGACGAACAAAGACCTCTCCCAACCCATATTCCACCAGTTAACTCGGTCCTGTGCCTGCCGCTGCCAAGTTTTATCCGCAAACTTTTTAATCTCATCTGCCCACCTAACCTTCTATCTCCCCCTAATCCTCTTGTCTTCTCTGGGAATCCAGTTAGTTACCCTTAATGACCAGCGATTGTCCTGTCTTCACGGTACACGCCCAGCCCATGTCCATTTCCTCTTCTTGATTTCAACTATTATATCCTTAACCTTCGTTTGTTTCCTAATCCACTCTGCTCTCTTCTTGTCTCCTAAGGTTACACTTACCATTTTTTTCCATTTCTCGCTGCATCATCCTCAATTCAGGCTGAACCCTCTTTGTAAGTCTCTATGTTTCTGCTCCGTAGCTAAGTACTGGCAGGACACAGCTGTTATATACCTTCCTCTTGAAGGATAGTGGCAATCTACCTGTCATAATTTGAGAAGTTGCTTGCCTCATGTGCTCCACCCTATTCCTATTCTTCTAGTTACTTCAATCTCGTGGTTCGGCTGCGCGGTTATTACCTGCCCTAAGTAGACAGAGTATTTTACAACTTCAACTGGACTAATATATATCTCAAAGCGCTGCTCTCTTCCGAGATTGTTGTACATTACTTTCGTTTTCTGCAGATTCATTTTCAGACCCACCTTTGTGCTCTCCTTGTCCAACTCCGTAATCATGAGTTGCGATTCGTCCCCTGAGTTACTCAGCAATGTAATGTCATCGGCGAAGTGCAAGTTACTAAGGTGCTCTCCATTAACTCTAATCTCTGACTGTTCCCATTCCAGGCTTCTGAAAACCTCCTGCAAGCACACGGTAGATAGCATTGGGAGATTGTATCCCCCTGCCTTACATCCTTCTTGATTGGTATTCTGTTGCTTTCTTTATGGAGCACTGTGGTAGCAGTTGATCCCCGTAGATTTGTTCCAGGATGTTTATATATGCTTCCTTGACGCCCTGATTACGCAGTGTAGCCATGACTGCTGATATTTCTACTGAATCGAACGCCTTCTTGTTATCTATGAAAGCTATGTATAGTGGTTGGTTGTATTCTGAGCATTTCTCTATTACCTGATTGATAGTATGAATGTGGTCGATTGTTGAGTAGCCTGTTCGAAATCCCGTTTGTTCATTTGGTTCATTAAATTCTAACGTTTTCTTAACTCTGTTAGCAATTACTTTTATAAATAGCTTGTATACTACGGAGAGCAAGCTGATCGGCCTGTAATTCTTTAAGTCCTTCTCATCTTTTTTTATTATGTATTAGGATGATGTTAGCATTCTTCAAAGACTCTGGTACTCTTCCCGTCAGGAGATACATCGTAAACAGGGTGGCTAGTTCTTATAACACAATCTGTCCTCCATCTTTCAGCAGATCTGATGTTACCTGATCCTCAGCAGCAGCTTTGCCTCTTTGCATGCTCTCCAAAGCTTTTCTGACTTCTTCTATCATTACTGGTGGGGTGTCATCTAGGTTACTGCTAGTTCTTATAGTATTAAAGTCGTGGTTGTCTCGGCTACTGTACAGATCTCTGTAAAACTCCTCCGCAATTTTAACTATCCTATCCATATTGGTAGTTATTTTGCCTTCTTTGTCCCTTAGTGCATACATCCGACTTTTGACTATCCCAAGTTTCCTCTTCATTGCTTTGACACTTCCTCCGTTTTTAGGAGCATGTTCAATTCGCTCCATGGTATACCTTTTTACCTTACGCTTATTAATTAACTTTGAAAGCTCTGACAGTTCTATTTTGTTTGTTGTATTTGAGACTTTTATGCTTTGACGCTTCCTGATGAGATTCTTCGTTTCCTGGGAAAGCTTGCCAGTGTCCTGTCTAACTACACTCTAAGCCAAAACGGAGCAACAGGGGTATAGGGGTTGCTCCTTTCAGGGAGCAATTGCATTGCCACTCCCATTACTCTCCTAAAAGGAGTAACTGCAGAGGGAGGAACCGTTGCTCTCCTTTCAGTTCCTCCTTCGGGGGATGAACAGTTACTCCCTCCAGTTCCTCCCTGCAGACCAACAGTTACTCCCACCAGTTGCTCCCTGCCGACCAACCATTACTCCCACCAGTTGCTCTTCTAAGAGCAACAGTTACTCTTTACCGTTCCTCCCACGTGTTCGCAGTTACTCTCTGAAAACCAACTGCACATGCTTCCAGTTACTCCTTGGGGAAATGAGTATTTATCTCGAGTATGCTTGTCACACGCTTAACACATGGCGAGAGCTCCTTGGAAGAGCACTGCTTGGGTGCTTCTAACACAAAAAGTAGACAATATTGAAAGGAAAATAAATGCTTTATTGTTCTTTTTATAAGGCGACGTGTGACCACACGTAAAAGTAGACTTCGCCACACCACAGCCAGCACTAAACAAACACAATACATCAAAGGTTTTCTGCGTCATCCGTGGAAAAACAATCTTGAATTTCTAGCATAGGGCAGTCTGTGTCATCATTGGTGAGAGAAGGGCAACTTCTCCAATTCTGAAGAACTCAAGTTTCGCTGCTGGTGTTTCCATCAGGCTAGCGCAGCGGAACGTCACCGCAGGCATATGTGAAGCATCTCATTGCTGCAAGAAAAAAAAATAGAAGTGTGAGGTTAAACATGCCAGAATCAATTCATAACAATGAGTCACACACACTGCAGCAGCGCTTACATTCTAGGATGTCTACTGCAAAACGAAATGTGAAAAAAAGGAAGGTTCGGCCAAACGTTACTTGGCAAGCCATATAAATGCTGATGTGATAGACGCTCTTCCCATGATGTCTCAGACAGCAATATTCTGGAAGAAAATGTGCAGCACCTCAACAAGGCATATTTGTAGCAGTTAAAGATACCCTTAGGTTCAGCTAGCTTGTTTCCTATACACAGCTGAGTGACATTTCTATGAGCCCATTCACCAATGGGCATTCTAAGTGTGGTCATGTGTGTGGCAAATAACACGTACTGTCCGCTCATGTTAAAATACTTATTTAGCTCGTGCACATAGATGCTCTCGATTCTACTGTTCTATCATACGCTGCTGCATCTTGAATTGTGCAATACCTGTAGGCACAAGCCAAGCAGGCAAAGCCTGCTTGAAAGCAACCATTTTCAGAGGCTACATGATAATATTCAGTATATTTCTTTGTACCTGACGCAAACGGCTGGACAAAACTATAGACAAAAAATGTAGACCGTGCTACCTTGAAAAAATGCTTTAAATTTAGTAAACTAGGGTGCATTTGTTCACTCGGTTGTCGAGGAAGCAATATATCTTAAGGCATGCACAGATATTCTGATTCTTTGTTTGACAGTGTCACAGATAGGTTGCCAATACATATATATTTGAGAGCAACAAGATGTGATGCTTCTATTAGTTCAACGTCTTGTTGGTTCACAGCCAAACAGGTTACTGCTTGTTAGACAAATTGGAATAAGCACACCGTGGTTTCCAAAAAAAAAGCATTATTAGAAGTTAGCTCCCGGTGTGAATGTCTGCCTATTTATTTTGTACTGCCTTCTACATGTGCCACAAAGACATTTGTTGAGGATGTGCTACCAGTCAAGCCAAGATCGCATACTTGGTGAATGTGATGGAAATACAAACATTAGAAACACTGCCACCTCTAGTAAGAGCATAACACTTCAGTATCTTGGACTAGCAAAGAGGTGCACAAGAAAGTTAAGCCCACTCTTGCGGAACTTTGAACGCGAATATTTCAGAGTGAGGAGGTCAACATGCTGTGGCACTTTTAAACCCTCGAAACATCTGCAGAAAACAGGGTAAAGGCAAGTCAAGAAACGCTGTTATGAAGGCCTGCGCATGGACAGCTTTGTGAATCTAGGCCCAAGTGTTATGCTTTGTGCAAGCCAAAATCCATGTAAATAGGGAAAGCATACTTTTAGGAGTACCAGCGTAAACAAATCTTGGCAGTTGGCTTTTTAGTACAAACAGCAATCCCTGCAATGAAAACATAAACATTTTATCTTAACGGTAACAGTGTGAGCACACACACGGGCCAGCGGAGCCATGTCGAATTGTCAGTGCCAGTGTAACCATGTGGCATGGTGAACTATTCTCTGGCCAACACATGCACAGTTTGCCCCTAAAAAGCGATGCTTTCATATACGTAGTACAAAAAGTCTGCACTTACCAAAATTCACTTGCTTTCTGTACTTTAGCATCGTTGGGAGCATCTGCAGTACAACCAAATTTGTGTCATATCCCTGAAAAAAAAGTAAAAGACATGCATCAAATATTGTTTCATTTGGTAGCAGTGAAGTCAGGTTAAGAACAGCCAAGTGGGAATCAGCCTAATTATGTGCATGTGGCAAATCCCAAACGGTGTTATTGAGGTTGTCGAAATTTTCGTCGATTGGTATTAACGTCGATATGTGACTTCAACGGCATGCCAAGTTTTCACAGCGCATAAAGATTTCATGATGCAGAATAATGACAACGCTAACGAGAACATACAGCATTTATGATTGTCTTTTACAATATTCAGTTTTGCTAAGGTTTTGCATCTCTAAAGAAATCTGAAAGATTTGGGTCATTCCTCCTCCAATTGTTCTGTCAATATGTAAACTGCTCGCTTGATGGTGCGCTTATAAAATAGTACGTTCAGCGCAGAGGTGAAGCAAGTGACGCAGTGATGTGGGCAGATTTTTTTTTTTTAGGCGTGCGGGGAGGGGGGGGGGGGGTCCGCTTATCTGAATAGGCCGGGCAAGCGAATATGGTCGTCAATTTGGGCTCCCTACGCCCGGCCTAAAAAAATTCTGTGCGCAACCGCCTGGCTATGCCAGTGAAGTGATGCGACAATGATTTGTTCACTTACTGATTTACATACACTTTACAGCTCTAAAAAATGCGGCCCAAGGCCCCAACACTCAGCCGTTAACATTACATAAAGCCAATGGTAGAAAAGTGCCAGTATGAATGCAGCTACAACCCCGCCCCAATGTTTTTTCAAGCGAGGTAGTGTTGCGGAAATGAACTTTTAACTGCAAAAGTACACTGGCACTGCAGTGGTGACAGGGGAAGGAAGAGGGTATGCAGGCGGTAATAGAGGTAATTTAGTCCGATACGGCAAGCAATGGATACGGCGAATAAGAGCAAATCATTTCTCTTTCAATAGCGCAACCACTCAACAATGTATTGTAAGAGCATTAAATCTTGCTGGAAATGCCACTCACCTGCACGCTGATGCATGCACAGTCCTTTGTCCGACGAGCGAACAGGCTTGCAGATAGCTGAAGACGTGTTTACGATGTGTTTGTTCCACCCGGCAGCAAAATCCACAACTACTTCGCGCTCCATAAAGATAAATATACACTAACCTTCATCACGAATAAGTAGAAACGCAAATCTGCGACACACACACACGATCAAATCATAGCTCACAAGCCCGCACGTCCATGTGCTCGCCGACTACAGACCAAATGAATATGAGTAGTGCGAACGCGAACATAGTTGCGCCGAAAAAAAAAACGTCGAGCAGTGGCAGCACAGGCGTCAGCGCAATAATTTCAGTGTGTTCTCCTAATACAATCATAAAAAAAAACTGAGGTACACTAAAACCCATAAATAAACATAAAAAGTTCAGTATAATTTTTATTCAGTGCTAGTCAACATAAACACTGAATAAAAATTACTTTGTAACTTACATCGTTTGCTACGCTAGCGCCACACTTGTCGTGCGGGCGCAGATGGCGCAGATTTGTCATTCTGCCCTCAAACTACACGGTGAAGCGTGCTACTAAGTGTATGGCTGATGAGAAGCGCGTCTGGGTCCGCTTTTTTTTTCTTCTCCGATATAACTGGGCGGGGGGGGGGGGGGGCTTCTTATGCACGTGTTTCGGTGCTTGATCGACTTTGTGCCCTTACTTCGCGGACGAACGGCGTGTCTAGGCTATTTTTATCGTTGTTTTGCACGTGTTTCGGCGTTCGGTCCGCTTTGACGTGCCAACTCTCCATTCTGCTGCTGCGTGTGTTAGGTATTTGCCGTACTGTATTCTCAGGCCTTCTGTGTTCAGCCAGCGCTGCTATCTTATTATCTACGGATGCTAAAATAAATCACTGTTTTGGTTTGGTGAAGTTTGGCACACAGAACAAACAATAATCTGGCCCATGAATATCAATGTGGGCGGCATGCATATTTGTGTGCGGTGTCCTGTCGGGGAGTAACCGTTGCGTGACGGGAGCATTTACAGCGGTTCCTCCTTCCGTTGCTCCCTTACAAACTTAAGATGAATACAGTTGCTCCCCCATTCTCGAACAAGTCGGCCATCTTGTTCCGCTTGGTCTTTTCTGAGAGTAACAGTCGGTCTGAAGGAGTAAAAACAGCCGTTGCTCCCATTTCGGCCATTTTTGGCTTAGAGTGTACCCTGCTTCCAACTTCCCCTGCACACTCCGTAATGATACTCGTCAGATTATTTTTCATTGTATCTACGCTAAGGTTGCTTTCCTCGTTAAGAGCCGTGTACCTGTTCTGAAGCGAGACTCTGAATTCCTGTACTTTTCCTCTCATTGCTAGCTCATTGATTGGCTTCTTGCGTATCAGTTTCTGTCGTTCCTTTTTCAAGTCTAGGCGAATTCGAGACCGTACCATTCTATCGTCACTGCATCATACCTTGCCAACCACTTCCACATCCTGCACGATGCCTGGTGGTGCACTCAATATAATGTCTATTTCGTTCTTATTTTTGTCATTAGGGCTCCTCCATGTCCTCTTACGGTCTCCTCGTTTTTGGTAGAAGGTATTCAAAATCTGTAAATTATTACGTTCTGCAAATTCTACTTGTACCTCTCCTCTGGCTTTTCTAGTACCGATGCCGTAATCTCCTACTGCCTGGTCTCCAGCCTGCTTTTTCCTATCTTTGCATTAAAGTCTCCCATCAGTATAGTATACTGTTTTTCCCCTATTCATTGCTGATTCCACATCTTAATAGAAGCTTTCAACTGAAGCATCATCATGGCTGGATGTAGGCACGTAAGCCTGTATCATCTTTATCTTGTATCTCTTATTGAGTTTAATTACAATACCTACTACCCTTTATTTATAGCTATAGTATTTCTCTAAGTTGCCAGCTATGTTTCTATGAACTAAGAGCCCCACTCTCAGTTCTCTTCTGTCAGTCAAGCCCCGATAGCAAAGTACGTGCCTATTCTGTAGCACCGTATAGGCCTCATCTGTCCTCCTAACCTCACTGGGCCCTACTATATCCCTTTTAACACCCTCTAGCTCCTCGAATAGTACAGCTAGACTTGCCTCACTAAATAAGGTTCTAGCTTTAAACGTTGCCAAGTTCAGGTTCCAATGGCGGCCTGTCCGGGTCCAGAGATTCTTAGCACCCTCTGCTGCATTGCAGATCTGACAGCCACCGTGGTCAGTTGCTTCGCAGCTGCTGGTGACTGAGGGATGTGAGTTAATTGACGTTTGCATGTGGGAGATAGTGGTCAGATACTGCACCAGGGTGGCCAATCCTTCTCTGGCGAGAAACCCTCCCCCCCCGTTAATCCATGGTGTCGCTACACACCAAACGCCTGCTTGCGCAGACGCCCCTGCGGTCTATATATATATATATATATATATATATATATATATATATATATATATATATATATATATATATATATATATGTGTGTGTGTGTGTGTGTGTGTGTGTGTGTGTGTGTGTGTGTGTGTGTGTGAAAATTTAAGAAAGAAAAAATCCAGAGAAAGACTCCAACGCGTGGAATCGAACTTGGGTCCTGTGAATCGTGAGTGCGAGGCGTAAACAACTGAGCCAGCGAGGAGCAAGTCCTGTAACGATCAAACGGCAAGCTATCTATATCTACCACTTACCTAGCGCAGCTGATGGACATCTCGGGGGGGGGGGGGGGGACTATTGTGTTTTCATCATTAGCAGTGTTATGTTCGGCCTGCATGGCTTGACGCCGCTTTGACGCATGAAACATTGTGGCTGAGCCTACATTGATTTCTTTCGAGTCAGCGCTCCCATAGATGCACCACAGCGGCATCAACAGAGAAATTATTCTTCTAAATATCCCAGGTCGTCGGCGCCCCTAGTGAAATTTTCTGGACACGCCTGACCTACTGACCGATTAGGAAGAGTTGTTAGCGGTTGAGGTGGCTTGCTTTGTTGTCAAGATGTCCCGGGCAAAGGGCCCAGCGTCTGAGAACCATCTGCGGATGCATTTCCCACGTTCTCCCTGGCCCCTTGATGCCGCTGTTTTCCCAATTTGTGGTCTGCCTAGCACCGCATACACATCACTGCAAGAGACTACGAAATCGACTTCCATGTTAGACTCAAAGTCTTCGTGCTGTGCTGTGTCGTGCGCGTTGTGCAGTGTTTTCTCCCTCGCCATGGGATGAACTGGGCGTGCCTCTTGCCCTTTTCTTGGGTTGAGAAGGAGGCGGCGTTTCACCTCCTCCCTTTGGGGGCGGAGGTGAAGATGGCAATTTTCATTGGACTGTCCTGGCCTCCATTGTTTTGTTTGTTTTTTTACAGAGAACCCTGGGAAGACCAGGACATAAAATGCTAGCGTCGAGGTGCTCCCGACAAGCTCTCACAAGCAGCGAGAAGCTCACAGATTCTCGAGGGCTTCCATGATGATAACCCCATCATGTAGCAACACGCTACCAGTAAATAATGTAAATAAAAGTTACTATCAGCAGCTCCCAGCTCCTCTCCTCGACATCTACCCGAGACTCTAGCTGGCTCAGGTCCTCTGGGCAGAACCCCAGTTACATCAGCAGCAAGATGGCGCAATGAGCGTGCGTAGCAACATATCGTCACGACGCCCTGGCCGCGCTCTCACCTCCCACGCGCACTTTGCCCCGCAAAAAGCAGGGAATCGATATTCCTCGCGCGCCCTTAACTTGCGGTAGGGAGGATGGTACGTCTTGGCTGGCGTTCGGCTTCTACCGGAACGATTCTCTTCTAGTTACCGGGTGCACAAAGGTTACTGCAATCGTTGCACAGTCTAGGTTTGCGAAAAGAGCGCGCTTTTTAGACACAGCGAAGTGACAACTGAGATGCTCATTCACGTTTATGTGTACCTGAGAGTACGTTTCGTGCATCATTTGTGCCTGAAAAACGCGGGGCACGTTTCGATCTTCTGGCCGTTCTGCGCGTGACCTTCCAATTTGTTGCTATCACGTTTATTGCTTCACCTTTGCAGCAAAGCTGCGACTTTTTTTCTAATGAAGCGGATAATAAATTAGCCACTCATTGCGCAGTTCACTTTTCGAAGCCTTGTGCGTATCAACGCTCCTGCCACTCACTATTAAAGGAGTTAGGGAGATTCCTCGTTCTACATGGTGCAATTAAAGGAGTTAGGGAGATTCCTCGTTCTACATGACACTGGTAGTTTTTTTTTTCCAAACAGTTTCAAACACTGGAATGGTTCTGTGGTAATGCATCTGTCCTGCATGACAGGTGGGCTACAACGAAAGATTCTCAATATTTGTTCATTTGACTCTATCTCGATTCTAAGCTTTTGGACGTCGATTCTTCTTCGACAACAAATGACACCAACAACGACGCCGACACCGTATATTTCCGCGAAACGGTCTTTTAACGCTACATGGAAACGATAGACATGAAAAAAATAAGATGAGAGAAAAATACCCATGATAGAATCGGATTTGGAGCCGAGCCCTCTGCGTGGCAGTATATTATTATTCCACAGAGTAACGCTGATGCTTCAAACTAATTTGCACAAAGACCCTATGCCGGCGTAATGTCGGGCAAGGAATCGCGTTAATCCATCTGACATAGCATTGCAAAAGAGTAAAATAACAACCAGTCATCACGCAATGCTGATTGCGCAATGGGTGTGTCTTTTAATGTTTCCCACCCATTGCAGAGGGCTCAGCCATATTTCTTCATCGTCATCAGCTTTACGCGTAAACAAAGTGCGCATAATATATTACATATGTGTACAGTGTTCCTCGCTGATTTGCAAAAAGAAGAATAATGAAGATGTGGGTCCTGCCCTCCTTTACAGCAATTATGGGATCTATGACCTAGTCAACCTACTAATGTGGTCCACTGTTTATGGTTCAGGTCAGCGCAGTTGAGGGCTCGCATTCCGATAGCGTCATTTCTTGAATTGGCTAGGCTTCAGACATGTTCTATAGGTAAAATGTCCGAGTTTGATCTAAACACAGAGCAGTTAGAGCGCAACACTTAGATGTCGGAAACGACCGTATCGCCAAAATTACGTGGTATAAACTACTGAAACGTTCCACTGATTGTTCAGTATTTTCGTAGGTTGGCAAAAATTGAGGAGGTGCTTACTGAGAGTCACTCATGAAGTATATAAGGCTTACTCGAGCTCAAACTCACCGGAATTTCGATGAGCCGTATACTCACTCAACTCACACACACGAAAGTTTTCTTCAACCGGGTTCCTCTGTACTCACTCATCTAAACATTAGTCACCCAGGCTCACTGAGACTCATAGACACGAATCAATCTGAGTCCCAGTGAGTAGACTCATGAGTGAGTTTGCCGACTTGTGGGTGTTTTATGTTCAAAAGTGTTCACGAACTAGGAATTGAACTCATCACCTTCCGCTTGGAGGCTGACGCTCGAGCCACGTAGTCACCACTAACTGCAGTTCGAAGGCGGGGTAATATAGGTATGAGGATCGAAAAAAAAAAGCGTATTTCTGCAACCCACGAAGGTGGCGAGCGCAGTGTGTTTGTGTAAGCGTGAACAGGAGTTAAAATACTAAGTGGAATGAAAAGGCCACCTTCACGGTATATATGAGTACTCCCAACACCAAGCACCCTGGCCGGTGTATACCCCTCTCATCATTAGCAAAATTGAGGGGGGGGGGGGGGTGCCCGGCGCCAATGGGAGTGGAACCTACATCTTTTCGCATTGTGGAAAGGAGTACCTAATTGCATTGCCACCTCTGTGAACCCTCATCTGTGTTAGTAATTGGTGATCAAGACCTAAGGTCGCCACTGCCGTGCTTTTGCAAGTGTCCCAGAAGGTAGCGCCAAATTTTCTCCTCGTCTTTCAGAACTGCATTCGCTCAGTCATAAGCGCTTGTTAAGTCATTCTTTTGTTGTTGAAATTTAGGCTTCTATTTTTTATGCTCTGAGTTCCTCAACCGAATGACCAACAATACCTCATTGGTTGCATTCTACTTTAACTTATGCTTACGTACGTGTTTTAAATGTGTAGTTGTGTTTCTTCGCTGACTCCACGAGAACGCTGTCTATCCGCCTGTCTATCAGTCACACTAAACGATGACCATAAAAAATGAATGAATGAACAAAAGTATATAATTCTTTTTCATTTAGCACAATAAAACCTTCTGTTCTGTTATATATATATATATATATATATATATATATATATATATATATATATATATATATATATATATATATATATATATATATATATATATACACGTTTCTTGAAGGGCTGGTTTTTAAACCGGACCGCACTCTCCGATGGCAAGAGTGTAAGCCAGTTGTCTACACGTCCGTTTCTTGGACAAAGTAAATTTCTCGGAACCGTGCGAAAAACACGTGCGAAAAGAGGGCACTTTCTACGAGAGGCTTCGCTGAATTGATGAGCAGCTCAACAAAAGCCCTGTCTGGAACAACATGTAAAGTCGGCATGGAGGATTGTGCACGTCAGCAGAATTTACACCTCGTGAAAGCTTAGCCAGGGTCGCGTTTTGCTTCTATCTCGAAACGCTTTCTGAGAAGCCCATTCCAGACGTTCACTAACTATAGTGGCTAGCGTGAACGGGCGCCTTCCCAAGCGGCGGCGGAGAAACCGAATTGTATGCACCGCGACGCGGCACTGTTTCTTGCTGGCGCGCTGGCGAGTGACGGCGGAGGTTGACGGCGGGATGCAGCTGGCAGCAGTGAAACTGCATCCCTACCGCAAAACTGCTTCGCGAAACACGTATTTTAAGCGTAGATATTATTGTTAATTATCTTCGCGGCAGGAATAGAACGAAGTGAACATAATTCGTACTATTCATATGGCCATCTACAGATGCACAAACTAGGAGTTCGACGTATGTTTGTGGCACACACACAATATTAGTTGTCTTGGGATGCCATCGGCCTCATAATGCATGCAGTTTTACGAGTGCTTTCCTGCCCCCCCCCCCCGCCACCTCAATCAAGGTGGATGTTTCAGCTGACAAAGGCTGGATTGGTCAACAAGTAATGTACTGTTCTAGGTTTCACGCGATGTATTTTTGAAGTGACCTGTTCGGAATGTAAATGTGTAACGTCATGTGTAATCTTAAACACATTGCTGGTCTTGTTATGTTAACTCTTGATGTTTTATACCACCTGTAATGTATTAGTTCCCCCCCCCCCCTACACAAATGCCCCTTGGGTGGTGTAGGCAGTTTAGTTAATAAATAAATAAATACCTATCAGACCGATAAAGCACCAACAAAAAAAGTATGCAGCAAAGTACGCACTTTTTTTAGAGTGGTCTGTACCAATTGTTGTTAATTTGGTAAACATACCCACTTTATTGGGCTCTCTACACACGCAGAAAGGATCAGCGCCAAAGTTCCTTGAAAATCAGCGTGTCATTTGCTTAGGTGTGTGCATGCAGGTGGAAGAGGCGGGCGAGACAGCCACCCTCACTAAGAGGGGGGGGGGGGGTGCTAAGTCTGTTTCATACATTAGATCAATAGAGAGGAAACCTGATGCGATGAACCTCCACCCTCCTCCAAGGTGGATATTTCAGCTGGTAAAGGCTGTAATGGTGATCAGCCGGATGGATAAAGCAACAAGGAGAAAAAATCCACAGGCAATTAACAGACCACACTTTTTTTTTTCAACTGAGCTGTCTGAGCCAATTGTTAATTTGGGGAATGTGCCCGCTTTATCGTGCTCTTGTGAGTACGCAGAAAAGAGCAGCGACAAAGTTCTCTGAAGACCAGTATTTGAAGTTTCGGTCGTACATGAAAGGGGAGTGGGACAACCACCGTCACGGGGGGAAGGGGGGGGGGGGGGTCCTGTTGGGTTTATTTTATTTTATTTTTACAGAGTCTCGTTGCAAATAGAAGCACTGAAAATTTGAAGTTTGCATCCTTGCATCCAGCTAATACTTGGCTTTTACTCAATGTTTTTTTTCCTTTTTTATTATGTTATAGTAAGTACATCTATTTAGTTTGTGACAGCTTCTTAAAGGAGAACTGACATCAAATTTACTCATGCCAAGATTTTCGCACCAGCGAGTAGCTATAGATCCCGTAGCAGCGATTCGCGACCTAAAACGCAACTGAGGGATGAATAACTATCACATTTGTTGAGTCATATCACTGGTATCTAGCACTATTCAAAACGGCCGGCAATCCCGCTATTTTTAGCGCTGGGAGCACCAGCAGTGGCGCTATACTTCGCAGTTACCTCCAGATCACGCCACAGCTGAGCACTTCTCCACAGAAAATAGTGACGTCAGGCTCAGCTGCTTCGAAAACATTTCGTCTGCTAGGCAGACACATTCAGCCATGCCTGGTCACCTGCATTGCTGTCGTCGCTGTACAAAGTGTCGGCTCGGGTTTGATACCACAATCTGGAGCTTGGAATCCCCGCGATTCACGATGTCGCGAATTATTTTTGCTTCGATTGACCTTTTGTTGCACAACAGTGATTCCGAAATGGACGCCGTTCCAAGCAGCACGTACTGCAGATGTGCCCGAGGATTCAAAATTCAGCCATGTTCACTGTGTGTCTCAGTTAGCTATATTAGTGTGTTTTGGCAAGCAAAACATACAGGTATACATAGAGGGGTAAATGCAATATAGCTATTGCGAATGAGCATCAGCGGAGAAATACAATGTTTCCAGCTTTGCCAAGTTCTTTTTTGCGCCTTCAGATGGCCCTACCTATCCAGCCTATCGCGGTTAACACGGTATTACCATTTTTACGTGGGCGAAAAGTCTACAGATGAAAAATTCAACGATATCTGCGTGTTAGCGTGTTACTTGTTAGCGATGATATCTGAGTATACGCTGTTCCACTTTTGATAGCTTGTGGTTGTGTTGATGTGTAACACATACGTGATATAAAAAGACACCCTTGTTGCGCTTTTTCCGTGCTTCGAACTAGACGACTGTTACTCATCTGCAACTCACAACGATTCACCAAAATGCTGACCGACAAGCACAGTTTAATCAGGCTATTTTCTTTCGCTCTTCTTTTAAAGGTGGTTTTATCTTGACAATTTCACAAAATCATTCAAACCGCTCCGACGAAGATCAGACGCGACGGGCGAGTGCGTTTCTGCGCTTCGGCGCCACAATAACAACACTCAGATCGTACACGCCATCGCTACTAAGGCATCGTCACTCCGGATGGTATTTGCGGGATGTATCACACCGAACACGTAGCACTAGTGTCGATGTCGCAAGGCAGTCTATTTTCAGCTTTTTCTTGTTAGCTCTTCTACGCTGTTTGACATTTAAATAACATAACTTCTACGCGACGGATGCCGTTCAAATTTGGCCAAGACCTATGCATACCAAGCGATCGAATAACGAGCACATCTAGATCTTGAAATTTGATGGCAGTGCTCCTTTAATATGTTCAAGAGTTTTTCCTCATGTGTGCATGAATTTCACTTTATTGTCTGCTGATGCACGTTTTTTATTCATTATTTATTATTTAGTGTTTATTTCGTTGAGGTATACCTGTCTTACTTTTTTTTTTCGCTGTTGACTCACATTCTGCATCAAAACACTTGTCCTTGCGTCTTTTTATCTGGTTGTTGTATTTTGTCTTTTGTTTTATGTAACAGCTATGAATGTATATGGATATTGATGTGTTTATACTCAAACGCAACTGTTCGGGAAAAAAATGTTAATAAACTGGGACTGAAGCCCCCAATCTCCTACATCTTCATTCCGTGTTGGATATATATGCCGCTTGTATGTGCAGTTCAGATGAAAATAACCTCACAGCGTACTCTGAAGATCATTTTTTTTCCTTTGTTTGCAATTGATCGGCACCTGTGTGACGAGCACAGCGACTTTGTACCGTTACCACAAAGCTTGTTTTAAACGAAAAACGCCAGAGCGCGCGGACTCGGACGCGCAAATGCCGCGCGCCAGCGAGCGGTTGCGCCCTCTGGAGGCTGTAATGAAAAATCTTTCAGCTTTGCCGCCTTGTTCACGACACTAGGAAAACCTTTCTAGCCACTATAGACAGCGCGCGCCCACACGCGCGCGACAGTGTTAAATGCCACCTTCCTTCTTTCATTCTTTTTTCCTTCTTTCACTTCCTCTCCCCCATCCCCCACGCGGAACCGTGTAGGCGCCTTCGTATTGAAAGACAGCAACAGTTCCGTGCTTTTTTCTTCACTTTCCCCTTCATTAACTTCAATGAACTGCTGGAAAGAACACGTTATGCCAATGGCACCCGACAACAACGGGTGGACAGCAGTAACCTTACAAAATAGAACTCTACGCTTTCGCGTCGTTCAGACAACTTCCATGAGAAGATTTGCCAATTTTTCTAAGGCTCGTGATGAGTTCACTGGAACACAATGCGTAGTAGACAACGCATACACCTTCAACTGTCCACAAACATTTTTTTTATTGTCGCCATCAGCTCAAGGCATAAGATTGAAACTTTCTGAGGTGCGATAATTAATGAAGGCTTTTCGCTATCTAAATTCAATAGTCCTTGTGCCTGAAACTGTCTACATATCAGGTTAAGAGGTTTCGAGGAGGCCGAGAATAATTATGTTTTATTTATTTACTCGTTTATTCATTTATTTACTTTTATTTGTACTACAATGTCTCTATGGTTGCAACTTTATTGCGGTAGGAAAAATGAAAACATTATTCGGATCAGAGAAACTTCTAGAAGGTATATTGTAGGTGCAATAAACTATTTTCAGCATTCTAATCAAGCTTTAGGCTCTCAAGGACATTACGACATTAAAACCGCTAGCTGAAACCGGGCGCGCAGGACAAGGAACTCAGAAGATTAAGTCGCAAAATAAGTACAGGCACTGTGTAAGTTTTCGTGGGGTTAACAGCCGAGTAAGCGACCATGCTATCTTTGCGGCAACGCATCGTTTCCGGGCATACTAGGCAACGCCTTTTCTCATGGTCTACATATTTCTCAAGTATGCTTGAGCTCATGTATCGGCAAAATTATCGGACGGCAGCGACCATTTTATTGCTAAAGTCCGTGCTTCGTAGATACGGTGGCAGCAGGATTCGCGAGCAATCTTGTGAAGTGATTGCAGTTCCTCGAGGCGATCCCATTGTTTGATAAAACGCATCTCGTACATTGCGCGTTCCACTATCTGTAATCAGTGCAGCGTCTCGTGATTTCCCTCGCTCGCTGTTATCTCGCCTGAGGTCGAGTGCCCGCTCCTCGTCGAGCTTCTTGCCAAACAGTCGCTCAGACTACCATATGCTGCCCAGCGAACAACCATGGGTGAGCGCCGTCGCTCTCTGATGCACGCTGTATTTCCTGGCCGTATTTCCGGGATTGTTTTTTTTTTTTTCGTACCATACTGTTGACTGACATCATTCTGGGTAACTATGTATGGTTAAACGGCGTAGAATATGCTGCTTTCCCGGTCGTCTCTCTGTGAACAGTCCTAGTGCAAACGATGACGAACCGGGGATTCGAGGTGCCTTTTAATTGACAACTGAAATTTCTAGGATGCTTGTGGCTTAAATGAGCCGAGAAAAGCAGAAGAGCGCTTCCACGCTGAAACAACGCGGTTGGATATGTGAAGCGCGTTTATATATTCGGAATTGTAGGTGCAGTGGAGATGTATCAAAGGGCAAAGCTATTTTAGAAGTTTGACAGTCACATATCCTGTGCCCTCTACTTTACTTTTTTTTCTCTCTCTTCTTCTTCAAAATTACCATTTGACACTTGTCTTATTCATTTCTTTTTAATTCAGTAGACTGCGATACTTCGGTGCAGAAGGCAGGGCATTGTTTTTAAACTTTGCCCACACAAACCTCTCTGTCACATCTCCTGGGCAACCAAGAATTTCTTATAACGCCTTTTTCAGATGATAAGCGCTTCGCAAAGCGTTGCGCCTCTTTTATATGCCATATGGATATTTTTTTTTAACGCCCGCATAGCTCCGTCATTGTGTTGTCGTCGACTTGCGGCTACACGGAGAGATCCGCTGACCATTCGGCGCTGAATTTCGAACGGCCGCATTTTCGTGACCCGAGAGCTCTGCCAACGGATGGATGGATGGATGGATGGATGGATGGATGGATGGACGGACGGACGGACGGACGGACGGACGGACGGACGGACGAATGGACGGATGGATGGATGGCTGGCTGGCTGGCTGGCTGGATGGATGGATGGATGGATGGATGGATGGATGGATGGATGGATGGATGGGTGGAGGGATGGATGGATGGATGGATCCGGCTGTGCCCTTTAGATCGGGTGGTGGCTCACGCCACCTTAGCCGTAAAGTTAAGTACTGTTACTGTGTGTTTAAGAATTGAATTTCACTCGCGCCTCGATTGTAGCCACCAATCAGTTAGCCTACACCTGGTTATTTCTACCCGTTTAAAGTCTATTTGGCCTTCACTGTCCCGAAACCCCAATGCTTTGAAAAATTCGGCGCCATTATCTTCGACTACAGGGCGGAGCCCTTTACAGAATATTATCAAATGTTCAGCCGTTTTTTCTTCCTCTCCACACGCACTGCATACCGTGTGCCTTCGTATTTTGCTCGGTACGTCTTGGTCCGCAATACTCCCGTTCTAGCCTTGAAGAGCAGAGAACTACCCCGAGAATAATCGTAGAAATTTTTCCTTGAATTTCCTGCTTAAAAGTTTAGTAGGTCTCCAGTGATGATTTCGTAAGCATTCCAATCTTCCACATGTCCCTCTCTGTTTCCTTCACCTTCTTCTTAACCGATGTTTCATTTTGGCTTCGTGTTCTGCTGTTGTCTAAATACTTGCTTGACAGTTTTCGAGTTCGCTTCCTCCATTTATTATCAGCATACGAATGCTGCTCAAATCTCCCCCTAATGACCTAGGTTTCAGCATCGGCGCGCCGGAGAGTGAGCGGGAATTCATACAGATGCGGCGGCTCTTCTGTCGGCTGAGCTGCTGTCGCTACTATCGTGCGCGCTGCAACTATTTGACAATACCATGCAGATTACAACAAAAACTAGTAGATACTAATCTAGCGACTCGCTTAAAAGCGTGTATTTGCGTTTAAAACTGATGTTTTGAACTTCCTTTTCTGTATATTAACTGCGTGTGCCACTCGCACATCGAGGCACTGGAAGATAGACCTGCCGTATATACGTGAGCTTGGAATCAAAACAACGTCCGTGCAATTTGATTCCAATGTGTTCTCCGTGACGTATCGATTCATGTAGAAGCATACTTGAACGCTTTATTTTGTGTAACTTGCAAAGCGAAAAGCCAAGTGTATTTCTCACAAGCTTTAAACGCACATTTATTTTGACGGACGCGCCCAGTGCAATTGAAGCACAAAGTATAATGAATAGCCGTACTGCTTTCCCGATGTTTTGTACCGAGAATACCGCAATGTTTATTCATTTGCCGTACTTTTCAGGCAATATTTCAACGAAGCGTCCAAGTGTCGTGCTTCGTATACAACAGGTTACAATCGTCAGTAAAACGCATTCATATGCTTCCCATAAATTCCTGTTCTGCAAAATGGTTATTGACACTTGCTTTCGCCCCGCTGTGGTGGTCTAGTGGCTAAGGTACTCGGCTGCTGACCCGCAGGTCGGGGGATCGAATCCCGGCTGCGGCGGCTGCATTTTCGATGGAGGCGGAAATACTGTAGGCCCGTGTGCTCAGATTTGGGTGCACGTTAAAGAACCCCAGGTAGTCGAAATTTCTGGAGCCCTCCATTATGGCGTCTCTTATAATCATATGGTAGCTTTGAGACTTTAAACCCCACATATCAGTCATCATCAACTTGCCTTCAGACAATGAGGACCCTGCTTCATATCACGCCTCGCCAAGAAAAACTTTCTTCTGTTCTATTTATAGCTGTATTCCCGTAACTATAGTCGGCCGGCCTGGCGCTATACAGCGATATATAAGCGAACACCACACACTACGTGGTCACCTCATCGCTGCTAATGTGAACGGAAACGGTACACAAAATCATTTGCGTTGCACCAATCGAAGATTAAGCCACACTTATTCAAATGCGCAATAGTAAGCGCCATACACTGTGCGTATTTCGGCGGTAATAGTGAATTTTCGCTCACCTGCTTTTGCCAACCTACCAGTGAATGCTGAAATCTACAGGGAACTCTGCAGCTTGACAAGCAGCCTATGTGTCATTGTGGTTACTTTGTGAACTTATCAACACTCATAATCTTCTATGCGGAGCCTAAATGTATTTGCGCTTGGCTTTCCAGAAATGCTAGTAAATCTTCTCTCAACCTCATAGAGATGTGTAAACAGAGGACATGCGAGGGCAGTTGTTGTTTCAATGGAAATTACAAACGAAGGCGGCATTCCGCTCTGGTGGGCATGCGGATGGGAATGAGCCCGACGAAAATTCTTTTACACACAATGGACACCGGCAGAGGTCAAAATAAGCATTCGCTCCCAACCCTAACCCCTAAGACATGGTGTGGGGTATTAATCAATAGACTCACGCCACGATTAGCCTGCGTGCGAATAGTGCAACATGTTTATGTGACCACAAGAGTGTTATGAAATGCTCTATCATGTGGGTAGCACCATAATTAAATGATTAAATAAATACATAAGTAAATAAGGTGTAATGACGGAATAAACAGGCCTAAGGCTCCAGCTACAACTCCAATTTGCGATCCATTAGTATTAGCGAAAATTTCCTTCCCAGCTCACCCAGAAGTTCGACCTTCCTAGGCAGGTAAAAAATGCAGAAACAGCTGACAATCAGCAACACACAGTACTGTTTTTTTGTGAATTTATAGCCGGCAGGTTGCGGTAGTTTGATACTCATCCTATTTTCAGAGGAGCTGCAAGCGATTGACAACCTGCTATGTCCCTCTTGTGTCCGCACAGCGCAGCGCTGGCTCGTGCCCCTTGCCACAGTGCTCGGCTGCATCACGCTCCCTTTCGTCGCGGAAGCCGTCGGGCCCTACGTGCCAACCTGGGACTCACTGGACAATCGACCCTTGCCTGCTTGGTTCGACCAAGCAAAAGTGGGCCTGTTCCTGCACTGGGGCGTCTTCTCGGTGCCCAGTTACACGTCAGAGTGGTTCTGGTGGTACTGGCAGGGCTGGGATGAACCGCGGAACCCAAACCCTGCCAAGTTTATGACGAAAAACTACCCGCCGGGTTTCACCTACCCGGAGTTTGCCAAAGATTTCACGTGCGAATTCTTCGACCCGGACGAGTGGGCACGCATCTTCCAAGAATCGGGCGCGAAGTGAGGCGAAGTGTTCTTAAATAACTGTGCAATTCTTTTAGTCACTTGAAGTACTCGCAATATTTGCCGGGGTGACAGAAAGGACCGATGCACCTTTGCGGTTTTATACAAAGTTACATAGAAAATCAGTTCGTTATTGTGCATTTGGAGGTTTCAGCGTTTACTTCTCAAGTATACCGAATACAATTTTTCTACACGTTCGTTTGCTTGATGAAGTGTTAGCTTCATAAGGCTTTGTATGACAAAAAACGGGCGTATTCCTAGCTCCTTTTCTGGCTTGACAAGAGTAGTTTAGAAGTTACTGAAAGGTGAAAGAGTGATTTTGCTTAGATTTGCCGCCGATCCTTTATGACATAGCACATATACAGTGAATATATGTTCGTAAATATATGGTTCGTAAATATAGTTCGCAAAAATAATTAAAATTTATACTTACCTCTTTATTGCAGTTTCGTGATATAGCTTTATGCCCTTCCTCAATTCACTGGCATTTTTTAGCCCCGAACGTGGTATTTTTAGGCTAACAGAATTCTCAGCATTTCCTGATGTGAGGAAAACTTTCAATCAGTCTGAAAAATAGTGAAAGTGCACTGGAAATGTCCGGTCGACAATGTCTTTCTTTGTTCTCAGCAGACAAATTTAGCGAAGGTAAATATAGCGCAAGCATTTGTAGACGTGCAACGCAGCATTTTTTCTTGATTATGCTGGTGGGTATCAAGAGAACCGCATCATTTAAAGTTTCGAGTTTTTTTTTTTTCAGGATTATTACCGGAATCTATTTGTTGTTTCTTGTTTTCGCGATCAAATTGAACAGTGTAATCCATATTTAATTTGTTGTTTACACTTTCGTTTCTTAGCTAAGATATAAAATTAACAGTTCATTCGTACTGCTGTAAAGTTAGGAACACAAAGCATTTACAGCCTCGTTCGCAATGTCGTGCTCAAGCACGCACGCTGCATTGGGATTGACGCCGTCCATCTTGTCGTAGCCACGGCGACGAGCACGCGCAGCTCAGTTTTTCCTGAAACTTTCCACGTGAGTATGCCACGGACAACTCTAGATCATAGAGTTTCCTAAAATTAATTATTAGGAAACTCTATGCTCTAGATGAGCGCCGACAGTGAAAACGTGTGAGAGCGAATTGTATTCGCCCGGCCGATGGTGCAGTCCGGACACAAGAACAGGCCCGGGAGGCCGAGTGCCGGCAGCAACTGCGTGTCGATGGTCCGGCAGCCTTCCAAGCCGCGCAAAATCGTGAACGGGAATGCAGGCGCCGGTGGCGGGCTGATCGTGCAAACCACGCACCCGGGTTAGCTCGCGATGTCAAACGCTTGCAACGTCGTTGCGACGTCAACGTAATGCTTGCGGGTGCGCATTCGCCGGGGCGAATGACCGCTTTTGGTGAGAGTTTCTCCAGCAACACTTAGGCTTAAGCTGTGACGTCTGCGACCGCCTGTGGTTCGAGAACATTTAACACATTTCGAAACGCATTCAACCGATCGATCATTACACATCCTCCATGACCATGATCATGTGACGCATGTGAAATAAGCACTATAGTCAAGAGTCTGACGGAACCCCGTCTGGTCGGAGATGAACATGGTGCAAAATAATAAAACGCCAACCAAAGTGAAATACGCAAAAATTAAATAATTGACCCGTATCTGCATGTTAATCTGCAAATGTCGTCGAAAGACGATATTCTTGCGCGCGGAGAGAGTGAACAAAACATTTATTTGATGTTCTGCGCAAGAAATCCGCTTTCTACAGCGACCGAAATTCCCCTACCGCCGAAGCACAGCGTCGTTCGCACTGGACGCGCCCCGCGCCGCCGAATATGCCATCTACTACGGGGCGAACGCGGGGTGGATGCGCTGTCACCCGGTTGTTGTCGCGGCTTGCAAACGCCACTATGCTATCCGGTGGTGTATACTTCGACGATTTTCGTACACAAGAAGCAAGAAAAGACAGTGTTGCTTACTTTGCTGGCAAGTGGCTGTCTTGTAATGCACGAAGAGCAGAAAAACCACCGACGCCAGCGGCGTTGGTGGGTTTGTTTTGCTCTGCAAGACCGCAACAAGCTCGGTCACGCCAACAGCAAGCTCGGTCACCTCTTTCACGAAATACGGAGGCGAAGTAGGCACAGAGTAGGTTAAACTCCCGTTGGTTTCAACATTCAGTTACGTGCACTGCGGCATAACAAGTGAGTAGGGCTTGGCCGCCATTTTTTAAAATTCCTTGTCTAGCGCTCCTATTGGTCCGCGGTGACCGATTCAGCGGCAGACGCCGCAAAAATCGGTCCGAGAGCGATCGGCGCGGAGAGGGCCCTTTCGGCGGAACTCGCCGCCACCGAACCGGATTCGGAGCACTTTCGGCGGCCGGAATGCTCAGTGTGAACGCGCAGCGGAAGCGAACCAGCACATCAAGTCACGTCACACGTGAGACATGAGCGCCATCTGGCAGTTTTTTTGGAAACGAAGCGCGAGACTCTGAGACGGGTGTGCGCGCCTGTCTCAGAGGTGATAAGGTGTAGAACGCAAGGCAACGGGTAGGTGCCACCACCGCCTCGTCTTAGCAAAGTGTTGGAAGCACTCGCCTTTTCGTGCAAGCGTTGCATGGTCAGCCCAGCCTGATAAGCGCTCCAGTCCTTAAAATTACTTATCTATGCATTTTCTAGTAAGAAACTCACAAGCAGACTGTATAGCTGTTGTTATGGTGCCCCAGACATGCGCAATAGTTGTTTTATAATTGACAATTGCAAAAGTATGAAAGCTAAATCTTGAGCAACATCGGTGGGCGCTGCAGATGGGGTAGGCAGTTTCAAGTACTTGGTGCCGTTAAGAGTAGACAAACAGACAAATGTACAGAGAGACATACAGACAAAAATTTTTGCGTTGAAGGTCCCCAAGAAAGACTATCGTCTTTAAAGGACGTTTCGGTTCCCCACATGGGAGCCTTGTTCCCAGTGACCGCAAATGGCATAAAGCGCTCTTCTCCATTTTGAGGTCGCTGTGAACAAGCCTCCCGTGTGGGGAGCTGAAACGTCTTTTTAATTTTGGTGTATTTCACTTTGGCCAGCGTTTTTATTACTTTACACAACTAAATAAGCAGTATGGTAAACTCAAGCCACACGTGCGTGTAACCTGATTAAGAAGCACGAAAATATAACGAATAATCGTGAAGAGTTTCAGTGTCACGTCGGGTTGAACCCACGAACAAACATTGGGGCTGCTCGTTTCAGCTTTCGCTGGTTAACCATAAATTTGTACGGAGGTCTTGGGCGGTAATTTTTCAGGCATCGAGATGTCAATGTTTCAACTCTATAAAAATACTAGAGTTGGTGCACCTGTACTACAAACACAGATGATTTCCTACGATCATCTCGAGTTGATTATGCTGGGCCGCCAACTTCAGGCACAGAGACGGGCAACTTGTTCTAGGTGATGTTAGCTAGAAGCGGCGCAGGAGAGGTTGGCAAAATAATTATGCACCACCCAAATTTCCGTCACCGTGTGTTATTCATTTCATTTTTTATACCTCCAGAATCCCAGAGGAATTTTAAGAGTGGGCCAGAAGGAAAAAAAAAACAGCATTTCCCAGTCACTATGATAAGGGATGACTCTTTAGGGTAGTTTTAAATTGACTCGAGTTAATTAACATGGTGATGTGAATGGGAAGGCCATTCCAATCTTGCCCTGCTTCAAAAAAAAAAAGAAATTCTCTAAATGCACGGGTTCGTGTGGGATCTAAGACTTTTCGACCACAGTGGTGCGATGTCCGACAGGCCGGCTGAAAATATTGTCTCGTGTGAAATAATAAAATGATTTGTAGTGAAGACACAGACCTGACATTTTACTGCGAATGGCAAGAGCCGTACTATGAGTGGTAAGGGCCCGTTGTGCAGTGGCACAACCGGTCCTTACGTCTGCACATCAACTTTCAAGTGCCTAACACCATAATTCAACTTATAGTGCCCTAATGCCACTGAATAATTATCTCAACAAATTTTCATCGATCTTGCGTTGCGACATTGCGTCGCAACACACGTGTCAGGGTATGTATTCTCCATAATGACAGAAGCCTTCCGCTGCGCCTTGTACCAGTATATCAACACCATTATTGAATCAAACCAAAATAAAATATTCAGTCTCTGCGAAAGCAGTCTATTTTTGCTTAGCATGGGCTGTATTAAGATGCACCGTAAACAGATGTTGAAGTGAGGCACGTTTAATGTTACTTTCCTCTGCAGGTACGTTGTTCTCACCACGAAGCATCACGAAGGATTCACTCTTTGGCCATCGAACGTGAGCTTCAGCTGGAATGCAAAAGACGTCGGGCCCAAGAGAGACTTAGTAGGTGCGGTTTTATAGCTGCTTAATTCTGAGTGTCGATGATGTCAAATACTCATCTTACGTCGCGATGTCTTTATAGCCAGAAGAAAATGGCAAAGTGACGCAGGTTTTTCTTGGGTGGCCATTGATTTTGGAGTTCTTTACCTATGCTGTCTCACCCGTTCAGAGCAGAGACACGCTATCTTTTTTAAGAACCACACAGTGAAAGTTTCTGTCGTTCAATCCGTTTAATTGTGAGCTGAGCAGCGAATGGATGAGCCTGTCACGCATCTATGCAACTTGCACAAAAATGCTCTAGCGCAGAGTTACGACTTGAGAATTTCCACATCAGCTTGTTTATCTGTCGTAGATGTTCCAAGAGCAATGCATCCTACAACACAGAGGAAACTGGAAATATCAAGCCACACACGGCAACCAATACAAAGGCCTCGGTCCTCTGGCCCAATGCTTGTGCCTAAAAAGTGCAATAACGGTCCTTTGTGATAGATAGCAACTTTGCACGAAGCGTATGCATGACCCTACTGAGCTATAACTAGTCGTCTATTGGCGGTATAAAATACCATAATTCGTAATCTATGTATACATTGTGTATACACATTGGACATCACGTCACGGCATCCATGCGATTGGCATCTTTACCCCGTCGGCCATGCGAAGTCTTGGAGTACGTTCATTGTAAACACTGAAAAAGTTGGCCTGAGCTGCGGGTATGTTGACGCAATCACCAAAGGGTAATGAGATATAACTAGTTTACTTGGTAAACGTTCGCCGGCATGCAATTAAAGTGAGAATAGCACGACTCCGTTAAGTGGTGGCCTCTGACCTCTTGGGTCACGTACTATACACTGCATGTCGCACTGTTTTGTGTTCACATAGACTATAACCATTTATCAGATGCTTGAAGTAAGAAGCCAATCTTTCTCGCAGGTGAACTGGCCAATGTGGTTCGATCTAAGACCGACCTTGTGTTTGGAGTTTACCACTCTCTGTTTGAATGGTTCAATCCCTTGTTCCTTGAGGACCAGAGAAACAACTTTACCACCAACTATTTTTCGGAGGTCAGCCAACTACTACACCCTCTCATTTGAATTTGCTCTGTTGATTATTTTTCAGCTCATTTTTTTCATGATATTCTAACTTTAATTATCATATATAGAAATGATTTCTGAGCTATGCTCAGTTTTCGTCATGAGTGAGAGAGGAACGCAAACCGGAAAGAAAAAGGTAGTTGTTATTTCCTGTATAATGAGACTGAGTGTTTATAGTTCGTAAATTATGCACCCAAAGAAGTTTTAAAATCAGAAGACTAAGCCCTTCAAGGATAAATAATATTTTCTACTTCATCTTTAGACATGAGGCAATCTTTTCTGGCTGTTCTACTCGTTAATATATCTTTCTTTGTCTTCACCACCACAGCGGCGATTTGCTACAGCGTTCTGCTGCTGCTCCTTCCAATTCTCGGCTGTGGTGGAGCACAATTCTGACGGAGATAAGAATGCAAAAGAGTTCGCATGCACACCGTACACCATACACATGAACGGCATGACCTCATACGCCATCGTTAACCAACCTGTTCGGACGGCTATTTACTCTAGTATTTTAACTGTTTATGGTAACGCAGAAGAAATTCTAGAAACCCATCATTTAGATGGTGTGGTCTGTCTTACTTTTGATGTTTGTCTGTATGTCTCAACTAGAGCGATGTCGCTCTTGTTTCATCAGACAGTGTCAAAAACTGGTAACCAGGGCTGTTCGATTTTATCAATAGCACTAGTGGATTGGGCACTAAGCTGTAGGTAAATCGCTGTGCTAAGTGGCTGTTGTACATATGCATCACCTCTTTTTGTCCTCATCCTCACTCTTTTTTTTCTCTCTTTCTCTTTGCGACTCTGTAGAGTAACAGGCTAGACCGCATTACTTTAGGCCAACCTCGATGCATTCTCAATTTCTAATAAGTTCTCGCTCTCTGTCATAGAAATAATAATCACGAGGCGTATGATCTATGTTTGTACGACCAACGTATATGCCTTTTTCTTTCAGGGCAAAACGCTCGTCGAGCTGCGCGAGCTGGTGGAGCGATACAAGCCCGAGATCATCTGGTCGGATGGTGACCCTGCCCCGGCAGAATACTGGAAGAGCCGGGAGTTCCTGGCCTGGCTGTACAACGATAGGTATACGCGCCTGAAACGCAGTCTTTTGCTAAGACTTTCAAATGTGTTTTTTTGTGAATATGGCACTCCTTTCTGTCACACAGCCCTGTCCGAGACACCGTAGTCACCAACGACCGCTGGGGTAATGGATGCGGCTGCAAACACGGTGGATACTTCACATGCAACGACCGTTACAATCCAGGCGAGTGTCAAGTGTCGTGCAGTCAAGTGCCAACTTAGTAGAAGTAGGATAAGAAGAAGTAGTAGTATCAGTGGCAGTAGTAGTGGCAGTGTCTTCGCTAGTCCACTGCATATAACGTGGTTGTGCATTATCAGGTGACCGCAGCTAATTTATTTGTGGGGTTTAACGTCCCAAAACCACCACATGATTATGAGAGACGCCGTAGTGGAGGGCTCCGGAAATTTCGACCACCTGGGGTTCTTTAATGTGCACCCAAATCTGAGCACACGGGCCTACACCATTTCCGCCTCCATCGGAAATGCAGCCGCCGCAGCCGAGATTCGATCCCGCGACCTGCGGGTCAGCAGCCGAGTACCTTAGCCACTAGACCACCGCAACGGGGCGAGGTGACCGCAGCTAGAAAATTATGTTCAGTACTCATTAATTGAAATGAGAAAGTTTAGAGTTAATGCTCATACTTTCGTTTTCAGCATCTGTACACAGTTCACCTCCTGCCCGCATAATTTTGATGCGAACACGTACGTACACAGAGCCAGCTGTGCATCTAGCGGCCGGACTTCAAGTAACATGACACGGTTACCGCTAGCAATCGTTTACAGCAGTTGTTATATTTTAAAAAAGTATCGTGTTCAGTCAGTAAGTGCTAGTCATATAGTAACGATTCAATCGAACCGGGAGTGGTCCCAGCTTCGTCAAGCCCAAAACAACTTCCATAAACGTTGGTTAAGCCGGCACAGCGTTACTCAAAAGGACAACGAAGAATAGATGTCACACCTGTCCCGTTAATTAGGGAGGCGATCGCCGGGCTAATTCCAAGAGCCGAAGTATCGGCCCCCCGAACCGCACCACGAAAGCGTGGACAATTTAGAAGTGGTCCTTATTGGTGCGCCAGCGGACGCCGGCTGTGGCCCAAAGAACAAGACAGAGCCGAGAGTTGATGAACAAACAAAATTATATTCTCATTAACGGCAGATCAAAAACAATACACACGTATGCACACTCCACAATAGTTACATACAATACGTCACCAAACAGACAATGTACTACACAGTACAATCAACCACACTTGAAACAACGGACACAGACAACAATACGCACTACAATGCAGTCGCATGCATTGAACAACCAAGACTCTTAAAGACTAAAGAGATATAAAACCTATTCAGTCCAAAGTCCTTGGAACAAAAGTCTGAATGATACTCTTCCGAGAATCACTCACTCAAAGTCCAGCGTTGTTGTCGTTCCGCAGCTCTCGAAGTTCTCTTCCAGGAAACCTCCCGTCTTCAATTGGCCACTCTTCCAACTTCAACTTCTTCGCCGGAACACGTCGGCTTCACACTCGCAGCGGTTGCCCGCGTCTTCGCTCGATAGCGGTAAACCCACGCTCTTGCCTGTAGCTCGAGCCGTCCCTTCGGACCAAAAACTTCGCCGTCTACACGGCGGACTCTCTACGCACTCTGGCGCTCACTTCCGTCTCCTCCTGTCCTGTCACTACGGGCAGAACCTTCGCCGACTCCACGGCGGAATCCCTACGCGCTCCGGCGTTAACTTCCGTCACCTCCTGTTCTGTCGTCTCGGCCGCTCGATTAAATACCTTCCGCGCCACCTTCCAGAAATTTCTGGTCATTTCGTCGGCGCGATACGCGGCGAAAGCTGGGAAGAGGGCGAGACAGTTGGAATGCCCTCTTCCCAGCTTTCGCCGCGTATCGCGCCGACGAAATGACCAGAAATTTCTGGAAGGTGGCGCGGAAGGTATTTAATCGAGCGGCCGAGACGACAGAACAGGAGGTGACGGAAGTTAACGCCGGAGCGCGTAGGGATTCCGCCGTGGAGTCGGCGAAGGTTCTGCCCGTAGTGACAGGACAGGAGGAGACGGAAGTGAGCGCCAGAGTGCGTAGAGAGTCCGCCGTGTAGACGGCGAAGTTTTTGGTCCGAAGGGACGGCTCGAGCTACAGGCAAGAGCGTGGGTTTACCGCTATCGAGCGAAGACGCGGGCAACCGCTGCGAGTGTGAAGCCGACGTGTTCCGGCGAAGAAGTTGAAGTTGGAAGAGTGGCCAATTGAAGACGGGAGGTTTCCTGGAAGAGAACTTCGAGAGCTGCGGAACGACAACAACGCTGGACTTTGAGTGAGTGATTCTCGGAAGAGTATCATTCAGACTTTTGTTCCAAGGACTTTGGACTGAATAGGTTTTATATCTCTTTAGTCTTTAAGAGTCTTGGTTGTTCAATGCATGCGACTGCATTATAGTGCGTATTGTTGTCTGTGTCCGTTGTTTCAAGTGTGGTTGATTGTACTGTGTAGTACATTGTCTGTTTGGTGACGTATTGTATGTAACTATTGTGGAGTGTGCATACGTGTGTATTGTTTTTGATCTGCCGTTAATGAGAATATAATTTTGTTTGTTCATCAACTCTCGGCTCTGTCTTGTTCTTTGGGCCACAGCCGGCGTCCGCTGGCGCACCAATAAGGACCACTTCTAAATTGTCCACGCTTTCGTGGTGCGGTTCGGGGGGCCGATACTTCGGCTCTTGGAATTAGCCCGGCGATCGCCTCCCTAATTAACGGGACAGGTGTGACAATTAATCTGGCGTCCGCGACAGGACCTTTTGGTGCACAGTGTGTCCAAAGTAGTGAGAAAGAGCCTCGAGTTGTCGATAGTGCTATCGGAACAATTTTGTGTGTTGTTCAGTGTTCTCGTTAACGAGTGCAGGGGAGTGTTCCGATAGACGGATTTAGGCAGATACTTTTTACACGCGGCAAGGTTTTATTTGCGAGTTGCGAGACACAATGGATCTCGAAAAGTTAGTTGCGCTTGGTGAGAAGATGGGTCTTTCTGGCGCCGAACTACGGAAGTGGGTAAGCCAGAAGGAGAAAGAGGCGGTGGAGAGAGAGAGGTTGGCAGCGGAGAGAGCCAAGGAAGAAAAAGCCGCTGAGTTAGAACGAGAGAGGTTGGCAGCTGAGAGGGCCAAGGAAGAAAAAGCAGCTGAGTTGGAACGAGAGAGGTTGGCAGCTGAAAAGGCGAAGGAAGAAAGAGAGCAGCAATTGAAGTTGGAGCTGGAGCGAGAAAAGTTGGCAGCCGAAAGGGCGAGAGAAGAAAGAGAGGCAAAAGAGCGCCAGCTGAAAGAAGAAAGAGAGGAAAGGGAGCGGCAGCGGCAGCACGAGATGGAACTCGAGCGGCTCCGTTTACAACAGCGAAGCGAAACTCCCGTCCAAGTTAGAGTTGAAAGCAGCGAACGGGAAGATCACGGCTTCCGCTTGAACCCAAGCAAGCTGCTCGTAGCGTTTGATGAAAGGAAGGACGACCTAGACGCGTACCTCCACAGATTTGAGACGATTGCGAGGAGCCAGAATTGGCCGGAACAGCAATGGGCAACTGCTTTAAGTACCTGCTTGAGTGGTGAAGCGCTCAGTGTGTACGGTAGGCTGACGCCGACCGATGCAGCCAACTACGCAAAGGTGAAAGCGGCTTTGTTGAAGCGATTTAGATTCACTGTGGAAGGATTCCGGGACAGGTTTCGGACAGGAAAGCCAGCTGATGGTGAAACGGCTACGCAGTATGCCGCCCGACTTTGCCATTATTTCGACAGATGGATTGAACTTTCAGGGACAGCGCAGGAGTACGATGAGCTTAGAGAGCTCCTAATTAGAGAACAATTTCTTACTAGTTGCCACCCAAGCCTGTCGCTGTACTTGAAAGAGAGGAAGGCTGAGTCACTTGAAGGCATGCTCGAATCGGCTGATCAATTCTTGGAAGCGCAAGGTGGAACTAATTTGGCAAGGGTCAAGAAGGAGTGTCCTGAAAATTCGAAGAAATCGGCTCCCGAAGAAAAGAAGCGAGCACCGGAGAACACACCGCGTTGTTTTCTGTGTAACCGAGTGGGTCATCGCGCGAAAAACTGTCGAACGATCTTTACGAGCCCTACGGTAGTGAAATGTTTTAAGTGTGGTCAGACTGGGCACAAAGCAGATGCATGTCGGAACGGAGTGAGTCAAACTCACCAGGTATCCTGTGTGCAAGCAGCACCGAAATCTGATAATAAGGCCGTCACTGATGGATTCGTAGAGTTGAAGAATGGGGAGAAAATTCCTATCGTGGGTGCTGTAATGTCAAAACAGCCAACCGGTGTTACGAAAGGAATGCCAACGCTTCCTGGAAAGATTGCAGGCAAGAAGATTACGGTTCTAAGAGACACCGGTAGCTCCACGGTTATCGTGAGGAGAAATTTGGTACGGGAAAGAGAGTTGACAGGCAGAACGAAACCGGTTTGCCTAATTGACCGTACGGTCCGAATGCTTCCCGAAGCAGAAATTGAGGTTGAAACCCCGTACTTCAGCGGGAAGGTTACTGCGTTATGCATGACGACCCCCCTGTATGACCTTGTCATTGGAAACATCGACGGGGCGCGAGGGCCAAGTGATCCAGAATGTTTGGGAGAAGACCCGAAGATCGAGCCCTCGCCAACACAGCGGCCGCGAGATCCAAGGGAGGAGCATCCCGTGACGGATCTCACTAGAGCCCAAGGCGAAGCCGCGGCGCAAGAGACAGCGAAGGAGAAGACGATCGTGTCGAATAAGTTCACGGGCCGAGCAACCGGACTTACGTCGGCACAACTTCAACCGACCGACAGTGTAAAGGAGACGGAGCTGGCCAGCCGGGCAAAATGTAGAGGCATGATCAAACGGGACAGGTGTGACAATAGACGTATATCTATCGCGTAATTTTATACGAACAAAGACTCAAATATGGGTGGGGGGGGGGGGGAATGCACGTTGGGTAAGAACACCAAAAACACAAGAAAGTACAGATCTTGAACACGTTCAACAGATTTGAACAGCGTGCGACCATATCCTGTATAACTGCAACCCGTTCGAATCTGTGTTGATGACGTGTTTTGCAAGGTGAACTCCAAGCAGCGTGGCTTCGGGCATGCAGGAGTGCTGCAGCCACGCAAGTGGGAGAACTGCATGACCCTGGACCGTCAATCTTGGGGATACAGAAGAGACGCCACCCTGGCTGATGTGCTTTCCATACAGGAACTCATCAAAACACTCGTTCAGTCAATCAGGTACGGCACAGACATAGTCTGCGTAATGTACTTCATCTATCAATGCACTAACCTTTGCCTCGTTCTACACGTGCCGCCCAAAGCTCATGCACTGTTATCTTTCGTGCTATGGGAAGTTGCGAGTTGTGCTCAAGTAGCAGTCCGAAAGCCGTAATAGTCTTTTCTTTCTTCTGCTAGTATTGCTCTTGACCCTTCTAAATTGAAAAGAGACACTATGCAATTAAAACAATTCCGTTTCCATGCGAGGACACTGTGAATGCTATGATTCGAATATTATATACGAAGGCAAGCAACTATCTCTTGCACTTGATCTCGGGTAACTATACAAAGCACTGCTTTAAGCGATTACAGCTGCTCCAGGAAGCAAAACGGTTTTCTTGCTTTATGTGGTCTCAAGCCAGCAATTGCGATCACGGCCTTATTACCAAAGTTATCAGTTGCTGCTTGAGCAGCGCAGCACCCTACCCCCTCCTTTGGCGCCATTTCACACTCTGCCCAATAAAAGAGTGGCAAGACGTTTCGACTTTGCTTGAGGAGCGCTCAACGCCAGACCTCGCACGCGGGGCGTTGTTATCGCATGTGCTATTTGTGTGTTTCATCTCGGCTTTAGCCGCGCTCATCCCTAACACTTTTGTGCTTTTTCTAGTGCGTAGAACATATGGTGCACGCGGCAATGTCATTGATGTAAACTTTATACTAAACATGATAGCGATGGCGAAAACCGCCGAGTGGTCTATATCATAGATACCGCACTAAAAAAAACCACTCTAAAATTCCTTTCCCATGGATACCCGCCATTGTAGCTTAAAGGCTAAGTTGCTGCGCTGCTAAGTTCTAGAGTTAGATATTGATTTTCAGCTATGGAAGCTGCATTTGACGGAACTGTAGTGCAAAAGCGCCTGTGTACTCGAATTTAGAAGCTCAAAAATATTGCTCCCCCCTCACCTGTTGCCATGCGGCTAAATAAGCCATAAGCGTCTGTGTCCTTTGTTCATGTGAAAGGGGGCGTACCAAAGTATTACACACGAAGCCATCCTCACCGCCTTCGAAGAAATTGATGTGAGAAGTCAGTCGTTTCACTTTAAATTAAGATATTCCTGTGAAACCTTTCTTTGCGAGCGCCGAGCACGGCCACACTTGACGGCCGATATTACACCAATACTCCCCCGGATAACGTCCCCGGATAATGTACTGAGATCGCACAGCTTCACGCTAATTGTACTCCTTGATCCCCTTCAAAACACAGTTAAAATATCAATCTACATGCATGAAATCTGAATTCTGTAGCTGACAAAAAGCTTCAGGACTGGCTAAAAAAGTAATTTATTGATACTATACATTTGATATACCTTCAAAACGATTTACTTGCACAAAGATGCACACATAACTCCCCGTGCTCCTGTTACTTCACAATTGTGCCCCTCATCTTTTCCTTCTGAAATGAATCCAGCTCCTCAATGAGCGATTCTAGCTTCATTACAGCAATCACGTCATAACTGGCATCTTTGAGCTGAGATATCTGTCTCGTCATGAGAATAATTTCGCTGCTGAAGTCGTCATCTCTCTCACTCTTTGTTGCACTTTTCTTATTGCAACCTCATTAAACCTTGTCACGGTAAGTCCAGAGTGCAGATTTGCTGACGCCTTCCGATTTGTTTCATTCCAAGATACTTATTTGAAAGTCTATAAAGACATGTTACTCTCACACCTGTCTATCATCTATATATATGTATATATGTATATATGTATATATATATATATATATATATATATATATATATATATATATATATATATATATATATATATATATATATATGTTAACAAGCGTTGCGAGAAGACTAGTCTCAACTCTTCCCTCACCCACATACATAACAAGGATGTGTGGGTTAGGCTACTCCAAACTAACTGACCCTTATTAGCAACAAAACCACTTTAAAGGCACTGGGACGTCTGGCTTGCAAGGATCGGGAAAGTCAGGTGTTGCTCGGCTTGAACACGCCCAGCGAGCCGCACATGTCAGCGGAGCCTTGGACTTGGCAATCCCAGCCATGCTTGCCCAAATACTACTCCAAAGTAAAATTAAGTTTGTGCTACTACTAGATCTTAGCTGGACGCATTATTCTTCCTGGGTGCACTCCGAAAACCAAAATGTTGCCACCAATGTTGATAGGTTTCTACTTGTGAGGAAAATGAAGGGTGAACACTTTCAGTTAATGTGAAAGCACAATCATCACAATCCTATATTGTTTGCCATTTTATAATGCAATTGAAATGAACTGCTTCATAGTAAATCTTTATTTTGAAAGAATCAGTTGACATATGAACGAGTGGTACAACGAAAATAGATCAACTAAATAGGTGGAACACTGGAAGATCAGCATCATATGCAGCATACGGAGGTTACCCAGCACTACTATCTAGCAGGGGTCTCGAACTCACTCCTAGAAAGGGGTCTGCAATCCCGCAAATTCAAAGAAAAAGAACATTCAAATATTTCTTATATAGATAATTCCTGAACGGCATTTGGTTCCATTATTCTTACATGCCGATACTGATCTCCATAATGACTCAAATCTGGACGCTGATTCTGAAATATATTACCAGTTGTTTCACGACAGAGTGACAACACGAAGTGCCTTACGGAAGCAATCTTCAGACCAGTTACACCTGTAAAGCCCATGGACATATGCATCAGGAAAACTTAAAAAAAAATGTGGGACGACGACAGTCATGTAAGGGCCACGAGCAGCGAGCTAGAGATTCCCGGGCCGCATGTTTTCTCAAAGAAACAATATGTAGACATATCCATGGGAGACCGTGACCACACATTGTTTCACGAGTGTACTATCACTGGTGATTCATGTTTATGCTGTTTATTGAAAAGCGGTATTTACACGCAGTTGCGGGGGCAACATCCTCATCAACATAGGGCCTACTCGAGACGGCAGACTGGAGGTCATCTACCAGGAAAGGCTGCAGCAGCTGGGCCGCTGGCTCAAGGTGAATGGCGAAGCTGTCTACGGGTCAGCGGCATGGACTTGCCAGAACGATACCGATGCTGGAAAAGTCTGGTACGTGACTAGAACCTATGGTCCTTGCTGTCGTCTCCGGAATCATGAGGCCAATTTCGAGAAGTATACGAAAGAGATAGGGCATTTTACATAAATGTTTTACATCTTTTATTTTAGTTAACTAATTAAAGCAGAATACAAAAATACCCTAACAAATGCCACGTTAGGGCAAACCATATAGATTTGCTTTCGATCAGTTGCGATTAACAATTTTTTTTGTTTTAATCTTTGTAGTTATGTGGAACACTCAGTACTATAAACACTATTACTGCGTTACACAGGAATATACTTTTGCTTCAATTTATTTATATGTGGTATCCCCAAGTAAGTTTATACTATAAGCTTCTTAGCTATGGCAAGCTCTAAATATAGTTAATATAACCTCCAGTTTTGATGAATGAAGCATTCAGCAGTACTCGAAAGGTATCTGGTTGCTCTGTCTACACTGACCCCTCTAAATGGTCCATTGCAGAGTCAAGTACAAAGGAAAGATAACGCTATCAAAAGAGAGATGGAGTGACGAAAATAGGTTATCGCAGGATGGTATAATTGCCGTAAATTTGCTTTGGCTATAATGGACTTGACGACGACAACTTCATCTGGTTGGCGCAGGTATACGCAAGGCGTGATCGAAGATGGTGAACAGGCGGTGTACGTATTCGTTTTGGAGTGGCCATCACAGAGCATTCTCCACTTGGCCTCACTGCGACTGGGTGTTGGATCACGAGTTGTCATGCTGGGTGCCGAAGAAGAGCCCATCCAGGTGGTGGAACAGTCGACTCTTCGCCTGACACTGGCTCTGCCGGATCTCACCGTAAACCGTTTGCCCACACCCTGGGCCTGGGTTCTCAGAGTCACGGGACCAGCCACTGCATACTGCTCCACAAGGCTCTCCATGAATTCTATTCAGTTAGAAGAGGACAGAGTGTGAATGAGCTCTCCTCAATAGTCGGACGAAATATCAAATGGAAGCACGTGCTGGATGTGTTCATTTTTTTCTTCTCCTGCTTTTTTTGGTAATAATAGTGACACAGTCTATCACGACTACTGCTCTATGGGTGGACCAAATGGTCAGAAACATGCTGGCGTAAAAGCTACGATTACTTTATGATGTCACATTCTAATTAACCTCAAGGAACGCGTATGCTGCTTGGGGCACACGATAATCCAAGGGGTGTAGTATAGCCGAATACACCTTGAAAGGCAGGAACCCAGATGATGCCCAGATGACCAAAGTGCAATCACCAATTGCCTTCGCATTCTAAAAATATTCCCATTCGTGTGCCAGAAGGCGGAGTCACCCGCCATGCTGCTCATGAAATAAGTACGTACCCTTTGATGAATTTCATATCAGGGGAATCGCCAGAATTTTTTTTTTTTTTTTTTTTTGGGTGGGAAGGAGGGGGCACAGTCCTGGTGTGCCACCCCTTGGCTACGCACTGTCTCATATTCATCCGCCTTTGAGGAGGACATACCGCTGCCTTCTGAAGTTCCACTCGACTATAACTGATGTGGGAAAAGCTCGTAAGACGGCAAGTTAGCAAACATTCCAAGCGTTTGGCGTCACAATTGTTCTGAGGGGTTGCAGCAAGGTTGCCACCCCCATATATATATAAGATCTAACAGAAAATAATGCCAAGGAATGTATAGGAGAAGTTATTAGAACAAATGTAATGTAAATAGGAAGAAAGCAAAGTGGGTGAAAAAATAACCAGCCCTGAGCAGCAATCGAACCTACGACCTTCGAATAACGCGTTCGATGCTCTAATCACTGAGCTATCACAGCGGCCTTCCCCCAACCCACTTTTTTGGGTTTAGATGTGAATTTAAACGTGGGAGTGTCAGTCAGCGCCATCTGTAGCCAAGCGGCGAGTGTGGGACACCATTTTATAAGCCTGTGTGGTGTCACGTAGCACGTGAACTTATTACGAGCGGGCAGCTGACCAATAGTCTCTCGTATGGAACCTAATGACACCAAGTCTGCCAGTACGAGACCCTCGTTAATGAATAAGGGAAAGATGTGTATACCTAAGGGCTCGTTTTTCCGTGTTTTGACACAATAATAATGAGATTTAACAGAAAATAATGCCAAGAAGTAATTAGAACAAATGTAATGTAAACAAGGAGAAAGAAAAGTAGGTGAAAAAATAACCAGCCGTGAGCAGGAATAGAACTTAAAACCTTCGAATGACGCGTTCTATGCTCTAACAACTGAGCTATTACAGCAGCCTTCCCTCAACCCACTGTTTTGGGTTTACATGTGAATTTAAATGTGGGAGTGTCAGTCACCGCCATCAGTAGCTAAGCGGCGAGTGTGGAACACCATTTTATAAGCCTGTGTGGGGTCACGTAGCACGTGAACTTATTACGAGCGGGCAGCTGACCAATAGTCTCTCGTATACAACCTAATGACACCAAGTCTGCCAGTACGAGACCCTCGCTAATGAATAAGGAAAATATAAAAATACATAAGGGCTCATTTTCCCGTGTTTCGACACAATATTAATGATATCTAACAGAAAATAATGCCCCAAGTTATTAGAACAAATGTAGTATAAATAAGAAGAAAGAAAAGTAGGAGAAAAAATAACCAGCCGTGAGCAGGAATCGAACCTACGACCTTCAAATAACGCGTTCGATGCTCTAACCACTGAGCTATCACAGCGGCCTTCCCCAAACCCACTTTTTTGGGTTTATATGTGAATTTAAACATGGAAGTGTCAGTCACCGCCATCAGTAGCTAAGCGGCGAGTGTGGAACACCATTTTATAAGCCTGTGTGGCGTCACGTAGCACGTGAACTTATTACGAGCGGGCAGCTGACCATACAACTTAATGACACCAAATCTGCCAGTACGAGGCCCTTGTTAACGAATAAGGGAAAGAGGTGTATACCTAAAGGTTTATATATATATATATATATATATATATATATATATATGATCAAATGAAGTGTATACTTCAGGTCTCATTTTTCCGTGTTCGACACAATATTAATGAGATCTAACAGACAAGAATGCCAAGGAAAGTATAGGGGAAGTCATTAGACAGAAGGGTAATGTAAATGTGAAGAAGAAATAAAAGGGGTGAAAATATAACTTGCCATGGGCAGGAACCGAACCTGCGACCTTCGAATAATGCATTCGATGTTCTATCATGTGAACTAACACGGCGGCTATTCCGCCAACCACTTTATTGAGTACATATTTTTGAATTAAACATGGGAGTGTCAGTCAGCGCCACCAGTAGCCAAGGCGGCGAGTGCGGCACACTCTTTATAAGCCTGTTTGGCGTCACGTAGCACGTGAACTTATTGCAACCTGACAGCTGACCAATAGTTTCTCGTATACTACTTAGTCTGTTAAATCTCATATATATATATATATATATATATATATATATATATATATATATATATATATATATATATATATATATATATATATATATATACACGAGATCTAACAGACAATAATGCCAAGGAAAGTACAGGGGAAGGTATTAGATCGAATCGTAATGTATATGTGAAGAAAGAAAAGTGGGTGAAAAGATAACTTGCCGTGGGCAGGAACCGAACCTGCGACCTTCGAATAACGCGGAAAAACGAGCCCTTAAGTATACACTTCTTTCCCTTATATATATATATTATGAGGAAGAGCTTTATTCGAGACAAGCTCGAGCTGGCACACAGTGATGATGGTATTTACAGATGAGAAAATTATACAAATGATGATGACACGTCCAATTGATAAAGAAGAGTTGGTGACTGCGCTCAAACTAATTCCCCGTCACGCTGGAAGCGGCCTCCTGGCCGCGCGAGAGACAATATTAAGAATTGCGTCGGGTATACAGCTTCAGGCGAGAAACGTGCACAATTTCTGTCCCACGGCAACGATGGTCGATGAGAGCGTTAAGTGGTGAAATAAGGTAATTAACGAGGGACGTTTGTTCAATCACCATATAAGGTCCTATAAAACGATCGAAGAATTTCGCACATAAGCTGGACACACGCACGGGAGTCTAGAGAAGAACTTCGTCTCCTCTAGAAAAGGTGGCAGCATGGTGAGTTGAGTAGTAGCGAGATTTGTGAGCATCCTGAGAGATGACTGTGTTGATTCAGGCCAGATGACGGCAGTGCTAGAGGCAAGACTAAAATTGTGCAGATAAAGGGCCTGCTGAGGTAGCAGGAGCCAAAAGGAAGGAGACGTCCAGAGTTACACTTACTTAGAGAGCGGCCATGGACCAGAAAATAGAGAGAAAAGCCGGTGGTGCGTTGCGTAGCCGTCTTGTAGGCGAACGTTACAAATGGCAAAATGGTGTCCCAGTTCGTGTGGTCAGGGTTGAAGTACATGGCAATCATGTCCGAGAAGGTACGATGAAAGCGTTCTGTCAAGTCATTTGTTTGTGGATGATGTAGAACCTCAGCAACAATGAAGGAAAGAAAGACCTTGCCACGGTCACTGAGCAGAACACGTGGAGCTCCATGGCGTGAAAATATGTTACGCAGAAAAAAATCGACTACTTCAGTGGCTGTACCAGCGTGCAGCGAGGCTGTTTTCGCGTAACGAGTGAGGTGGTCAACAGCCGTCACAATCCAACGATTTCCATTGGAGGTCACGGGAAGGAGGACGTACAAGTGTAACCCAACGACTTAGAATGGCAAAGTGGGACAAGGATAAGGTTGGACAAAGCCAGAAGAAGCAGTAGCGGGTCGTTTCCGCCATTGACATAAGGCACACGAAGAAACATATTCGGCAATGGCGGATGAGAGGCCAGGCCAGGTGAACTGACTGCGTATTTTGTCGTACGTTTTGTGATAGCTAAGATGCCCAGCAGCAGGATCATCGTGGAATGTCTCAAGAACCTGACGTTGTAGACAAAGCGGTATAACGAAGACCCATTCGTTTTTCAACGTGATTAATATAGCAATGTAAAACACCATCGTGAAGCTTGAATTGTTTCAGTTGTCGACGAAGTCGGGCGTTCGGAGCAGCAGATAAGCCTTCTAAGCGTGCTATTATGGAGCGGCAGTAAGGGTCAAGGCGTTGATGCGACACAAGGGCAGAAGGGCGGCCGGATCTTAGCCAACTGAGTCCCGCGATGGGTAATGCCACAGTGAAAATTGGTCATGGTGGGTTATCACGGTTAGGTAGAGGGCAGCAAGAGAGAGCATCAGCATCTTGGTGCTTCTTATCAGACCTGTAGATGACATCAAAGTTGTGCTTTTGTAAACGAAGCACCCAGCAGCCAAGACGGCCTGATAAGTTCTTTAGCGACGAAAGCTAGCACAATGCGTTGTGGTCGGTGACGACTGTGAAGTGGCGGCCGTGGAGGTATGGATGAAATTTTTGTGCCGCCCATACAACAGTGAGGCACGCTTCTTCAGTTATTGTGTAATTTTTCTCGGCAGCAGTCAAAGCACGACTGGTGTAAGCGATGACACGTTCACATGCGGTGTTGTCACGCTGCAGTAGAATGACACCGAGACCATGACCACTGGCGTCAGTGTGAAGAATGGTGGGTGCACCTGGATCGAAGTGACATAGTACCGGGTCGGATGTCAGGGCTTGCTTCAACGCCAGGAAAGCCTTTTCACAGTCTTTGGACCAGACGAATGCCATGTTACTTGCAAGCAGTTGATGGAGTGGATATGCAAGCCTTGCGAAATCACGTATGAAGCGCCGAAAGTAGGATGCCAAGCCGAGAAAACTGCGGAGGTCTTTTTGACGCAACGGACGGGGAAACTCGAGGACGGCGGCAAGCTTTTCAGGATCCAGTCGAATACCGTCTTTGCTGACTAAGTGCCGTAGAACCTTGATCAATTTGCTTGCAAAGAGGCATTTTTTCGTATTCAGCTGTACACCAGCTTTTGCAAGGCAAGCTAGGACTTGGACGCTCACAATATATATATATATATGTGTGTGTGTGTGTGTGTGTGTGTGTGTGTGTGTGTGTGTTGTTGTGCCACAGACATGTTCCTCGTTCGGGAGCGCGTCTCGCAGGATCGAGCCCTTTTTCGACGAACTGTCTCCCCCCCTCCCAGTGCCGCCTTCCGTGCAGAGGAACCGTGCAGTCCGGGGATAACGTCGTTTCCTCCGCCGGACCACTTTGCAGTTCCGGGTATGGCTACGTCTCCCCCTCCGAGCCCGAGAACTGGTCTAAGAGAATGGACCAAAGACGCTATTTAAGGCCGAGCCGGCCCCATGTTAGAAGATTTTGCCCCAGCCGACATTGTCGTGCTGGCTGGCTCTGTAAAACGACAACCTGCGATAGTAAACGCTACTTTTGTTGCTGTTTTCCAAACGGATTGCCTCCCTGTTTCACCTTCGGGCTAAGGCTTCATCGAAGTCCGCTGGACGGCCCGCCGCTCTTCGCCACCGCTACCATCGCGACAGAGCAAAATTCCTAACAGTGGTTGGCAGCTTCGGGATACGATATCCTACGTTTGGCACGCCGGATCAGACCCCTGTCCTCAACGTTTTGCTGCTCTGGGACCCGCTACCCCGATCTCAACGGCTGAAAAGTTGGATCGGATTTCCGAGCACGAGGACGACAGCCGTGATAGCGTTTGGCTACGCTGCGATACGCTACCCCTGCTCTCATCGTTCGGCAAGCTGGGACAAGCAACCCCGGATCTCAACATTGGCAAGTTGGACCGGATCCCTGAAGGCCTGATACTGTTCGACGGCAGCCACGAGTTGGACCATCGTTGGCTACTTTGGTTGGGTGAGTGCCCAACGTTTACTGTTCATTTCGCCAGACCTCTCTAGCACAGGCAGATGTTAGGAGAGCGTTTTGTGTATTTTTAGTTGTAATTTAAATATTCACCTACTTTAAACCACGAGATTAGTTTTAAAGTACGGTGAATATCAGTAGTAGAGCATCACGAGGGACGAGATCGCGATGGAGCAGTACCTGGTGCAGGACCTCCTCGAAATTTGTCGAGCCATGGGGATTTCCACCGGGTTCGCTAAAACAAGGGAAGCGATTCTCGAGGTGATGCAGGCAGAGAATGTGACGGCTGAGGAAGCTGACGAGTTTTGGGAGCTCATCTGTGAGCAAAAGCAGAAGGCCGAGAAAAGCCGCGAAGAGCTCGAAGCTCAAAGGCACGAACAGCAGAAGGCCGAAGAGCTCGAAGCTCAAAGGCACGAACAGTGGAAGGCCGAGGACAGCCGAAAAAGGAGAGAGCATGCTCTCAGAATGAAAGAGCTTGATCTTCAAATTCAAGCACTTAAATGGGAGCGAGCTAAACACCAGCTCCACAACTTTCAGACAGGCAAGAACATCGCGCATTTTCTTGATGATTTTGAAGTTGTCTGCTGTAATGTTGGTGTTAGCCGCGACCTTTGGGTGGAGAAGCTCGCCACGCTGTTGCCGCGCAAGATCGCGCATGTTTTGAATTGCTTACCCTTCGAGGAAGCAGGAGACTTCAGTCATGCTAGATATGCCTTGATAAGATATTTTTTTCTTTCGAGTCCTGCTGACTGGGAAAGTCGGAGCGATAGAGACAGCGCTGAAGCGCGTCCAAGGGCGCTAAAGGTAGACGCCTGCCGAAAAGAGCGTGAGAATGAGGCGCGACGTGAAGCGATGGAGGCTGAGGCCCGCCACGTGGCGCTTGATGATGTCGCTCACTGGAAAGTATTAGATGAGAAGGACAGAAGCAAAGCGCAAGACGCCGAGGCTCGTTGCTATGCGCAAGCCGCTGAAGTGCGTCAGAGAAAGCGGGGCGCTGAGGAAAGTCACAAGGTATCTGACGTTGAGGCCCGTCACAAAATGCAGGACGCCGAAGTGCGTTGGACAGAGCCAGACGCTGAGGTACATCGCGAGGAGTTAGGGGCCGAGGCCCATCGCACAGCTAAGGACGCCGAAGCGCATCGTAAAGCGCTAGAGACGGAGCCGCTTCGCAGCGCACATGATCAAGATGCATCGCGTGAAAACGAGCTTGACGACGAGTCGCATCGCAAGGCGCTAGAGGTTGACGCATGTCGACAAAATATTGAGCGGGATGCGCGAGATAAAGCGCTACAGAATAAAGCTCTTGAAAGAGAGCACGAGGCTGACTTAGAAGTGCAGAGAACAAGAGCTAAGCACGCCAGCGATAAACCCCCACCGATCGAAAGCTCTTTAGGCGCGTTAGTTGCATTTAAAGACATCGGGACTCCCGTTCTGTCCCAAGAAGAGGTAGCTAGCAACGGGCCTGATGATAAGCTAGATAACCAGTATGGAGTTTCGGAAGTAATTGTCAAAGGCAGCACACTTGGAAGTAAGTGTGTCGAGGCTGCCAGTATCGCGAGAAGTCCCGACAGAAAGAGGCGTCAGCGTAACGTGGTAAAGACGATGGGCGCCAAGCGTGCTAAAGCTGCTGTTAGGTGCCATGACATCATCCATCGAGACGCCATGTTCACGGCTAGGTGTAGGATCGTGACAGGGCCCTCTGGGAAATGTTTGAAGCTCAGACCATCACGAGGATCGAGATTAGGCGGGAAGCGCATCAAGAAAAACCGAGTTTCAGGGAAATTCGGATGCCGAGATCATCGCCTGGTCTCATCTTTTTCGATGCCGCGTAGAGTCAATCACGTGGAGGAGCATCGCGTACGTCTGAGCTGTAACAAAAGCTGTCATTCCCCACCGTGGCGAGAGGGTCACTGGTCGAACCGGAGGGGTAAACGACGCAGTGCAGATGCCCCTTTCTTCGAGTTAAGTGGGTGTACGTCAAAAGTCGGTGCTACTAAGTTCGGCGAACAAGTTGGTTCGTCGTCCCATTGTCCAGACCGCAACCCTCGAAAGCTATGGAGTGCGCGACTCCCCAGAGTTCGTCTGAGAGAGGGATGCCTTGCCAATACCAAGAGTGTACTTTGTGTTTAGTTTTGAGAATAACTTTTCTAGTTTTGTCGTCTGCCAATGAGCAAGGAATGAGTCTAAATTTTTTGTAAGTTTTACTTTCCTTGTCATCGGAGAAGCAGATATCCATGTTTGTTTGATTAATTTTGTTTTCATAATATTTCAAAAGTAACAGTTAGTGTGTTTTATTTTAACAGATAATGCTAAGTAAAAGCCCCAGTTTAAAATACCTTTTGTGTTTGACATTACATTTATTATGCGCGTCAGTGTAGGTCAAGTTTGCCCTTTGTTTTGTTTAACGCGCGCAAGTTTGATTTTCATTGTTATTCACTTACTTTTTCAAGCGCGTTTTATTTTGTTGGGATGCTCTTTGGCTGAACACTTTGAGTTAGGGCTTATCGAATGGCTTTGTTTTGTTTAGCGGTCTTATGCTTGCAGGCGACGCAAATGTGCGTGATTCGCGAGTTCTTGGTGTTCTAAATTCTAGATTCGGGGCCAAATTGAGTTAACCTCGGCAGCTTCGATCGTCCCTAATCTGCCCGGGTCACAATCGAAAATCGCTCACGAAAACAAAAATTCTGATTGGTTTAGCAGTGTCATGCACTGTAAAGGAGTGTCCGCATTGTGTATTCCTCCCGAGATTCGTTGCTCGTGATGCTATTTGTTAGCCCAGCGTAATCTCGAGGAAACATTTGGTGTCTGCTGGTCTGGCGACTTGATCAGCATTTGGAGGGTGCTTGCTTTGGCCGGAGTGGTTCGCCTTTGTGTTCGACTCCGTCGTTCCAGTGAACATCTGCAGGCCTTTGGAAGTCTCAACGGGCGGAGAGAGCGGAACGGCTACCGATGGTCAACCAGCATCCCTCCTTCCGAGCCGCGCTGATGGCTCAAAACTCCGGATGCATTGTCTGGCGGCGGGGGTGCTGTTGTGCCACAGACATGTTCCTCGTTCGGGAGCGCGTCTCGCAGGATCGAGCCCTTTTTCGACGAACTGTCTCCCCCCCTCCCAGTGCCGCCTTCCGTGCAGAGGAACCGTGCAGTCCGGGGATAACGTCGTTTCCTCCGCCGGACCACTTTGCAGTTCCGGGTATGGCTACGTCTCCCCCTCCGAGCCCGAGAACTGGTCTAAGAGAATGGACCACAGACGCTATTTAAGGCCGAGCCGGCCCCATGTTAGAAGATTTTGCCCCAGCCGACGTTGTCGTGCTGGCTGGCTCTGTAAAACGACAACCTGCGATAGTAAACGCTACTTTTGTTGCTGTTTTCCAAATGGATTGCCTCCCTGTTTCACCTTCGGGCTAAGGCTTCATCGAAGTCCGCTGGACGGCCCGCCGCTCTTCGCCACCGCTACCATCGCGACAGAGCAAAATTCCTAACAGTGTGTGTGTGTGTGTGTGTGTGTGTGTGTGTGTGTGTGTGTGTGTGTGTGTGTGTGTGTGTGTGTGTGTGCGTGCGTGCGTGCGTGCGTGCGTGTGTTTGTCGTCATGACACAGCACACGTAGTGCCCTCCAGATGCGCCCTGTTGTTCAGTTATGGTATCTATGGCACCGCGGTCTGGAAATTTGACAATAGATCTCTCAAGTTACACACAATATTTTCTATTATAAAAAGTTAGGCTTGCCGTAAATATAGTGAACTAGAACAATCCACCATACAAACAAACCGCAACCGCCCTAAAACTGATAAAAAGTAATTAGTATATTTTTCATAAGTTGCGATTTATGTTTTGAGTGATCTAATTAGAGGCCAAATAGTTCTGCCTTGCCCTGTAAAAAATGACTGTGAAGATGCGTGCACAAATATACACTTTTTTTAAGGAAAAATTTGTATTGCGCAAAGAAACACACACAAGCTCTCTCTCTCTCTATTTATATATATGTGATGCTATGAGGAATGGGCGACGTGGCCTGGCTTTTACGCCATGATTTTTCCATTCTCACTTTTTCTTCCTCTACTTCTCCTAACCATCCCTGCCTTCTTACCTCACAGGATTCCCGCTCCCCTCGAAAGAAGTTGCGTCAGACGAACAGAAATTATAAACTGAACATGCACGACTAAAAAGTGAACACAGTCAAAAAAGGGAACATCGTTCCATGTCCCAGGAAGTTATTGTAAACACACTTTAGCTTCACAGGAGAGTGCAGCAGTCCAGTAAGTGCTTGAGTTCTGGTGGGCGAAGCTGACTGTTGTGTACTGGAAAATACAAGTACACCTTGAACGTTGAAAATGCAGATGATGAAACTGATTGAATACTTGCAAAAAATGAACGTGGTGCGAAAGTTTTGGAGCACCAGCAGCATGATTTGCGTAGGCGTCGTGCTCTTTGCCTTGATTGGTACACATGCAGTGCCACCCGTCTGTGTGTTTGTTGACCAAAACTAATGCGGTGATTTCTGCGTCCTTTTGTAATACAGGGTGTGGTTTTGTGCCTTCTTCATCGCTTTGTGTTCTGTTGTCTGAACAGCTTTGACTGAATCTTGATCTTTTCTGGAGAAAACATGTGCGATGTTCCTTTTTGCGAGAATGTCTTGAATTAAACAACTTGTTTGTCTTAAGCAAGACATATTTAATTTGTCGTCGCTTCATTTGACCCGCTTGTAGACGCCTATGTTTAATCCTTGCGTGTTCTTCCAAAGATTTTTCCGTTCGTAGTCGTCCTTGCAGGTGTAGCCCATCGAGACTCTGTTGTTCTTGGGCTTGCTTCTGCTGGCATTAATAGTGTTCATGTGGTAGGAGCTGAGGTGGCAGCCATTTTTGACCATGGCACTGATTTTCTGGGCAGCTTGATGTGGTGTCCAGTAGGCAGATGGTAGTCAGTGGACTGTTATGCTGCATTTCGGGTAATGAAGGTTGTGCGCTCGAATTTACTGGAGACTTTTCGAAGGCTCTTGTGACGCCGTTTCTAATGGACGCTTCTGGCTCTCGGCAACGTGTGTGATTTGATGGTTCTGAGCTTCCTGTGTTGTTAAGACTCCCAGGTGTCCGTGCACTGGATGGTGGCACCGCAGCAGGCGTAGTTTGGTCAGATTTCAGTCGAAAATGTTTGTCTTTCTGTGTAACTAACGAGTTAAGCTGTTCTGATGCATGGATCTGCGCAGAAGGGCCAGAGCCTGGCTGAGTATCTTCAGGTTTCCTCACCTCTATATCAACCATAGTAAGCATGTGAGATGCGAGCTGAGCGCTGTGAGCAACTGAAGAACCAAGCGACGGAAAAGTAGGAGGTGGTCGAAGTGCGCGAGACGGAGTACTGTGCACAGGGTGGCTCCCTAATGTGAGTACTACGATGCAGTGATGACGTAAAGGTTGGTTTTCAATCGGGCAGTTGCAAAACGCGATGCGGTGGAGGGTACACTCTTCCTGCAAACAGATTTGGCTGCCTTTCATTGAGAGGGTGCTTTAATTGCTCTTGTTTCAAAGACCGATTCATTTCTGGTGTCCCAATGCGAGAGCAGTGCTTTTGACTGCGGCGACCGAGTGTGATTGTTTCCAGATGGTTGGCAATAACAAAGTCTTCCTCACAGTCCCGAAAACGGGCGATCATCTCTTCTTTGATCTTTTTCCATGACTTGTCGTTTTGAAATATGTGGATTAGGTAGAATTTGAAAACCTCACCGGAGACGTAGTCCGTAAAGTTCATGATCATCTCCCGTTCCGACCATGATGCAGCGGCGGCGTGGAGCTCGAAGAGGTTGAACCAGTCTTCTATGAGTCCGTCGTCCGCTGATCCGGTGTACTTGGGGATGTCAAGGTCAGCAGATGGTTCTGACATGATGCTGGTCGATGCGTAATGTTAGGCACTTGTACGGTAGTCCATGTATGGTCAGGGCGTCTTGCGTAGAATTGCGTCGATGATGAGACACTAATGAAGGGGCTTGGAGGTCTTCATCCTGTCGACTCGTGTGACGCTATGATGAATGGGCGACACTGCCTGGCTCATACGCCATGGTTTTCCATTCTCACTTCTTCTTCCTCCACTTCTCCTAGTCATCCCTGCCTTCTTCACAAATATCCCTGCCTTCTTCACACGTCACATATATACATATATGTATATATATGTATGTATATTTATATATACATCTGCAGGTGTGTGTTACAATCAGGAAATAAGCTGGGAGTTTTTTTTTCATTTGTGCAGCAAAACAAATTCGAAATAGGGAAGTTTCATGTCTACGAATGGGATTACACGCTTCCGCCTTTGCCACTATTAAAAGTCGGATTTACAGCGTGTACAGCTTGGAAGCCTTTTTCCAAATAGTTGCTGCGGCTGTTTTCCCAACCATGAATCGAAATTTCATTTCATGCATGTTGCCTGCTGTACAGAACGGCAATATCTTCTACGTCTAGTCCTTATGTTCTTGCGGATGAGCTTTCCGCAACAGCATGCGAAGTTATAACTTGCACGCTAGCCCTAATGATATTACTATTATAAGTAATATCTGGAGTTTAACGTCCCAAAATCACGATATGATTATGAGAGACGCCGTAGTGGAGGGCTTTGGAAATATCGACAATCTGGTAGGTGTTCTTTACCGTTCAATGACATCACACAGTCCACTGGCCTCTAACTTCTATCGAAATGCGACTGCTGTAGCCGGGATAGAACCCGCGACCTTCTAGTCAGTCGCCCAGCACCCAAACTATTGCTCCATCGTGGCAGACATATTCCCAAAGAGCGCTAGTAGCCTCGTTGGTAGTGGAAGTGGATGATCAAATAGTGGGTTAAAGTGACTTAAGGTGACCATATTTCCCAGACTCCAAAGCGGATGGAGTGGGGGGAGGGGCTGCGCTGAAACAGAAAATTCTACTTTTGACAGCGTCAATGTTTCAGGTTTGTACACTAAAACTCGGGCATGTGTGCACTACAAAAATAAGGAACGAGAGGGGGGGGCATGGGGGAATGATCTTTTTTTTTAAAAAGACGGAAGGTATGAAAATGGGGTGTGGCGTGCATGATAACTGTTTCTCATGTGAGGACACCTCCACCGAAGTCCCAATACCAGCACAACAGGTGCGAGGGAATTTGAAGATGTGAGAGGGAAAGAGCAGAGTAAAAAAAAGAGTGACCGAGAGCGATGGGGAAAGAGGTTGCAGCCTGGCATGCAAGAGTAAAGCCTAATAAAATGAGGAGTGCTGAAGCAACACTACCTTGACTGTGTTGGCTGAAGGAACGACTCGGGAAGGAAGAGGGAGAAAAGCCGCTCAGGAACGTGAAGAGGAAAAAGAAAAGTAGAAGGAAAATGAAATAAAATGCAATAAAACTTCGAAGCAGAGTTCGAAGGCAGATGTCTACCGCTCAAAGGTGAGCGTGGTAACCACTCGGATTTCCAGGCGCACAAGCATTTATTGGAACCATTTGATTGCGTTAATATGGACAAGAGAATGAGAATAACATTAAAAGCAAGAGAAGTAAAGAGAGAAAGAATGAAATACAGAAGGAGAAATAAAGAGAGAAAGAAATGAATATGTATAGAGAAAGAGAACATCAAAAGGGTGGCCGGGATAGCTGACCACCACTACGAGTCGGCCTTGGGCTGAAAGCGAGACAAAACAGTGTCCCATAGGAAGGTCAGCGGGACAGTGAGACCGCAGCCACAAAACTAGGACATGTCCTGCCTAAATAAGGATGTCTGATCACTTCAGGTTAGGGTCGAGTCGAAGAAGCGTTTTACAGTTGTTGCATTTAGAAGTTTCATGAAAATGACAGTGGGTTGAATGGTTCATGGGAGCCACTATTGTTGACATTGCACACGCGCCCAGTATATCGAAATCGTGTAGAATTTTAATCGCCATTCAGCATATGGTTTCGGTGTAGTACGGTACCGTGGCAAAGCCCACATAAACAAGGGGGTTTGAAAATATAGCCGGCAGATTTCAGCTAGGGCGCTTTTTTTTTTCCCCCAGCGTTCGTTTAGTCGCCGCCGCAGGCCCGCGGATGTTAACCTGTGAACATTTGCGAATTCACACTCAAGTCACACATGCCTCAACAGTCGAAGTCGCGCGGCTGCTTGCTGGTCATGCTTTGCACATGCAAAACCTTTCAAAAATGGTTTGGGTACAGTGCAGTACCCCTTATAGCGCAAATACAATCAACTCTCGTTAATTCAAACTCGAAGAGACCTTTGAACTTTGTTTAAATTATCAAGAAGTTGGAACTATCAGAATTTCCCAGATAGTTGACTCTGGGTGAGGCAACACCACACATTATAATTAGACATTGATTTTATCACATTTAAAAGTTTTTAATTGTTTTTAAGCTCTAACTGCATGCAATAAACAGAAAGCAGAGGAGTAAGGTCCACAAGTTTATTAGCCATTCACTGCTGATCAAACCTTTTAATGAATTGCCAACTGATTCTGTGCTATAAGTATGTGCCTTCGGCACAAAGCTTTCTATACCAGTTGAGAAGCATCAAAGTTTACCATGTATGTGCTTTGTTTTAAACACTTGTTTTCTAGCTAAGCCGTTTTCTTTGAAGGCCTGAGGTGCTTATTTTTAATTTTTTGACATTTAGGATTATATAAGCGTGCAAACTTTTAAATAGTGGTGGGAAAAACACAGATATTTTACGGTATGAAACTGAAAAAAGTATGAATTAACCAAATGATGGAGTTTGAATTTAGAGGCTTTTAAATACATTGAAAGAATAGACGGCCAACCGAAAAATGTAATTTTGTTTGAATTATCAGAGTTTGAATTATCGAGAGTCTACAGTATTAGGGAATCCTTCAATATGCCGTTATAAGTGGTCTATGCTGTAATTTTAAGCAAGACATCTTTGGTTATTGCACACATGCCTTTTCATGGTGCCAGTATGCTAATATTGATTAGTAAGTGACAAAATAAAATAAAAGTAAATAAATAAGTCCTTTTCTAATTCTAATGATTAAACAAATGATATGCTTTATTTATAATACATGGTGCTGTTATTGCTTATTAACAAATGATGGACTGAATGAAGGCTTACAGCTGCTCCCTTCACTATCTTTCTTCTGAATCACTTGAGTCCTCCTCCATCTCCGGTGCCTGGAGGGAAAGAAGAAAATGCAGCATAATGAATGTTATACTGGACTTTAGTTTCAGATTTTATATGAAATATAAGTGGCTAAATTTTCAGACATGGGTACATGTCATATCACCTTCCAATTCTTGCACAAAGTTGCATCCTCCTTTAGGCTAACTTGGTGCAGCCTTGTAGATTTCCTGCTGAGATTCCAAAATGCCTATAGAATGGCCTATACTATGGAACTTTATTAAATTTTAGTCTCTCTACCATGCACTCCGAAGACATGAGAATTCTAGGTAAAAGCCAGAAACATCCTAAAGAAGTAAAAAGCAAGAAAAACTGTCTCACTAATCTGCTACCCGAGGCAGGTAACTGTGATGATGATATACTAGTGTTGCCTCTAAAAAGGGCAAGTGAACTTGGTAGGCAGCGATAACATGTGGCTGTTCGGAGAAGTGCAAATCCACTGTTTGCTAAGTTATCCTCATAGCCCTTGTTTTATCTGGCTGAACACTTGTACAGATGTATTAGGTGTACTCTGCGTCATAATCACCGTGGCAAGCTGTGTTTGGCAGCAGTAAATCACCATGCAACAAAAGATGAAACTATTAGCACTGCTGGGAAAGTTGGAAATGTAGAAGCAGATAAGAGTTTCAGTGGTCTTACAGACAATTGTAATAATTTGTGTCTTTGCTAACTTCAAATCCTGACCACAATGCGTTGGCACATCTCTCATAGAAGAAGCCTGTTTCTTGGCTGCTATGTTGTTAACCGCTAGAGTTATAGAACATTAACCACATGTGACAATAGAAATATATTGTGGCTGTGAACAATGCTTCTGCGCTTCAGAATGTAGTTCATGCCACCCCGATCATTGCAGAGGCGGTTTCTAAGCTTTTAGATTGTCTGCTACTTATTGATAAGCGGTGGCTTGGCTCCAACCAACAACATTCGGTGCTACAGAAAGCGATGATGCTGGTTTGGGCTGGAAGCAGAAGGCTGTTCACATGCTGCAATACGAAAGACTTTGCTATTGCAAAGGGTGCCAGTATATGCATATTTGGCTGCCCACAGTCACAGTGGCGGCAATTTCCAGTCAATGCATGCACCCTTACCAACAGATCAACTCCCATCCCAATGAAACATCAACCCTGCAGCCATGGGTCAGACACTGACAGATGGGCAAGTTTGGGAGAGTTTATGACTAAAAACAGCGCAAAACCGCGAGACACAAATGAAGAATACACAAGGACGAGCGTCAGACTCGCAACTAATTTTTATTAATGTCGACTCACACATATACAGTCGAACCCCGCTACAACGAAACTGACGGGGCGTGGAAAAAGTTCCGTTGAAGCGAAACTTTTCTTGTAGTGAAATCGAAAGAATATAGCTGATCTGAGCTAGCAAAACAAAAGAACACTTATTCTCAAAATTGAAAAAATTCCCGCTGCTTCCTATTCTTTTCTGGCAGCGTCACAACGTGATTCTCACCCATGCATAGCGAGGCCATGGTGAAAAGCACGCTGAAACAACGCCTAAAACCACCTTTGTGAATGAACTAAACAGTTGCATAACACGTTGACACGAGCAGCTGTCCGCCGCCAAAGTATCCGACAACGCCGAGATGGAAACAGGGTATCGTGGAGCGGCGACTTTTGCATTATGCTATGCCATTCTTCTCATCTATCACTTGCGGCTAGCTGATTTTGTTCATAATGCAGATGAACAGCTGCTCTGATTAGTTACCACACTGGCCAAGTGCAAACACAATGATAGGCATCGGAATCGAAAAAGGCATCGTTCTGCGGTTGCACCCAGCAGCTGCCTGAAGGAAACCATGAACTGAGCTTCAGCTTCGGATCGTCCGCAGCTCAAAAGCAAGCCAGTGGCCAAAAAAAGCAGGGCAGTCTCATTGCCATCACTACCGAGTAATGGCAGCGCTCATGGTTGCTGAACAGCGGCGGTATAGCGGCAGTTTCTGGTGGTGTCAACGTGTGTTTTAGACTTCATTGACGCATTTTCAGGTTCTGGATATGCATTGAAATGTTAAAGATTGGGTTTACTGCATAGAAATAAGTATCTGAGCCTAGAATTGCATCGTAAAATTTCGTTGAAGCAGGACGATCGAAGAAAAAGTGTTCGTTGTGGCGACAATGATGATGATGAGTGATATTTTACGCCGCAAGAGCCAATTGATGGCCAAAGAGCGCCATTTCAGTAGGCTAGAGATATAAACAATGATATGATGCGTGGCTGTAAAGGGGTCCTAAAATTCCTAGTGCTAACGAGGGTAAAAACATAGAGGTAATGAAATCATGGCAGTGGCGTGAAATATGTGTAGTGAAAGTGGATGGCCAAATGTCATACTAAAACCGTGGTGGAGATGTCACCGCAGCCACGACCACGGTACAGAGGTCGTGCTACGGGTCACCTAAAATATGGGTTGAAAGCTATGAACATCTTTTCAAAATGTGAAAATTGATTGCAGTTTAAAAAGCAAAGCCCTACTGATGAGCATCCCAGGGTGTAGTGGGGGCTGCTGTTGGTAGGGCAGTAAAAAGTGATTTTTTCTTATAGCTAACTCATTTCACTGGACGAGAATGTGGAGAACTGTAAGTAGTTCACATCTCTCACACAATGGTGGATTGCCAGTAGACAGAAGACATAAATGTGTAGAGTGTGTATGTCCTGTTCTTAGCCTTGTAAGTGTTCCTTCTGTGTGTCACAATTTTGATAGTGGCGGCCAATTACCTAGTTGTGGCTTAATAGCATGAAGTTAATTGTCTGTGTGTCTATCTCACGTGCTCTGCCAATACCCCCTGAGCTTTCGGTTTAGGAAAGGTTTCAAGTCAAGTGCAGGGATTGGTATTGATGCATTGGAAGTGGCGTCATTGGCGGAAGCAGCCAGCTTGTCCGCCAAAACATTGCCATGTATCTCACAGTGCCTTGGCACCCAGCAGACAAGGACATGCTGTTTTGATGTGTGCACAAAAATTAAGTAAAGTGATGCCAGCATGGGGTTTTTGTGTTTTTTAGGAGTTTTCAGAGCTTTAACCACACTTAGAGAATATGTGTATATTACCGTCTTTCGTAATTTTATCTGTTTGATGTGTTTTACGACCACCAGTATTCCATAAGCTTCTCCTGTGAAAATGCTTGCATCAGGATGAAGAATGCCGGCCTCATAAAAAGGATTGGCCTACCGCTGCATATGACACAGAAGTGTTGACTTTGAGGCATCGGTGAAGAACTCGGGGCATGTCTATTTATGCTGTAGTTCTAGGAAATATATACGTATGAATGCAAGTGGTGCGTGCTTTGTGACTTCATCAAAAGAGACATCACAGCCTATAAGCTGCCACTGCCACGGCGGCAGATATGCAGCAGGAGCCATCAAACTGTGTTCGAGAAGAGGCACACCTGTTTCTTCGGCCAGGCCCCTTACATGGAGCGAGTAGGGTTGCCTCAACGAAAGACGGTTCTCGAACAAGCCAGAACAAGACAAATCATTAATTGTGAAATGAGAGGGGTGTTGCTTATCTGCCTTCACCTTCATAAAGTACACAAAAGACACGTAAGATCTCCGTAGGTGGATCGATCATTCATTCGAATCCACGTACAGGCTTTCACAGGGCTAGTTCGAAAAGCACCCATAGAGAAGCGAATGCCTAGATGGTGGACAGGGTCAAGAATCTTTAAGGCTGATCGTGTCACAGACTGACGGATTATAGCACCGTAATCTAGGCATGTGCGTACGAGGCTTTTATATAAATTCACAAGACATTTCCTGTCACTACACCACGTAGTGCGTGACAACACTTTCAAAATATTCATTACTTTTAAGCACCTGTCTTTTAAACTCTTGATGTGAGGAATGAAGGTTAGTTTTGTGTCTAATATTAGTACGAGAAACTTGTGCTCGGTCTTCACTGACAAAGGTTGACTATGCAGGTCAATGTCGGGGTCAGGATGGAGGCCCCTCTTTCGGCAGAGCAAGACGCAAGTGCTCTTTTGTGCGTTGACTATAAAACCATTCTCATCTGCCCATTGAGATACCTTGTTCAACTCTAGTTGAACCGGGCGTTGGCACATTGAGATGTTGCACAATTTAATCGACATATATGCAGTAAAAAATATTACGTGGGAGAGACAGGTGCAAGGGATTCATTTTAACTATGAAAAGTGTGCAGCTCAATGCACCTCCTTGTGGCACTTCTGTTTCTTGGACAAATATTCGAGATAAGACAGTGCCAACTCAGATACGGAATGTCTGGTTAGACAGGTAGCTTTGGATGATTGTCAACATTCTACCCCGCACACCTAAATTGACAGGTCTCGCAATATGCAAAAGCGCCATGTAGTGTCATATGCCTTTTCCACATCGAGGAACATAGAAAAAATTGCTTATGAACAAAAGCATCACAAATTCGTGCCTCGATACGAACAAGGTGGTCAGTGGTGGACCGAGCCTCTCGAAACCCACACTGGTATGCATCATGTAGGCCATTAGTTTCAAGAAAGTGCATCAGGCGCCTGTTTATCATTTTCTCAAAGACCTTGCGAAGACAGCTGATTAAGGCTATTGGCCTGTAGCTGGAAACTGAGGATGGGTCCGTGCCTTATTTTAGAATTGGGATAACGATAGCTTCCTTCCAGGCTGAGAGTAGCTCGCCGAAAAAACGTATTGTATGATACAGGGAGAGGAGAGCTTTTTGGGTTTCAGTAAGCAGATGTTTTGACATTTCATATGCCACATGGTGTGGGCCTAGGGTAGATTTATTGCAGCAGGTACCTAAGTGAAGCTTGTAGTTCAGTCAAACCAAAAGATTTATTGTATGGCTCATAAGTTGTGGGTTTGTGCTCTAATCTCTGTTTTTCTGTTCTGGTTTTGTATCGCTGGAACGCTTCACTATAGTGTGATGAGCTGGAGACCTGTGCAAAGTGCGCCCCGAGAGTGTTCGCCTGATCTTCCAAACTCTCCCTTTGTGTGTTCACTAGAGGAAGTGTGTGTGCTTGTCGTCCTGCTACCTTACTAACCATGTTCTAGACTCTCGCCTCATCTGTGTATAAATTAATGCCTGATAAGAATTTATGCCTACTTTCTCTTCTCGCTTGTCGGCGCGTCCTCCTTCCTTGGGACTTGCTGTTCTTAATGTTTATAAGATTCTCGGCTGTAGGCGAGTCTCTAAGCAACTTCCATGCCTTATTTTGTTTTTTGAGCGCATTACGGCACTCATTATTCCACCATGGGACTCATAGTTTGCCTGACGGTCTACATGCTTGTGGTATACATTTCGTTGCAGCATCAATCAAAAAAGCTGTCAGGCAGCTCTCAGCAGCTTCTATGCTTAAGGGGGCAGACTGCTCTTTCGGACCAAAAAGTGACAAAAAAGTTCATTTTTTAAAAATTGACATATTTGGTTTCTGCAAGTATTTTTCTATCTTTCTGCAAATTTTCACGCACCAGGAAGTAGTAATTTTTTTGTAATGTCATTTTAACTGTCCAGATTCTTGGTGCTGTTAATATGCAGAACCTCCAAAAAAATGGGGAACCGACTTTGAGGCTTCTTTATAATTTGCTAGCACCTTTGTCTAAAGCTCTACTACCAATTTATGAGCACCTTTATGAGGATTGCAAAACATGCGCACCATCATTGTTGCTTTTTGAAGAAACTGTGTGTTTTCAGTTTTTTCCATTTTTCTCAAAAAAGTAAATTTGTGACTATTCAGTTTTGAGGCCTCAATATCTCTGCAGCTAGGGCAGGTACAACAATAATTATCCTTGCAGTGAAAACCTGTATGTGTGTAGAATGCAAGTATGAAAGCCGAATTTAGAGCACATGCCTTTTTAATTAATTACTAATCAGAATTGTAACACAATTCCAACTGCTTTTGAAAATGTATAGTTCATTTTGCAGCAAAATAACCAATAAGGGCCTAAAAACAAAAACCTCTTCCATACTTTCACTCTATAGTCATTAGTCTTTGTTGGCATATCCTAAATATCACTTTTAATTAAGCACTTTTTTTTCTATGGTGGCCTTAAACAATAGGTGGTGAACTTAAGTCATCTCAGCAACAAAGTGAGTTACAGAAAAACTAATTAAATATTTGAAATCAGCAGAAATAACTGCATAATCCTTTGCAGTTTTATCAAGAGCACTGAAGAAATAAACAAAAAATGTCTAAGACCAGTCTGCCCCCTTAATACCCCCATGTCAGTCCAAGTTCAGAGAGTCATTTTTTGAAACTGTTCCCAATCGACTTTATCCGTGAGCCATTTGGTGATCTGTGGAGGACATATATTTGATATTGATGTGCTGAGAACTATAGGAAAATGGTCAATACCATATGGATTATTGATGACTTCCCATTAAATAGAGGTAGGAGTGATGGAGATGTTATGCTGAGGTCTACTGACGAGTAGTTGTTAGATTTGTGGAGTTTAACGTCCCAAAAGACGAGTAGTTGTTGTTAACGGTATTGTAATATGTTGGCTTTTTGCGATTCAGGAGGCACGTGCTAGAAGAAAAAAGGAACTGTTCAATCAGGCGACCTCGCACATCGCGGCGAGGGTCGCCCCAGAGGCTATTATGTGCATTAAAGTCTCCGAGGACAAAATAGGGTTCTAGAAGTTGATCTATGAATGCCTGGAATTCCTGTTTATTGAGTTGGTGATGCATAAGTATGTAAATGGAGCGAATTGTGACCAGTTTGTTTAAGAAGACAGCCCGGACGGCCGCCACCTCAAGGGGTGTTTGAAGCGGTAAATGTGCACAAGATGTTCCTTGATCAACTACGATGGCAACACCACCAGATGATGCAACAGCATCGTCCCAATCATTTTGAAAAATGGTTTAACTGCGTAGTAAGTTTATGTGCTTGGATTTTAAGTGTGTTTCTTGCACACACAACACTTTTGGTGTATGTTTGTGTGAAAGTTCTTGGATATCGTCGAGGTTTCTCAGCAGTCCTTCAACATTCCACTGTAGTATTTGTGTCATTTTATTTTTGTGTGGTGCTGTGTGTACAAAAGTGTTGCCTTAGGTTACAGGTTTCTTGAGGGCCCTGTAATTCGGGGTTTTTCTTTTTTGGCGCACTCCAACGAGTTGCACCTATCCTTCGACGCCTGAGGGGCCGGAGGAATGGGACTTGTATCCATCACCTCCAGTGAGGTGGTGGATGGTGCCTGCCCAGCAGGCACATTCGCAGTGGTTTCGGGCCTAACTGTGCTTGCAGTGGCCCGGAGTCCGGCAGACACGGGAGTTTGCTGGCCCTGTTTGTCAGGTGGCAGAGCAGCACAGGCTGCTCCAACCGGGGGCGCTGATGGCGCGACCGTGTTCACACTCTGTGTGACACTTGCAGACGTGGAAACGTCTGGCGCAGTGCCCCAGCGCGTCACATCGGCAAAGGAGGGAATGAACTGATGAAGCGCAAACCGTTTGCATGCCTTTTGAAAGGATACATTGAATTTAACTTTAAGCTTGAGGATTTGTTTTTCTTTTTTCTAGGATGGGCACTATCGTGAGTAGGCGGCATGGTCTCTGGCCTAGTTCGCACAGTGGGCTGCTGCAGTGCATTCTTCCGATACGTGTTCATTGGAGCTACAATTTGTGCAAGTTGCACGCCCTCTGCTGCTTTTCGATCCGTGTCCAAAGCGCTGACATTTGAAACACCTGCGAGGATTTGGGATGTAAGGCCTGACTCAAAGCTTGCAGTAGCTGGTTTCAAGTAAATCGGATAAGTTGCTGGTACCAAAGGTGATAATTATGTGTTTTGTTGGTGTTTCTTTCTTGTCTCGTCGTATGACTATTCTTTGAACCTTCACTACATTCTGGTTTTGCCAGCCTTCTAATAATTCACTTTCACATAGTTGGAGGAGATCATCATCAAACACCAAATTGCGCACTGTATTCATAGACCTGTGTGGACCTACTGAGATTAGGACGTCTCCAATTGCTACAAGTTTAGATAGGTTATCATATTGTAGCTTGCTGTGTACCTCCAAGAGGAGGCCGCCGCTTCCCAATTTGGTTACATTGTAGCTTGGGCCAATGGCTTCTGTAAGTGTTTTTGAAACGAGGAAAGATGAGATTGATCAGACTGTTTTGTTTTCTTTTTGGCTGTGCACGACATCGTACTTTGGGAACAACTGCTTTGGTTTCAAGAGTGCGAAGCTTTCTTCGGTGCGCCACCTTTTCGGGTGACAATCAGGGAGTGCGGCAAAAAAGTGCGGCATACAGGAACTGTAATATTCGGCGGCGATAGTGGCCACCCACCACCGAGCCCAACAAGGGGACACTACAAGGTTGAATAGTAAACACTTGGAGACACCAGCCATGCATCGCCACTATAACCGAATATAACTACCCAAGGTTGGGTAACTACACAGGATTAACCCTCGCCACCAGGAAATTTGGAAGTAAACGGAAAAGAGAAGATGACAGGACAAATAAAAAGTGAGAGATAAAAACGAAGATGTAGGGAGAGAGAGATAGGAAAAGGTGACTGCTGATTTCCCCTGGGTGGGTCAGCCCAGGGGTGCTGTCTACGTGAAGCTGGGGCCAAAGGGGTGTGTTGCCTCTGCCGCGAAGCCTTAAAGGTCCAATCACTCAGCATCGGCTCAACCCCCAGGATTCTCTTTTCCCTGCACACGGCTAAGCCACGCACGGCAAAGCCTGGGAGGAGGTCGAAACCCCTCTGTTGGCTCGGTTCCGTGGTGTTGCCACACACCAAACGCCTGCTTGTGCAGACGCCCTTGCGAGGATGTGGCGACAATATTTATGCATTGACTCCTACGTAATGCTGATGGGGAATCGTGAATTTGGCATTGTAGCGGAAATTTCGTTGAAGCGGCATTCGTTTTAGTGGAGTTCAACTGTATAAACGCACGTGGTCACACAATAGACCAAGATAATACCAAACACGCAAGGTTTAACACGCAAGGTTTATCACGCTTGCCTGCTCAAATACGATTTTTTTTTTTTCATTGCAGGGGAATCGATGGGATGCTGATACATAAGTTACTATTAATAATGTGCAAAGTCTCTCTTATTTTACTAATTGCTTGTTTATTACTCCCTGGCGATGATGCAGTTTTTTTGTTTTTCAAACTGAGGGGCAGACCCGCACTCTTTGCAATGTGCACCAATATGTGAAAGGCCATCAATGCAGCAATTGGCCTCATGTTCCCCTAATCTAACATTCATGCACCTGCGGATTTTCCCTATGTATACAGCGATACAAGATAGGGAAAGCTTGCACACCACCCCCATAGCGCAGTCAGTGGCTGTGGATCGGTGGTTGACGCCGTATCCTGCCGTCTTTTTCCGATTTATTTCTTTTGCATTTTTGCTTACACGTGCGTGTGAGTCGAAGTCAATAAAGATTACCAGTTGCGAGTCCAGTGCTCATCCTTGTGTATTCTTCATTTGTGTCTCCTGTTGTACCGTTTTTACGTCATGGGTCAGACATGGTATCACATTGAACACTAATCAGGTGAATGCTTCCAGTGCCACTGCAGAGCGTGAAATGAGCTGTGCACAGCATGGTTGTGACAAAAATTTGTTGCAGGCGGATGGTTCGACAGGCAGCAAACTTCAGCAGGAAGCTACTATGACAGTTGAACCCCTTTATAGAAGACAATGATGTAAGAGACAAATGGGTATATAAGAGAAACCGGTGTGCCTACAATGAAAAAGAGGTGTTCATAAAAAAATCATATGTGGTACCCTTCTTATAAGAGGCACCTCATATACCAGACAGGAATTGCAGAATTGCAGCTCAGTACATGTCTGTTATAAAGGGGTTCAACTGTTTTTTTAATGTTATACACACCAGCACTTCTTGGGTGAACTGAAGTAAAGTCATGTGCACGGGCTGAACTGCCAGCTCTAGATGTCAAGATCAACTACTCAGATAAACCACTGGCAACCACCAGTGGCGTACCGACTCTTTCGCCAGTAGGGGGCCACCCTACTTCACTGGTCAGCCGATATTATATATATATATAGATATATATATATATATATATATATATATATATATATATATATATATATATATATATATATATATATATATATATATAAATAAATATATATATATATATATATATATATATATATATATATATATATATATATATATATATATATATATATATATATATATAAATATATATATATATATACACATGTATATATATATGTCAAGAGAGAGACCTTCATCTATGCGCTCGCACTTTGGTATGAATTTGCATACCCTGAGGTGACACAACGCGCTGTCTTGGATACCAGGAAGTTCAATCAGACTTTAATAGACCGAGGAATGGCGCCATTAGCCCAATTTCTGCGTCCAATATGCAACACTCATCTTGTTATCACGCCACTTTCTCTGATTACGCTTTGGCGGTAAACATCTACATATGCCACAATAGTTTAATAAATTTATCATGGATGTTAGTCACCTGGACAGAGATGCACCAAGCGTCAACGAGGATACATCCATGTTAAGCGGGACTATAGCATACAAACACCAGAACATACATTCGGCAAACCCTTATTTATCAATGAACAGTAAACATTCGATTGCCTCTGTAGAGGCACGTTTTACTTTATCAACCATGTTTTCCAAGAAATGATTGCTGTTATATTTTTAATCAGTATTAAGCTTTCTTGCATATATTCAGGCTTGTAGGTGTTATAATTTGCCTTGTTTGCTAATAGTCTGAACACTGTTTTCTGGAGTGTGAAATTTGTATTGATATTGCTATTCTTATATTATTATTAATAACTTATCAACTTCTCAACCCTTTTTTTTAAAATTGTATAATTTGTGGTGTTAGGGGCATAGTACATTGTTTACACTAATTGTATTTGTACAGTCAAATCTCATTAATTCGAACTTGCTTAATTCGAACTTACGGTTAATTAAAACTCACGATAACTTCCCGTCAAAGCTATGTGTATTCCAATGGGCGAAAATGCCCGGTAATTCGAATGCGCAAGCACTTGCGACGGTTAATTCGAACATACCACGCTCCGAAAATGCTCTCAGCACCCCACCCAATCCCGCGGCAGCACCTCCGACACCTCAACGCTGCGCGCGAAGGAAAGGAAAAGGAAAAAAAAAGGCTGCGATGAGATGTTTGCTCTCTCTCAAATGCCGATCTGCGATGCACCTGTGCCAGGCTTCTCCATTTTCCGCCCCTGCCACGTAAAGACCCTTCTACTTCCAACGCCGTGTGCAGAGAGAGAGAGAGAGAGAGAAAAAAAGAAAGCGGTCGCAGAGAGTGGTTCTCTCTCACACACCGGTGCCATGCTTCCCTTTTCCCATCCCTGCCATGCAACCCTTCTCCGTTCAACGACACGCTCAAACGCGAAGAGGGCAAAAAAAAAAAAAGCTGCCGTGGAGTGTTGATTTTCTTTCAAATGCGGATCTGCTTCTCTCCGCGTGGAGACGCTCCTCCTTTCTTGTCACGTGCTGGCATTGCTGCGGCTTTGGCACAGAAGGTAGTAGCAGAGATGCAGTCGTTGTTGTCGGCGCTGAGAGTGTCGGCACTGGACATTGCCGCATGCAACTTCTCTTGCCAGGAGAATGCTGAAGCCGAAGTAGACATGCTTTGCAAGCTGAGTGCGAAATTGATTGACTCGCTGCAAGGCAAACGTGTGCAGATGCGCATCACCGATTACTTCAATTAATGACGGATGTCCTGCAATTTGTGAATAAATGCAAGTCTTCTGAAACTTCCCCTTGTGTGTTAGCTCAATGCACATGCGCCACTGCATGTGGAGCCCTTCGTTTACTTAGCTTTCCTTAACTCAAACTTCTTTTAATTCGAACAAATTTTGGAGCCCCTTCGAGTTCGAATTATTAAGATTTGACTGTAATAACATCCTTTAAGGACCTCCCAGGCACCTGCATAAATATGCCAATACAAATGGTGCAAACAAAATTTTCCTTTGAAAGAACAAAATGTGGGCATTTATAACGTTAAAATATTCCTCATTGGTTCCTTTTGAAATGGTCGTTAGCTGTATATGATTGGTGTAAACAGGCTTTGTCATGCACACACCACCAGCTTGTTATGCGATGCAACGAATGACGCGAAACTGATCCATTGCGTAATCAACACTTATGCACAACCATGTAAAAAATAAGTGAAACTATTTTCGATACGGCATATTGTTTGCCATTGGTTGTTCGGCATTTAAATTTTTCTTTGTGCCACAAAATCACCTGCTCGTTACATGATGTCACGAAGCCGGAGCGCATCTCCTTCTAATTGTAATTCAAGTAGGCTAGCAGCCAATCACATAAGCAGCGACTACTTATAGCATGTGTCGAGATGAATTATGTGTATAATAAAATATTTCCACTAGCAGCATAAAGGTGTTTAGTAGCTTGTGCACGTAAACATCTCTGTCAGCTCATACTTGCTGAGATAGAGAGGAATAGAGAGAAATAAGCAGTGCTGCAAGTGCATGCTGCTTTGCTGTTCGAGATGTATTTTGAGCTGTAAAGGACTACTCAAGTTGAGCAAAAACCAACTAACCTGATTCTTAACTAAGCCTTTATAGTGCTAAAAACCACGTTCTTTCAACTTCTCCCTGGTCCGGTGGGTCAAGTAGTGGGGCAAGCTTAAAGGTTGAGCTTTCTATATATACTGAGCTCGAGTCCACGGCTTTATTCGTGGCCATTTTGCAAAGCTGCTGCAATAAAGTTTTGTAAACAAACAACTTTGCAAGCTGCCACTATGGATTCAAGTAACCATAAGCAAGGCTGATCAGATTTATCAGAGACTAAAGCGGAAAAAATTTTCGGCATTTCAGTTCGCAAAAACTTCAACATCATAAATGATTCATCACACTAATCAGCTCGCAACAGCTTTGACAGAGCAGCAGTGATGATATATACTTTTCGAAGAAAATTATTTTCTGGAAGCAGCAAAAACTTTGACCGGTCCATAAAAAGTTTGCCTGTTCCCATCCTTAACTGCATCAACAAGTCGCAGAATGAACAAGTGGTGTAATACTATAGAGCACCTGTTCAGCGCCTGCCTGATCTGCAAAATACTACAGCAAAAGATGCGAAAATGTCGCATAGGCGACCCGCACCACAAAGAGCCTACAAGGAAAATCATCACAGCGGAAATGTTGGCCAAATTTCACAATTTTGTAACATTGCCTCATAACGTTTTCGTTCTCCCATACGAACGTAATTAAGTGATTGCTGTTGTGACGGAAAATTTTGCCTTACTTGTTGGTTTCCCCGTACGCAGCCAAGAGTGACTACTGTCGACAGTGGAGGGGGAGGGGGGGGGGGGCTCAGCCTTCCCAACTTTTCTTAGTGAAGGGGCTTGCGCCCCCCTTGCCCCCCGCCCCCCCCGGCTGATACTTCTATGGCAACCACTGCTAACGCCTACCAATTGTTTTCTTTTACTCGACAGAACTGCAATAGATGAAGCACTCTGCAGCCAAGGTCACGAGTACTGATCTCGACTCTGCAACAATACACATTATGTCAGATTACAAACAAAATCGAAATATTGTACCTCGAGTGTCTCACCATACAAGGTTTATACAGTCAAGCCCGCTTATAATGAACCTGCGCGTGATGCGGCATCTGTTGGCTATATCCCCAAGTTTGTAGTAAATGAAACACAGCTTTTAAAAAAGTTGGTAGTGAAAACCCCAAATTTTTTTCCCAAAAAGTTCGTGATGTTTGGTTTCGAAGAGCAGAAGCGATAAGGGCGGTCTCGAGTTTATTTAAACGGGAGCGTGCTCTTCACCGAGGCCCGTGGCATAAGCTGCATGAGGCACTGCCTCCAAAGTTTCGTCGTTCTCGCAATACGATTCCTCCGAATCGATTTTGCCGCGTACTTGATTCACAATGCCCTAATTCGTGCACTGTTCCGCGTTATCGGCATTATCGTCGGCCATAATTAAACCATCGCAACTGATGTCCTACCCACTCTGCGAGGTTGGAGTCGACGATGCGCTGCCACAAACCGCCGTCGGAGAGGTACTGTTTGGAAGCCTCAGGCTCGGCATCGGGCCCGACGTCGGCGAAGTCGGCCTCGCGAAAACAAACAGTTTCGTGCCCATGTAGCCGTCACCGCCGCCCACTAAATATTTCCCATCTCTACAGCTGAATACCGGGACGCCCGAAGCGGCAAGTTGGCTGCCAGGTGGTCAAAAGTTATGAGCAATCGCTCAGCATGTCGCAACTAACGCACGGATTACGCCCAAGCCAAGCGGTCACACTTTCGACGTTTTGTTGCGCGGCAGGAAAAAGTGTGCAAGGCCTCTCGTTCGCCATCCTGACCACACGAGAGCGAGCAAGATGCACACACGCAACACACATGCCAGAACGCATGGTACAGCTCTGAGCCAGTTTCTAGTCAGAAAAAAAAACTTCTGAATTCGAGTCAGTTTGGCTGGCGTCGCAGAGCGGTGGAAACGGGCAAAGGAGTTGTGTCAAGAGAGGAGAGCCGATTAGGCAAGAGAATGGCAAGGAGTTGCAATGGAGTGAAGAGAGGGGAGGATACGGTGGGAAGGCGACCTTGAAAACCAAAACACGTGGGAAGGAGGCAGGTTGCGCAGCTTGCTTGGAAGGTCCGCGAAACGTGCCACTCGCGCGTAGAATGCGTACGCAGAAGTCTAAGCACGGCCGCCTAGATCAGCGCGCGCGACGGTAAAGAATCGTTTTGTTGCGCCAGCGGGTTCGCGTGGCCTCACCGGCTTCGAAATTTCATGATTCGCTCCGCGCAAATATTAGCCGTTTTTACTAGCCATTTTTACGCTTCTGCATGCGTGCGAAGGGCATGCTGAGCCGAGTGGAAAGTGAATGAGAACAGGTCTTAAACACGAAAAGAATTGTGAATTATCAGAGTGAGTGGGGTAGCATATGCAATGGCACTAGAACGATACGATAAGGCAAGACGCAGACGATCGGATACAGACGATGTTGGCACATGGTCTGGTCACTGCAGGCTGGCGACGTTAACGACAGTAGCAGTGATCAAGAACAGGGGAGATGGCCGACCAGTCTTCGAAAGATGGGTGGCAGTGTGAAAACACGAACCGCGTCTGGTGATGCGGAGTGCTCAGAGTAGCGGGTAGGGGACAAAGGACGGAAGGGTGCGTAACAAAGAGTGGTCAAGAAGAGCGGAAACTAGAGGGACGCAGAGGCAGGGTCAACGTTTAACAATAAGAATCTATGGGCACCTCGCCGATGCCTCATCTGGGGTCGAAAGTGGTTTCCCGGGAAATCAGCAAAGCGCTGGCTTCGTTCGCTGTAACCAATCAGCAGCGCTCGGAGACGTTCGTTGTAAGTGCGATTTTTTTGTCATTGAAACAATGTACATTTTCACGGTCACGCAGATATTGTTCGTTTTAAGCGAAAGTTTGTTTTAAGAGGGGCCGTTATATGTGGGCTCGACTGATGAAATGAAATCTGTCACCCCCTCCTGGCATGCCGGCTTGATTAACTCATCAATAAAATAAAACTTGTCAGATTTAATTTCCCTTGAATATATCAACATTGTATGGTGAGACACTGGATGTACAATATTTTGCTTTTGTTTGTAATGTGACATAATGTGTATTGTTGCAGAGTTGAGATAATTACTCGTGACCTTGGCTGCAGAGTGCTTCCACAATTACAATGCTGTGCATATCACTTAGGTAGGTATGTCTAGTTGCAGGGATCTGCTGTTTCTTACCTCCTGCACGGCACTTGAGGTCTGAATACTGTCTGCAGTGCCTCCAGTTGCAGGCACCTCAGACTGTCCAGTAGAAGGCTGTTCGCTGTCAACCTCCATGGCTGTTGTGGGCTCACTTTCAGGGGCAGGCTGTTCCACTCTTGCAGTTTCCTTGGGGCCTTCCTTGATGGTGGTGGGCGGTTTTTCATAGACCGCCTTCTGTGCCTTCAGCTGGGCTGTGAGACCATCTAATCTCTGTTGGTAGAAATCATAGACAAACTGGGCCATCTGTGTCATGCCTGTAATCACATACGGATCTCCCTGTGGGGGTATGTTGTCAGGACGAGCTGTAGGGTACACCTGTGCAGAACAAAAGACAAAGGTGAGGATGCACCGGTAGCCCACAAAAGTCGCTCTCACCAGAATAAGAGACTTTTGAACTATTATCTAGAAAGTGTGTGTAACTACAATACAGTCAAACACAGATGTTGAACCCCCATATCATGAATTATTGTGAACAAGGAGCAGTCACAAAATCTTCTCAAAAAATGTTTTCGATACATGAGGTATTTTATATATGATGCCCTACCTATGTATAGAATTTTTTTTTTGTGACCGCTTTCATATTCAATACACCAAATGCCCTTGTGCTCAGATTTGGGCGAACGATGAAGGGCCCCAGGTGGTCGAACTTTCTGGAGCCCTCCACTATGGTGTCTCTCATTATCACATCGTGGTTCTGGGATGTTGCAGCCTACATATCACATCAATCGGTACACCATATGTGTTTGACTGCATAACCAACACTGATGCACTGAAATGAATCTTAGAATGTTACTAGCAATAAATGTTAATATAAAGGTGATGATAGCTATGCAAACGTTTCCGGTACAAGTGGTTGATCTGCCTTGGCTACAACTGTTTCTTACCCACCTGCTGTTCTTGCAAATAAGTAGAACCAGTAAATACATAGATAATTATACAGCAAAACCTCGTTAATGCAGATTTTACAGGACTAGAAAAAATGCCCAAAATAACCGAATGTCAAATTATCAAAAGTATCTCAAAAATAATAAGGAAGTGTCAATTACAACAGTTTATTTTATTTTCGTATGAATACATAAACCCAGTGCCTTCAGCTGGAATTATCTTCAGAAACTTGAGTGGCCATAACCCTGCTCTTTAAACAATGATGGAACAGGCCTGAGTAAATGTATTGTGCAGACTTTGCAGCAATCCCCTGCCCCCAGGTGATTCGGGCTTGAGGCCACCCCTTTTGCCTTTATGCACATGCCTATGTGCTGAATACCACGTATGAATGAAGCTGGCTCACAAATCCAATATCATAGATAGCGACTAAGTAGTTCTGAAGGCACATGATTAAGCCGAACTACTGCTTGTGGCAGCTTTGACCCCAGTCTCTGCCAACACAATCATAGATAGCACCCATGCAGGTCGTCTACACCAAGTAAGATAGAGAACGAAACAAGTTTTCTATAGCTGTTGATGCCTTCGTCGCGATTGTGGCAAACATGTGGATGGCAACCAAGCCTTTACGCAAACCTGTGGCTGTTTGCAAACATAGTTTTTGCTCCTTTGTGTCGCACATTTGCAACACTTCATGCTTGGTCCGCTTCGAAAAATGTGGAAGTTTGACATTATTACACAATTAATATATTTGCCGGAACCAAAAAACATGTCCAAATTAACCGATTTTTCAAATTACAGAAGTTGAATCAATGAGCCTCTAGTATACTAACCAGTTTAATTTCTAAATTTTGCATTTATAGCTTATCATTTACACTAGAAACTTGATGAGAACTTTGTGTGAGGACAATTTATTTTTATTTGACATATACAAAGCATCTGTCTCTAGAGACACTTAGCATTAAATTCAATGCTCCCTACACAGATTTCCCATTCAGAGGTGGATGTTAGGATATCAAGATAAACTTTTGTACCGTAAAGCAGCCAATTTCAAGGCAACATGAATGTGTGTTTTTTTTTTTTTAGGAAATGAGAAAACTACAGAAAGAGACTAAAAGCATGAGAAGCCAGCCAGTCACGGTTCCACCAGCTGAGCACAGGAGCACACCTATGTTCAACTCTCCCAGGCTTCTGGACTGACGTGTCATATGCAGCCAGTTACACCACACTGGACAGCCTTCATCCTTGTGTTTGTGCTCCAACAACATACTGGGGCTCGAAATACGGTCGATCCCAGATATATCAAACTCGGATATATCGAATTATTGGCTATATGGATCAGTTCAGAAACCCCCTTGAATTTCCCATGCAAAAGTATGGTACCGGTTCACCCGTTTATCGAACTCCCGCACAGCGGGACATACACTATATCGAACGCTGTGCCGCAGCCGCAGCCCAGAAAGTGCGTTTTTTTAGCAAATATTGATCAATTTTTGGCCGTGTTCTAACAAATCCCCTTTCAAAAGCAGGTGCCAAGAGGCGGTGTTATTCCATCGTGCTGATTTGGTTCGTTGCGCTGCGCTTGCGAGTGCACCGATACGTTCAATGCACAATCTGCAGGTCTTAATGCACGGGGGTAGTGTTTTTCAAAAAGACGAATTGCCAAGGGCACCAAAATGAGAATGCGAAGAAACTCGGCGATCTCGTTGCAATGTTCGCATTTCCTTCCTTGTTTGTTAGCGCACAATGGCTTGCAATGGGCATGCGAGCCTGAAAAGCATGCCCTTCAAGATGTGCAACCTCGTGACACATATTTAGCGTTTTCATGTTAAAACACATGTCTCGGCGGCAACGCCTTTTCTAGCTATTCCCATCAAAGCAGCGGCTGACAGCTACAAAGCCACAAGTGACATCGATATAGCCAACATGTCAACGGTGGGAACTCTGCCAGAAAACACATAACTCTGTGTTGCCTTTCGCGCCATGTGGACTTGTGTACTTCTCACGTCGTTCCCGATAAATAATCATTTGGGAGTTTAACAGAACGTTGACTCGCATTTAGTCATAAAAGTCAGGACTGGCGCTTGGAGCGACGTGAAGTAATGCACGGTGGTAAACTTTCCTTGCGGGCCAGGTGATGACTTCGGGTGTGTCATGACAGCTGACAATGGTGTGTGGTGTCTCAGTGAATTTCACGACCTATCAGAGTTTCCAGGCATCACCTCGAACAGTCGACTTCATCGATGCAGATGACAAAGTAGCTGTTTCTGACTGCATCGATGCTGTGATCATGGCTGCCATTGCATGCTGCGGAAGTGTGCCCGTGCGGTTATGAATATGCCACCGTGTTCGCTGCCGCCACTAACCAACCTTTTGCCGTGCTACGTTTGCATCAACATTCTGCGTCAATCAACACTGTTGTGACCAATGAGCTGAATTCACTTATTTGAAAAGCTTCACTGATATTGAGGGTGACTGGTACTTGACTATGCGCAACAAGCAAGACAAGTTTACGGACTATTTCCAGGCAAAATAAAGTGCAGTAACTTGAAGTTCACACTGTGCATTTCATCATATTGTGAGCAAATCATTCTATTAGCACTTGTAATGATTTCTGAGGCCAGAAATGCTTCAATTCAGGTTTTAAATGCATGTATTTTTCATTTTGAATTATCGATACATAGAACTATTTCGCGATCCCCTTCGAGTTTGATTTATCCTGAATCGACTGTACACTCTTTATCGAATGAAACCTATATACTTATTTTTCAGAAGTTCGAACACTTCAAATATTAAAATTGCAGTGCAAATCGAACTGAACAGTAAACACTCTTCAAAATATTTATACGTTTGAATATTCACACAGCCCTACTTGTGATCCTATGTGCTTTGAAGAACAGAATCATATGTTCCACATTTTCTGTCAATATGTGTAAGTGTTGTAAGTGGAGTGAAAGCGCAGAAGACCCTTCCGCTCAACATACCTCCCAAGGTGCCAACCACAGCTGTGTAGGTCGCTGAAGCAAGAGGTTGAATGTAGGTCCCAGCTCAAAACAGTCTTGGAACAGGGATATGCGTGCAAACACATACAAGCCTAAACGAGCCCGTGACATGGCCACTACAAGTCGCCGCACATCTCGCAAGTGCCCCACAGCTCGTGTCCGCACCAGTGACAAGAGCACATAGTCGTTCTGCTGGCCCTGGTACTTGTCCACAGTAGTCACCTGGTGGGGAAGTAGAAACAGGCTGTCACATGCACAACCAAAATGCAAAGCCATAAGAAAACTTAGTACCGTAAAATTCAGAGCAAACATCCCTCCGCCCCATCCGATCCTGCTTTGTACTGCAGCCCAATTGCTCCGTGCCATTTGTTGCTTTGAGTTTGTGGTGAGAAGTCCACTATGCCTATGCAGCCCTACACAGTGGCCAAAAAAATTGAGGTTATTCGATGGCATAGAGAAAACGGAAAGAACGTGCAACAGAAGTCTCGACATTTCAAGCTCAACTGGAAGCGGATACCGAGATGGAAGAAGAATTTTGATAATTTGCTGCAGCTAAACTACGGCAACGCAAAACTTCAACAGAATTTCAGTAACACAAACCAGTGTTCAGCAAACACGTGTATGATGTGCTTTTCGAGTACCCTGAGAGCGAAAGAAGTGCAAGACGTGCCGTCAGCAACCGGACTCTTTCTGAAGAGGACTTCAAGATTGCCAACAGCATGCAGTTATGAAACTTCGTAGCCTCCAGGCATTACATAAATAGCTGGAAAAAGTGGTTCAGTGTTGCGATGCACCGTGCTATGAATGAGAACCAGAACATGCCTGAGGAACTTTCGGAGGCAGCAAGTGCCTTTTGATCTTCCCCGAACTTGCTGCAACTGCACAACGGCTACAGCTTATATAACCTATGACCAACATAAAAAATTTTAATCCACGTGAACTGCTTTTTTTTTTGGCACGAGAATTTTGCCGCCATCTTGAATTTTTGGTGTCATTCCGAGATAGCACCTCCCCCTCCACCTATTTTCTATCACCAAATGTGCATATTTCTGCAATTACAGCACCATTTAGAAAAATTGTCACGGCTACGTGTCCACGTAGACTACAACACCACAACTAAATTTCGACCTCTAGGTTGTTTAGAGGCCCTTCAAAGCCACTGAACTTGGAGGCTCCAGATCTATCTTCAGTAGGAGCATCTTTAAGGAAACTAATGTTATGTGGCACATTTTAAGTTATGGTCCTGGAATACTGAAACACTCTGAAAGCAAGTGAAGGTTTGGCAAGATACTGACACTGTAGCCTCCGAACAGGTTTCTGAGGTATGACAATGGAGAGTGTATGCACAGAAGTTAAGTGCTCATTTGATACCAGATGCACAACGCTATAAAAGAACAAGTGAAGCCAGCATTCTGAACTCACTTTGAGCAAATACTGCCCAAACAGGTAACAGTACTTCCAAATTACTGAAGACACAATGACATATGATAGAGATAATGTCAATACACACACACACACACACAAAAAAAAAGAAGTTTGTAAAAGGGGGCGTTTAGCACTTCTTTTCAGTTATAATAATTTTCATCAGCCAAATAAAGCGCGTTTTTGGCAGCGCAAAATGGGGAATTTAAGCGTTCGTTTGTTCGACACAACATTACTGATAAGTAACAGACAATTATTCCAAGGAAAGTATTGGGGATGTCATCAGTAGTAAACACTACACAAATGTAAAGAAAGTAAAGTGGACGAAAAGATAACTTGCCACTGCCAGGGACCGAACCTACAACCTTCCAATAAAACATCCGATGATCTAGCAGTTGTACTACGGTGGCAGTCATGCTCCCGCCCGTTTTATTAGGAATGGGCCTCGAGGACCAAGTGTGGCACCACCTACGCCGTAATGTCAGTCGTAGGATGACGGGTCATGTCTGCTGGAACACCACGCGTGATTCCATTTTGTTATGAAGCTCATTTCTTAAAGAAGGGGTACAACCTGATAATCCAGGCAAGCAAACAACGAGTCGGTGCTCCCAGTGGCACCTACCTGTAAGATGCTACGATGATCACATAAGCCGGTGCAGGCGATGCCGTAGAAGACGATGCAAAGTCATGTTGCAAAAGCTAAGCTGCTTATAGTTATTAATAAATACGTTCCCTGTGAGAATTTTCAGACTTGGTATAACACGATCGAGTGCACTTGCACCCATGAGAGAAACATGCCTCTATACAGTAATACCCACCGCACAGCAGAGCAAATTCACAACTGTCACAACATCAATGGTGAACAGAGTGAATCGCCACACTGGTTAGAAGTGCTGGTATAATTTGCAAAACGAAGGGCCAATTTCAATTTCCCCCTTACACAGCTGATTTTGGTTGTCCTCCGATCGGATTTATGATCATCAATGTTTCATTCTTTTATTACTGATGAATTCAATTTTCGCCTTGGCTTACACTTGTCAGCAACATATCAATGTCAGTTTTCAGCGCCTTCGATGAGATTGCAAACACGATAAAATGTTTGTTTCGTAAGGACCTCGCCGTGAAAGATATTTGAAATGCCGCTTCTCTTTTTTTAACTTAATTTGTAAATAAAGGGAGCCTGTCATTCGACATCATAAGTAAATACATTAACGCGTGCGATGACCTGATGGGAGCGCTTGTGAGCCTATGTCAGCTGTTAATGTATATCTTAGCTACGGCAGCATAACAAAATCCTTGTTACAAAAGTGCTTTTGCGCAAACCCGTGCATTAGTGTCAGCATCTTTCACGATTTTTCGGCTTTACAGGCCAAGTGTCCTGCATTTCTTTGCATTTCGGACGATAATAAAGACTTACAGTGGAATCTGTCACATATGTCTGGCACTGAGGTACCGAACAGTATCCTGACAAGCTGAAGCTGCTTGCAGTTCACCACAGTGCTGTAGCAGTTACAGTATTCAGCTGCTGACCCGAAGGTCATGGGTTCGATCCCGGTTGCGGCAGTTGCATTTCGATGGACGCGAAATTCTGAATGCCCGTGCTCTGTGCGATGCCAGTGCTCGTTAAAGAACACCAGATGGCCGAAATTTCTGGAGCTCTCTACTATGGTGTACCTCAATCACATTGTGGTTTTGGGATGTAGAACCTCAGGTATAATACTGTTATCATTAGAAGCTGCTTGCACGCAACTTAGCACTGCTTATACAGGGACACTATCTTTAGCTGGCCGCATTAAGCTTCACACATTGAGAACTGAATATCGCAGACCCCGATTACACCCAAATGATACGTTCAACAACAACTATGCAGAAAGAAAAGCAGGCGCATTGTATCTGTGATGTCAAAACGATCGCAGCACCGGCCTCTCCAGTAGGCACCCTCGCAGCCAAATTTTGTGCATTTACACTACTGACATCACTTAGTATGCTATCTTTTCCTGTTTTTTTTTTTTTTCATTTATTCATAGGAAAGATGGTGTTGTGGCAGACTTCATGCCTTCAGGTAGTATGCAAGTTATTATTGGTCAGCTGCAAGCTTGTAAAAAAGAGACTTGCACAGCCCCAGCTAAGAGCGGCGCTCGTTAACACTCCCAGATTTAAATGCACAAACATACTAAATAAATTCGATGGCAGCCTGACTGCTACTGCAGCTCGATTGGTAAAGCATCAGATGCATTATTCAAAGGTTGCAGGTTCGGTCCCAGCCGGCGGCAACTTATCTTTTTATACACTTAATTTTTTTTACATTTGTGTCACAATTACTACGAATAGCATCTCCTTTACTTTTCTTGGCTTGATGTTCTGTTAGCTCTCATTAATGTTGTGTATAACAAAGATACGCTGAAAAAACTTCAAAAGCAGATTCTCAACTGAACTGGTTAAACGCTACTGAACAGTGTCGATATCAGTGCACTTAATCTAGCCACACAAGCCTCTTCACCCCCAATAAGCAACTGAATATGACCATCGCAATAAGGAACTGAATGCACACTCTTGTGTTTTATTAGCAGGACACCACAGTCACTCATCAACAGCAGCCTGTAGCAACATGGTTCTGAGAAAAGCTCTATAGTGATATGATAGTGCATCTGGGCTAATATCTTCCACCAGAAAAAGAATATTGCCAGGCATTCTTTCTCATCACAAAAAAGGCCAGGCCTGCACGGAAGGTGCAGCACAGTCACAGCGAAAGCTAGAAGAGCAGCCTTTTAGAGCCTTTTCAAAACACTAAAACCCCTATCACATGGAGCAACTTAAGTGCACTTTGAGTGAGTACATCTAGCCGCGAGTGTCATTTTCACACTGTCACACAAGCAAGATTAGTGTTACTCGCTGCAAAGTACACTTGCGGGCAAGTGCGTTCCCCAACCTCACTTTACTGCGACGGCTGTGATGAAGTGTGTAACCTCGGTACCAGTGGCTTGTACAGAAAGACTCTTTTGCCTAAAGCGACGCTCATAATATATTTAAATTATTATTTTTGTTATGATGAATATTTTTATGAATAAAACAAGTCAAAATACAACAGTAACATCGCTACTTTACCCGTCGGCATGTTTGCGGCCACGTCCGCTAGGGTGATGCGGCAGCACATGCACAGCAATGGCTGCGTCCATCGCGTTGTTTACATCCAGGTACACTAGCCCATGTATAGATGAGTTGTTCTCTAAGAATTTAAGATGGCATGTGCCACTGGTGCTACTTCCACGAAGACAATGTGGTCAGAAGATGAGCCACATGCGCAATTTAACAAATATACGTTGTGCTACAAATTTGTCAATCGCCACTGCCATCATTTCCAAAGCACACTTCGCTTTTTCATGTAGCAGAGAACCACCGAAATAAGACTTCGTGAGTGTAAGTACACTCGCTCAAAGTGCACTGAAGTTGCCACGTGTGACAGGGGTATTATCGGGTAACTATTGGAAGCACACTTGCTTGATACCCATTAGGGCCAATATTATTAAATTTTTTGGGGTAGTAGGCCCGCATTCTATATGATATTTTTTGTTATTTTTCTGACGTGTAATCCACTGAACACTTGCAAGAAATTTTGTGCTAATTGTCCATGCAGTGGCTAACGACGATGAGGAATTATGGCTGAAGTGGGTATGTGCCCCAGTTAATAGGGGAACAAGGAAAAATTTTTGTAATGGGTTGGAGAATTGGACGGCCAACTCGTTATGCTATTCGCATTGTGCGACGACTGATGTTCTTTCACTGTTTTAAAACGCTTTATAAGTTGTATTAACGCGATTGCTTTACCGACATCAACGCTGCCTAAGGCAAGTTTGCCAACAAGTCACAAGCACCGGGGTAGACCAGTGGTAGAATACTGGGCTGGCACTCATTGGACCTCGATTTGAGCCCCACTGTGCCATTGGTGCTAAGTTTTTTTTTTCTAATTTCGCGCGATGTGGTTACGGACACTGGCAGCGGTGGCGGACAACTGCGCATGACCAGAGTTGTGATCTCATAACAGATTTCACTGTAAAAGCCTCAATCAAATACTAGTTTATACTGCTCTCATCCATGTAAATTACAGTTATGCAGTTAACCTTCACAAACAATAGCTTTTCAAACCTTACCTTCAGGGGACAGCCAATAAGTGGATTGCCTTGACAGCGCTGACGCACGACATCACGTATGAGATGTTTCTGTCCATTGTACGTGGTCAGGATGGAGATTCGGTCAGCAGGGTAGCCCAATAGCCGCATGTACATGAACACAGCCACCACATACTCAGCCTCTGCCAAGTTCTGATAAAAGTAAGGGTTTGGTTCCGATTCTCCTATTCCATTGAAGTCTCCCACATCAACAATTTGGTAGTCAAAGCAAAAACCTGTATTGCCAGATCGATACTCTGGCCATTCTGTAACATGCGGCAAGTTCCCCAGGTTTTGGTAGCGCCAATTGTACAGGTTGCACAAGCTGGGCCTTGATCGGCCTTGGCCATCAAGCTGAACTACGGGCACACCCAAACGCACGAACCTGGTAAACAATGACTGCTCCATGTTGCTGTACTTTTGAAAAGCCATGTTCTTTACCACGGGGGGCAATTGATGATGGTCGCCGATCATGATCCACCGTTTGAGGCGATTGTACCCATCCTGTGGCGTCTGCAGAAGCAGAGGAATGAAGGTCTCAATCTCCAAGATTTGAGCAGACTCTTCCATAAGGATGTTATCATACTTAAAGCCCAGGTCAACCAGTTCTCTGCGCTTCAGCGCTGCGTGGGTGCATGTCATGGCAATCACTTTAGCCTCCTTGACAAGGAGGTAACGTGACCTATCCAGGCCACTGCGTAGTAGCTCAAATGCCCGAAATTCTTCCAACTGATCGAAAATGTCCTTGATGTAGCGGAAACAGCTCTCTGCCTTCTCCATGTCCTCTTCAAAAGACTGACCATGGAACAAAGGTTGTGGTGCATTGCTGAAGAACTTGGTAAATGGAAAATGCTCCTGAATGTCTTGAGTTGATGATTCTGTTGTATTCAATTTCACTTTGCTAAGAAATTCCTCCCACCGTGACAAGACCTGTTTGGGGAGAAACAAAACAATGTAAAGGCTACAAAAGTTATCTATGCGGCTTCATGAGATATTAAGAAACGAACATTCCTCAGAAATTAAGCATTATCCTCGCAGCCAGAAATTCATGAAAGTTTTGTAAATAAGTTCTTGTAAAGATTCTTTGAGGTCAAGTGTCAATGCGACTCTCATTATGAGAAGAAGAGCAGTAAAAAAACCACTGAAGAGCTCCTTCGTTAAAGTAATATGCCTCATACACAGGCAGTACAGAGTCCTATAAAGTAAACAGCTTTTCTTGCAATGAAGAAAACTCTACCAAAGGTAGTTTTTAAGTAGACACACAGTACACTACAGTAACCTTTAAATAGTCTTTGTGAAACTGCGGAGACAACGGTGGCACTACTTTGACGAAACCGACAAAAGGTTCACTATCTGACCAATCAAACATAGCATTAAAAAAATGTGCAGAAGTGTTAAGTGATTAAGTAATGTAAGTTTAACAAATGTTTCAACAAAGCTATTTGTTTTTATATAGTACTATTGTGATATAAGACATATATTTGTTGCCTTATGGACATTCATTGTTGCAATTACCTTTATTGTTGTAAAGCACAATAAAACCTTTTTATAATAGTAAAGCTAGCTTTCCTGTACTGCACTTGGCCCAGCTAATGGTCGGTAGTTTCTGACAGCAAACGGCATGTTCAAGTGCATTTCGACATCAAAAATGTAGACACAGCTGTTTTGATATAAACACTCATAATAGAAAAAGTTCTGTACAACAGGTGCCACCATTAGTTGGGTGAATATGCAGCAAAGGGAAGCACACTTGCAGATAACAAAAAGAGTCTATCATGTTTGGAAAAGAGATATTCATCAACTCTGTTTAACATGGAGCTTGGCTCAGTTCTAATGAGCTATGGCTGTATCAGAAGGCTCGGGGCCGTGGCACAACAGATGCACCGACTGATAGAATACTCACTGGTATGCAAATAAACTTACTATTAATATTGATTGTAAGCATCCATGAAGTTATCATTAACAATTGCCTCTTTAAAGTCAGAAGCCCGTCACAAAAATAACATGAATCTATGCCTATTCACATCTACATAGCACTGCTCTTTGCTAAATTTACAAAACAGGTCAAAGTACTAAAATGAATTTTCAATCAACTTGCCTGATAAAGGTAAAAGTAGCCAGCAGTCTCGCAAGTGTATGCAACATCACCAATCACACCAAGGCTCTCCTGCAGTCGGCTGACTTCTTGAAGCAGCTCCAATCGTTTTGCTAACACATAGTTGACTCTACCGTAGCGACTGAAATCCTTCTCCGTCTCCAGAGCCTCTTCGCCGTGGCCCAGACGAAGCAGGTGCCTCTCGTCAATGTCCAGCATCATGATTTTTTCAAAAAGCTGGTTCAGTGCCTGATTTGAATGTGTTACCAACAGCGTTCTTTGCTCTGGAAAATTATGGTACAAATTAGAAATTATCTGCACAGCAACATCAGTCTTTCCTGTTCCAGGTGGACCAACGATAATAGTAAGACCTGGCTGTAAGCCAGCACGAATGGCTTCGATTTGGGTTGGAGTGAAGGGAATAGCATTTTTCTTTGTCCGTTCACTTGGGTATGGCCCTCTGCTAACAGGGATGTGCGGTGTTACCAAAATCTTTTCTTTCATCAGTGGCTTCTCAGTAACTGTGACAATCTTCCCTCCCTTTGAGCTCTCTTTTAAAGAAGCTTGTTGCTGCTGTTGGACATTGCAAAATGTCACTTTGAAAGGAGGTACAAGTAAACGAGGATCATTAACATCTACAGATATGTCACATTTCTCCTCAAAGCTTGCCCGAAGGTGGTCCATGTTGAGAAATGTGTCATTGAAGTTCAACACCGGAATCTGATTGCTCATTTTTGAGTAATGCGCAGCACCTGGATCACCATAACCAAGAATGATGTCATGCAACCAGTCTGGTACAACACACTCGGTGTTCATCAAATCTCTGATGGTTTCCAGAACAGCCTTAAAGTTGTTTTCTTTTGGCTTCCTCCTCATCAGTATGTTGAATGTGTCATAAACATCTTCACCACCTTTCACATTGTGATCCATGTCAATTTTATACTGATTGCAGTCCATCCACACTCGATAGGTTCTTGAATCACCTGGCAATATTGGCTTTGGCTCCGGTCCTTCTTCAATGACCCTTCCTTTCAGATCAAGCAGGCCTTCGATTTCACAGCCACGCACATAAGTTAGGCCTACCTGTGGTACGAAGGGCTCTCTGTAGTTGTAAGGAGTGCCTGGTGGACAGACAGGCCGCACTGTGATTAGGAAACATGCATCATGTTTCCTTAGAGATTCCCATTCTGCCTTTATTTCATGGCGTACATTCAGGTGAACAGTGACATCTGCACGAACTTTGGAAGGCTGCTTCTCCCCAATGTTTGGCTTGCCCACTTCTACGATAGCAAAATTAACAATTGGCTGTGCCATCCTCGCCCAGCCACCAAACATAACACCCTCCTCCTCAGTTTTCCAGGGTTTCAAGCGGCTGACTGAATCTTCGATGTCCTGTCTTATTTCGTATGTGGACTCCAGGCGAAAAAGGTGGAAGTTGCGCAGCAAGTAATCATGCAAAGTGAGAAACTGCAAGTTGAGCTTCGGCAGTGCCAGGCAGCCGTCTCCAGAAAAATATTGCGATGGGACAACATTCTCATCCCATATTATTGACTCTGTAGGATACAAGGGCATCTCATTCAGGCTTTCTAACTGCGACTGGCGTCTTTCATGTCGGGAAATAAGTAGTTCTTGAAGAAAGGTGTGACTGTAAGGGGACTTATCACTTTCTGAACTTGGTGGAGGCACCAAAAATAGCGAAGCTGCAAGTCTATGCAGGTCTACAGTTTTCAGGGAGCCGAAATGTTTGAGAAGTTTGTCCCTCGTGTCCACATTTGCTACATTACACAATGCAAAGTGCCGAAGGTCGGGGAAATCTTTAAATGCTGCCTTCTGCAGAGCTGTTATGTTGTCATAATGGATCTGCATCATGTCATGATCCGTGAGCTCTTCTCCTGTCTGGTCACTTATTTCAAACTTGGAATAAAACTTCAGTCGGTCCAAGAGCTGTGCAAACAACCTGCCTTCTTTTCTCTGAGACAGTGTGGACAGTCGACACTTAACGACCAGATGAGAGTTGTCCATGATGGTGTTGAAGAATCGCCTCGATGGAAGTAAGGCTTCGAGGTCTATCATAAACTCAAGGAAACGTTCACAATAGTGTACAACCTCTAGAGCCGGCTTGTCCAGCTCCAGGACATCTTTAGTTGGCGGCACAGACTCCAAATATTTGAAGAATCGGCCGATGAGCTTCGAAAGAAACTCTCGCTCATACAACAGGTCCTGGTACGCCTGCTCATCGAGCTTCTTGTCACTTTTCTCGATGTAAGCCCAAAATTTCTTCAACTTTGGAAAGCGCTTAAACTCGTGCTCTCTTCTTTCGGGTAACAGAGTCCTCCACGCCGACAGCGATACCAAGCGCTGAATTTGCTCTCGTATCAGGCTAACTTCCATGCTGTTAAAGCAGTTGATCAGGAATACCAACAGCGCAGTTTGTTCTCGCAGAGAAAACGTGAAATTCTCGTCCAGCGCACTTTCCATCACTTTGCGAAAGAAGGACGGAAAATGGTCGGGTCTCGCCATGAATGTTTGCCATGCTGGAACTCTTTCTCGGAATTTTTCATTTACCATGACAACGATGGACATCAAGTGGGCCGTCGATGCAGTTTGGGGATCGTAATGTGACCACAAGTAGTTCTCCAAGTACTGACTGAACTCGAGTAACATGACTTTGCGAATCGCGAAGCCCGACCCAATTATTTCCTTCTGGTATACGTTCACAATTACTTCTGGGTCGTATTCCTTCCATGACGCCTTGTTGTGGGGCACCCAATATTCTTCTGCTAGCTTTGTAATAGCATCTGATGTGTCTGAACGTGACAACGACGACGAAAACGCCGCCATGTCTGCATAGAGTTTAACAAAAGGTGATGCATAAAAAACGTTTCACAATAAATTTACCTTTAAACATCAATATTTTACACTTCAATAAATTTTAAACATATTTAGCGTTTTTTACAAACAATTTGGCAAACAGTTAGAAATTGTGTTGCCTTTTCAGAACAAATTGTAACCTGTGCTGTTTCTCCAAGTCACTTAGCCGACAAAGCAGGGGTAAAGAGAGGCGCGAGGTGCAGCCAGTGCACCTTGTCAGTGTGCTGTGTTGGTTTGTGGCGTAAAAGATACATGCCACTGAGTTATGAGAATGACTGGAAGCTTTATATTCAAGTATATATACGGACCCCGCCTATATAGGATTCACAAAACTGCAGACCGCGAGGTAAGCATGACGTTTCAAAGCTACATGACAGCGCAGAGGTCCAACGCACTCGGCGTTCTCGTTTTAGACTTTTGCTGTACGTTGCATGCACAAGACGTGGATGGGGGGTTATTTGCTCAGATGTTAGTCAAAAATGGAGCTGACGTAACGTGCACACATTTCGACAACGAATTCTCGCTGTAGTGATTCGGCACAGCCTTTGATTTGCACACGCCCGCGATTTCTTCTTTCCTCACACCACGTTGAGGAAAAACTTAATTGCAGCTTTTTAGGGGTGAATGTTGCTGTATCATTCCGGCGTTACGTTTTCCTTATCGTCTGAATAAGAAAAGCGCTCCCAGGAAACGAGTTTCTCGTTCGGGGTTCATTCAGGGTCACCAATGTGAACTGCTCCTTCATAATGTCTCAACAACGTGGTTTCTAGCTGACGCTTTTTATGTTTGTTTCGTGCAGAGTCTGTTGGCAGATCTTAATCTCATAGATTCTGCTTCCATGTACGCGCTTATCAGCTCTCACTTATCTAGGTAGAATCTTCAGTCCGGCCCGCTCCCTTTTATCGAGCCACATCTCTGATGCAGTTTTTCTTGGCATCTAGTGTTGAATGAATTAGCGTTGTAATATATATATATATATATATATATATATATATATATATATATATATATATATATATTACTGCACACGCTAATGTATTAGTTCTGTGATGAAGCGGGTGAATACATTTGACATTTTTCTCTTTGTTCAAATTCTAAAGCTCTTTCCTTACTGTGTTTTCCTTCTGATTATATACTTGTCTGGTCATGTAAACAGAACTCCCACGAAGTGCATATAAAAATCTTACTGCCCCTTACTTTCCACATTTTTACACCCTTTTGTTGCTCCATCTAGACTTGAGGTTGTTTTGCTTAAGGCATTTCCATGCTTACGACAGTATACAAAATGAAATCTCATAGCACAAGAACTGGAGGAAGGCCTTCGGTTTGATAGTATAAACATATTAGACAGGTTAGAGCAGCGCTATGCTCATGTAGTATATAAACAGCCGTATCTTCATGTGTTAATATTCTGGACAAAAATTAATGCAGTGCAGAGCACATACCCTTGTGAGCAGAACTTTAATAAGTTTGAATTCTGATGTGCTGTTGTGGCTGCAGTTGCTAACCCTGTTTTCAAGGCACTAAGAAATGTTTGTTTTGGCAGTCGTCCATGTAGTTTCGCTGGGACTGCAAAGTGTGAAACCATTTGTCCTACACTTCCTTATCCGCCTCGTACTGCACACGTCAATCCATGTACAGAAAACCATCGGATTGCTGCACAATGTAGAAATAGGTTCCAGTACTATGGCTAGGTGTTTAAGAACTACGGTACATAATTAGGACGTAGGCTTCATTTCATTGTTAGCCTGTTGCTGACCCGCAGGTCGCGGGATAGAATCCCGGCTGCGGCGGCTCCATTTTCGGTGGAATCAAAAGTACTGTAGGCCCGTGTGCTCAGATTTGGGTGCACGTCAAAGAGCCCCAAGTGGCCAAAATTTCCGGAGCCCTCCACTATGGCGTCTCTCATAATCATGTGGTGGTTTTGGGATGTCAAACCCGACATATCGATGGATCATTGTTAGCTTTTTATAAATGCATTTAAGGTTGAAAAACCATGCTAAAGTTAAACTAGCTGTTTATGTACAGTGTTTAACCTGCTCTAGCCTGTGCCTCTGGATTTTCTCCTGTATCACTCTCTAACTTATCAATGTTTAACTGTACTATGTATTATGTCATAATGTGAGACCATCATTTATTTTTAGTGTCTCTTATGTGATTTTTATATCCGCTTTCTCTTCACAAGTGGTATGTCATCATTATATACATGAAACACCAAAGACGGGACGAAATGGAAGAACACTGCACTGTTGTTTTTTTCTTTCATCCCATTTTATAGGGCTGTTTCTTGCGTATAATGGTGAACCAGTCAGCCGAAATGTGTACCCTTTTGAAATATCATCCAGTCAGATTTGATCCCTGATTCATACTGGTGTCTGTTTCCTGAATATATAATGTTCAGTTTTAATCATAACCTCCTAGATTTCCCTTGCCTGCCGGATTTTCGGCGGTTACTTAGAAAGCGGCGGTCGTCGGAAATGTGGTGGTGACGTCACCTAAATAGGGGTGTCTTCAAATAAATATTTACGTTTTTGGAGCTTATATGCAACACAAATAACATTAAAAAGTTTTAAAAAGCGTAAATGTAATGATAATTAACCTTATGTAAGTGACGCCGTCATTTAACAGGCAGCTTGTTCAATACAAGGCATTGCTTCTGAAATAGTAACAAACACTGAAATTGCTGATCTTAAAGGCCAAGTACAAAGACCCTTACTCCTACGTAGGCAGCGCCGCCATAGATGACGGGCGTTTCGCGCTCATCCGGCAGGCAAGGGAAATTTAGGAGGCTATGGTTTAACCCATAGTGATAACTTTGTGGTTGTGGCATTGCGAATTTCGGCACAAGCTTGCGAAATCAATTCAGCCACTTAGCTCCATTTCATTTGCAAATAGAGTGAAAAATCACCCATGTATCATGCATTAAGTGCTCATTTCAAAATCCCCGATTGGTAGAATTCATGAAAGTGCCAGTTAATGCATCATTCTACCATGGATGGTTAATGCGTACAGGTCTTGTTTGTGTCGTTCGGCTGAGAATGCATGCCATAATTGTTTGGCTAGTCACGGCAGAATCACTATCATTAAAAAAATAAGTGTTTCCATTCACGCTCAAAATTTTCTTTATGAGGTCATTCCAGTCTTTGAGGCGTAGTATGTGCCTGGTACATGAGATGGATTACCACATTTATGTGTTTTTGGGGCCATTTTCTCCTGTCAGGAAATATGGGCCGGTGTTTGGCAAATCTTTGTGGTCGGTAGGTAGGACAGTAAACTTCGGTGATTTAAATAGACAAATCTTGTAGAAGTGCGGAGGACAGGTTTTTAGCTCAGGTTCATAGGCTTCAATCTTGTCGTGGCAGCTTTGATGGAGGAGAAATGGAAAAACACCTTGTACAAAAGTTTAGGTGCTTGTTAAAAGTACCAAAGTAGTTAAAAACTGTTCAGGAGTCTTCCTAAAATCTATAATGAGGTCATGGTTTCAGGACACAAGCTCGAACTCTTTATTCAAACTAATGGCATTTCAGCAGTAAATCCCGTTCCACAGAAAGCTGTCACAGTGCTACTCTGATGGTTGAACGTGTTGATGCCTGCAAAGTGACATTTCAGGGCACTAAAGACAAAAACTGTAACTCAAATGCACCCGACAACCTTCCACTGTCACAGTGCTGCTCTGATGGTTGAACGTGTTGATGTCTGCAAAGTGACATTTCAGGGCACTAAAGAAGAAAGAAATGCAACTCAAATAGACCCGACAACCTTCCACTGTTACCACTATTGGTCCCTCATTGCAGGGGTGCAACTGTTGAGCATGAAAGGAAAAGTGTTCATTCTACCATTTTTTTGCAGCATGAAACCTGTCAGGAAAGCCACATGGCTTTCTTTAACAGAAAGCCTTTCAATTGAACCAAAATTTGCCTGGCTCAACCAGAGACCAACACCTTTTCTCGCTAGGCTAGTAGTAGAAGGATAATTTTCTGCGTAATTTTGTATTCATTGTTGGGCATGTTACTTGGATGTAAAGAAGACAAATTGGCTTTCCTACTAATATTAGTAATTATCTGTTGATTTAGAGAAATTAAAAAACATTTTTCTTTTTAACAGGGCCGCAGTTATGAGCCAAATGGAGTGGAGGGATACAGTGATAACATAATAAGATCCGTAAGTTTTGCTGTAAGTGTTGGCCACCTGCATCGCTTACTAGTGTTGCTTGGTGTGCTTTTCTACTTCCCTTGTTTGATGTTTGTAATGTCATTGTGCTCTCCTTGTCCTTTTAAAGGGACCATGACATGACCTTCCAACAATTTGTGGTTTCCAGCAAAAAATTGAACTAGAGGGTCTATTATGCCTATACATATTTGAAAAGTGCACTGTAAAAAAAATACTTTAGTGCAAACGAAGCCCTAGAAGTCTTGACTGCAAACCTCGTCCACCACTGGTGAACTGCCATTTCGCCGTGGCGTGTGATGTCATGTGCGACAATAAGTAGAGCCGTCGTCTTCTACCGAAGTTTCCGCGCTGCAGATCGTTCAATTTCAGTGTCAAATTTGAAAAAAGTTAAAATATTGTGATTTAATGTGCAGCTGACCAAAGAACAGTATTGTTCGCCAGAATGCAGATGCTCTCACAGCGAGGAGCTTGTTGCATCATGGATTGCGAGTGCGCCAGTCTCGCCAGACTCTCAGGTTACTCACGTACCTAAAGATATTCAGTTACGAATGAAGTGCTTGACCAACTGCGCTAAAACATATCGAGCTGATTTGTGAACGCACAAGGATCTACCCGCATCATACAGACTGTGATAGAAAGTTAGGTGTCATGGCCCCTTTAAGATTTTTTAAGATTTTTTTTTTACTGCCTGGTTTTAGCATGCAGCCTCTTTTCCCATTTTTTTTTCTTTTTTTTTTTTGAAGCAACTGCTTGAATGTCTTGCTTTTGTATTTAATGCATGGATGCATGCCACTTCCTTTTATATTTTGTTCTTTCTATTTATTGTTACTTGTCTCATGTATTCTATGGTGAAAACGGCATCATGTCTTCTGTGCAATTTTAATCCTTTGGCAGCTTGCCTATGCTCCTTTGGTTTAAGAATGCTTTGGTTTGGTCAAGTTGGCGTGATAGCTCCGGAGTTAAACAGTAAAAAAAAACGGATACAAAAAAACTCGCACACACAAGACCAGGACTGGTCCTGTGTGTGCGTGTTTGCCTGTGTCTGTCTTTCTTGCTGTTTCTGTATAATGCTAGTCGGTGTAATGTCGTGTGACCAGCCTCGTGGCAAAGGCATGGATGGCTGTGGATTTATTCTTTTAGTGTGCTTGTCACAGGTTTTGTCTTCCCACTACATTGTCGTGTTTAAATTGAACGATGTATATCATGCGTGAAACCTTTTTTACATTAAACTTCATTCATTTGTATTGTCATGTAATGGCATGGGAACATGTGCATTGTTTTGAAGGAGAATCTATCTACAACAATACAAGTTACCAAATCTATTGTTTCTCTGCTTTTGTGTCATTAGATTTTTTCCCCACTTGTGCTCGATTGTCAGGTGCTAAAATTTCGTTTGCCAATTCTTTGCGTACCACTTAAATCGCTAGGCAGTGCCTTTTTATGAAACAATGTAGTGCTCATTGTTTGCAAGAGTATCTCTGTATTTATTGGTAAAGTATGAGCACTTAGCACCTGTTTCAGTCTCTCGGAAAATAAAATAAGCTAGGTCGAATAAAACTGGTCTCTTGATTGATGTGCAGCATCTCCCTGTGCAGTGCCATGCTTTGCAAGTATTGACATATAGAATTATATGTTTCCTTTACTTCTCTGTGGTTAAAATTTGCAGTGGCGTTTCCATTTTATGTAACCTGACATCTCTCGCTTTCACATCTTACACATAATTACAGGGGTGCAACAGCTGTGCCTATTGCGCCAATTTGGTTTTAGTGCTCCAAAATTTGGATTTTAGTGCTCCAGAAATTGCTCTAAATTCTATTTCATCTGTTGTACCCCAGCATAATTAGAATTATTCATAAAAAATTGAGAAGGAGATCTCACTGAAGCCAACATTACAACTCAAAATTTTGGCTGTAGCAACATTTCCTATTTTATAATTTTTTTGATCGCTTCTCAACTTTTCAGCTTGCTTTGAACTTCTGTATTGCTTAATTAGTGCCATGCAGGGTTTTCTCCTAATCGGACATTCTACGCATATTTTTCTTGAAGGTAATATACGCACTAGACAGCTGTTGACAATATATCTGCATCGTTGTCAAAATATGCGACGCCTTCGAAGTGTTTATCGACTCTAGTTTCAGTTGTATAAGTGTATCAGGGTTACGATTTTGCCACTATTGGCTGTAAGATTAAGCAGAGTCGCCGCTGGCGGCAACTGGCTAAAGGGCGCAAGAGTGGATTGCTCCGTGCGTCGTCTGCTAGCCATGTCGTGTTTGTATGTGGCCTTGCGTCATGCGCGTTCTCAAAGGGGGGTTTATCGGATTATGTCGGCGCAAGTATAACTGCTTGTACGTATGCTTAAAACTGTGTACGAAAGCATTCAGTCTTTCTCGGTGGCTAATCCATTGTAATAAGATCGGCAGGTATAACTTTCCAGAGTGCTCTTTATTTTCGTTCTACCCTCCATTCACCAGAACAATTTTAGAGTGGGTGCCACTTTCTGCTTCAAGCACATCTAAAATGTTCTTGGCATGCTTCTAAGCATAAGGACTATGAAATGGTGTGTGAATGCAGCATTTTAGCAACTCGGTTGTAAACGAAAGCGAGGCTCTAGGCAACGTCCTTCCACACTGTTGATAGATGTAAAAATCATGGCACGGTAGTTTATCGGTTATGCAAGGAGCCTTGGTTGTGTTTATCTGGCCGTGGTGCCACAACATAGAAATATTACTATCCTATAAACTGTGACACTTCGGTACTCGCACTACTTGAAATGTAGTTGCTGTGTGCAACCGTGTGCTTAGATTTAAAAACCCTTTAAAGAGCCCAGACGTTCAAAATAATTCTGACGACATGCCTTAATTTAATGTTGTACAATTTCGCTGAAAATCTTATCTTTTTTGCAGTCTTGAGTATTTGTATATGTTGTTATTGACCGATGGAAGGCAGTGGTCATTTTTCATCTAAAAAACAAAAAAACATGCTTGTGCATTAATAACCAGGCCTCTGTTGTAGCACTATCATGCACGTAATTCATTGAAGAAAGCTTTCTGCTGAATGCGTACGAGGTTTTTGTACTTCTACTGATGCAAGAGCATGTGCATATACGTGGTAAGCGCAATGTAGCACAAGGTGCTGTTGCCACCAAGCTTTCCTGACTAGACTTATTGACTGTCCCACATTTCATGGGGAACAGAATGAGAAAATAAGATGCATATGTGTATAAGTACGAACGGTGGCACTGAACTCGTTGCAGAGATATGCAGGCTTTCTATAATCTTTCTCTTTTTTTTCTTGGTGTATGCAGATGAGAAAGATGTTATAAGCAGTTCTGTCATGCAACTGCAGTGTGTAGCAGGCGGAACACAAGCTGAACATGCATAAAAACAGAGCAAAAGCGTGATTTAGTGCGAAAATGCGCTGACAGTCACTTAGAGCAAGCATCTTTTTAAAAGGCACAATGCTCTTTACTCACTCGTAATGGTAACGTTGCATAGGCCTCATGCACCAATTCATTGGAGAGGAGCGTAGATATTAGGAGTCTGCAATCAACACCTTTTATTTGCCGACAATAGGCTCAGACCGCACTCAACGAAGTGCCGCTGCATGTATTTGTATACGCGCCGCCGACCGCCTATCCACTTCCCCGGTGAGACGGTGCTGCCACCTATAGCTCAATCTCGCCGCGAATGCAGCTGTTTTAAAAATATATCTGGCTTGAAATATCATGTGCATTGTCCTATAATCTTTTCCAAAATCTGAGGGAAATTTTCTTGTTAAATCTTGAATTCAGTACTCTGCGAATGTAATGATAAAGGAAAACTGAACAAAGACTGGAAAAACTGACAGAACTTCGAAATTGCACTCGGAAGATGCCCCTGCTGCAATAAACGGAGTTTATTTCCCGTATTTTCGAACAGCTGGTTGTATTTTTGATGGATTGTGTGCGCGTGGCGGCTGCTCGCGTGAACGCAAGCAGTGACATCGAACTCAACGCAGCACATGGGGGATGCACGTGTTCTTGTCCCACTTTTCCTTTTCTACAGCTGTCCTTTCACTCCTGTCTTTCCCTTCCATAAAAGCTCTGGTGGTTAGCCCCAGCCGGAAGCATTGTTAGCTGCTGTTGCTGTTCATATCGGTTTTGGAAACCATAGTGGAATTTGAGCCAGTTGAGAGACGCAGGCCATGGACTGGCATTGTTGGCTTGCCAGTTTCCGGTGAGTTTGACGTTGCCCAACATGACATCCTCTATTTTCCGGCGCTGCCGCTAGACGTGACAGTTTGTGAAAAACACACTAAATTCATTATTTTATCGTAGATTCTGCTTGGAATGAAGGTTATCTCTGTCAATTTCAGGATCCAATCTATAGAATTGGCTTAAAATATTGGCGGCAAAAACTTTGTTCAGTATCCATTTAAGTCTCGTACTTCACAACTGTTCCTATGGGCCGAAAATAAAGGATAGTACCACAGTCGATCATAGCTACGGGTGTCAGCACTGCATACTTCCCTTCTTCAGCAACTGAAGTGGGCCTGTAAAATAAGCAATCCAAGTTTGAAAAATAAGAAAACAAAAAGTAATACTGAGTGGGAGGCCTTCACTACCTATACAATCCTTGTACAATGACACCAAATCTGATTGAGTGATTCTCACTCTTTGCATCTTAAGAGAGTTATAGTGGCATCACAAGTGCAAGCCTATGTCTCCTCGAGTCTAGTTTTGATAGTCTGAGGAAATCTGAGCAAGTCCAAGTTGCTAGCATAATGCTCCAGTTGCAAGGGAAACTGTAAACGAGTATGCTTTGGCACACCTTGTGTCAAATAAGTAGTATGGTGCTTCATTGTAAAGTGCTATTTTGTATTGGTGGTAGGGTTGAAGCATAAGTCGCTACACCTGCTTATTTTACGTAATGTTTACAAAATAGCACTGCAATATTGCTAGAAAGAACAGTGTGAAGTTTAGTTTGTTACAGCAATTAATGGTCGCGTCAAGTTTGCTGTAAGTGTGGAGGCTGAGTAAACATTCTAGACTATGACTTAAGCCCGAGCGAATGTGGCTGTTCATTATTTTGGTGAGCCTGAGCCGAAGTGAGCTTGGAAGAGTCTGAATGAGTTTTGTTGATTTTGTGTTCATTTTGTGGATTTCTGGTAATGTTATTGCTCAGCCCACTGACTTGGGCTCACTTGACTAATTTTCTCCGCCCGCCATGGTGGTCTAGTGGTTATTGTGCTAGACTGCTAACCCGAAGATTGCAGGGCGGAACAGTGGCCATTGTTGCTGTATTTCGATGATGGTGTTCCTGAATTTAGGTTCAGGTCGAGGAACTCTAGGTGGTCGACATTTTTAAAGCCCTCCATTACTGCTTCCCTAATACGGGTAGTGCCAAGAAATATTGAAGCTATGACAAGCCTCTTGTGGGTTTCCTCTGGATGCAAGGACACTCCACGCCATGTGAATGGCGGGATACAGCAAAAGTTTAGAATATATTTTAATTCACTTTCAAAGTGTACCTAAATGCTCATTATTTCGATCGAAGTCCGTCACTAGCGCGTCGAACAATGACACAGCTCTCTAGGAAGGGCAGGGAAAGTTGTAGCGATAGTCATAACAGATCTGTAATGGACGACGCTTCATCGCAATGCTGCCCTCCTTGATTCGCAGCGCACCCCTATCCCTATTATGTCAATTTGTGGGGCTGACCTAGCGCCCCCTTCCCCCTATCAGATGACTAGGAAATCCCCATCACAAGTAAAATTTTGCATTGTCAAGCATCTAGAGTCAGGTGTGTGGGGAAGGAGGTTTATGAATTGGTACAACCATGAAGTATTATTTGTTATTGCAAATGATATCTTAATTTAACTTACCTTGGCAAGTAATATGTACTTGAAGATACATCTGAATGAGCTGACCTGTGGGCCAACATTAGCAAAGAAACATTAGTTAGTACTCTAGCATTGCCATTAAATGGCATTGCTAGAGTACCTGCCAACTTTTCCGATTTTCCCGTAAAATGTACAAATTTCGACCACGCTTATGATTTTACGAATCTTGCCTGAAATGTTACAAAAAGTATTTCATTTCCAATAAAATAAAATAAAATTTGTGAAATAGCGTGGCTTTCGCGATTGGCTACGGCGCATTGCCGTAGCTAGTCGCGGAGGGCAAAAAAACGCCATTGTGCTATATTCCGCCATCAGGAGAGAATAAAATATATTAGGGTTTTCATCATCACATATACCTTCCAAGTCTTCCGCATTGTCCAGGAGACTCCCGGATTTCGACCGTTTCTTCAGTTTGTATGGTTGCCATGCAAATCTCCCGGAAATTGAAATTTCTGCGCAAGATTTGGCCGCATTGACAAAAATGCTGGTCAGTCTGTTCAAGGCTCATTGCGAGCCCACCGCATTTTATTATAAACAAATTTAAGAGGTGTTCATCTAAACGTTACAGTAGTCTCAGGGATGCGAAACCACGGCAGAAACGTATTCGTGAAATTCCCCAGCCAAATCCGTGTGTCAATCGGACCGAAATTCTAATGTTCCGAACACTTTTCCTAATCGCAGCGTGTGATATGAACTTTAGTACCGAAACCGTCGAACGAAGGCCGATTGAGAGCAGCGTGTTTGAAGCTTCGGAAGTATGCGTGCGATCGGCACACGCACTGTCTTCTACAGTTCGTGTGGCTGTCGTTGCCACATCCGCAGTGGACGAAACATTTGACGCGATCATGTATGGCGACGTCGTTACTGACAGAACTCCGAAAATGTGCACGCGACCAACACTCGACCAGTCAAAGCAACGCTGCTTTCCGCAAACTCTGCGGACAAAACCGCGGCAGTTGCGATTATACATAGTATAAAACGACTTTTAGCTCTGAAGGCACGTGGATTAAAAATTAAAGTACCATTTTCCACAACCGCCGCCCACAGAACTGCGCTCGCAGCGATGCCATAGCGATATACGAGCTCCGAGGGCACGTGGCTAACGCAGTGGTAGATTAAAGGCGATTAAGAGTTAAAAAAAAAAGCTAGAAGCGTTCCAGTCCAAAGAATCTAGTAGCGAGCAAAGCCAAAGCTTTGACCCACGCTTTCGCGGCACCCAGCTGCACCGTCCCGTCCGTTCACGCGTGAAGACATACGCAAGTTGTTTTGACGGAAATCGATTTTTTTCGCTAGTTGGTTTGGTGACGCGAAATTTCGGGAGCATTTGCGCTCCCCGTATGAGACACTCGCCTTAATGGGAAACCCTACCCTCGTGTGTTCGGCCGCTAAGCCATTATAAAACTGCAACTCCGATGTTTGCGCTTGCCCCCCCCCCCCCCCTTTATTGTTTTTCGTGATGTTTTTTTTTCTTTTGGTGCCAAAAATGAAGGAAAATAATTTTGTGCATCATTTTGACTTATGGTGGCAAAGCATGATTAAGCTTGTCGCTACAGGCAAATCCATCACAGCTACAAATTTAAAAAGATCGGTACCCCCCCCCCCCCTTCCCAACTCGGGGGTTTCACGAATTTTTCTGTAGCCAAGTTGGCAGTTATGCTGGCATTTTTTGACGGAAATCGATTTTTTTCGCTAGTTGGTTTGGTGACGCGAAATTTCGGGAGCATTTGCGCTCCCCGTATGAGACACTCGCCTTAATGGGAAACCCTACCCTCGTGTGTTCGGCCGCTAAGCCATTATAAAACTGCAACTCCGATGTTTGCGCTTGCCCCCCCCCCCCCCCTTTATTGTTTTTCGTGATGTTTTTTTTTTCTTTTGGTGCCAAAAATGAAGGAAAATAATTTTGTGCATCATTTTGACTTATGGTGGCAAAGCATGATTAAGCTTGTCGCTACAGGCAAATCCATCACAGCTACAAATTAAAAAAAAATCGGTACCCCCCCCCCTTCCCAACTCGGGGGTTTCACGAATTTTTCTGTAGCCAAGTTGGCAGTTATGCTGGCATTTTTTTGGGTCATAGATCACTCAGCTTGTGCGTGAATTCACTGCACAACCTGTTTTGAGTTTGCAGATTCATAAAATCCAAGATTCATGCTAACTTGCTGTTAGTTATTTTGTGCTTGCACTAATGAGGAAGTTGAATAGTTATAGTGGATAGCAGGAGTGCAGTATACCTACCCGTGCCATTATAGCAATCATTGTGCATTTTTACTCGTATTGAGCATATGCAAATATTGGTAATCTTCAAATATTATAGAAAGTCAAATGCTTAGAATACTAAAGAGTGAAATGATTTTCTTCGTATTGGTAAATTACCATTTCACAAAACCAAAAGCACTGCTCTTGCCGCAAGAAGGCACTTGGCAAGTCAGAAAAAGTGCAAGAAACAAGAAAGATAAAGGTGGCAATGTTGTCTCAAAGTTTTCACACCAACTCGCTATATTTCATATCTTGCCCCGCCATGGTGGCCTAGTGGCTAAGGTACTCGGCTGCTGACCCGCAAGTCGCGGGATCAAATCCCGGCTGAGGCGGCTGCATTTCCGATGGAGGCGGAAATGTTGTAGGCCCGTGTGCTCAGATTTGGGTGCACGTTAAAGAACTCCAGGTGGCCAAAATTTCTAGAGCCCTCCACTACGGCATCTCTCATAATCATATAGTGGTTTTGGGACATTAAACCCCACAAATAAATCAATCGATATTTCATATCTTGATGCTGCCTGCTAAGGCATATTAAAAATAAGTTCATTGTGTTCTGAGGAATCTCGTCACTTAACATAGAAAGTTGCAGGGAAGTTCACTTGGCCAGTGTAGTCGAAATACAAAAAGAAAATGATTTTGAAATCTTGTGTTTTTTTAATGACATCTGGGGGGCTCATGTTCCAGTTTGAAATTAAGAAATGAAACCTTGCTTGTCATTATTTCATACTATAATGAACCTGTGATGGTTAAATTAGAAGCAGCTGAGTTCTTAAATGACAATTTCAGGGATTAAGGGTTTCTTTCGCATTCCTTTAATGTGACGGCATTTCTTGACTGAAACTTGCGAATGGAAATGTTTTATCTTTGAGCAGGGGGTGCAACATCTGCATTAATTGCGCCAATTTGATAAAATTCCTAATTGTTGCACCGAGCTGCGCGAAAACCGTGAAATTTTTTGAAATTGCGCCACGCTGGCACCGAAATGCCCAGCCAGGCTCAAATTTTTTTTCAGGTGCACTAATTTTGGTGAGAAATGCAGGTCATGCCGGCCACTTGAAGTTTGCGCCATCAGTCAAAGCGCGTGGACCCTAACTATAGTGCATGGAGTATACTTAAAATATTCTAGCCACCCGCCCTATTCTCGCGAGACGCGATCGACCAGATAAAGTAACGCTGTGCGCCCATTGGTCTGCTCACCGCAGCGAATACCTATGAGCGGGACGACGGAATTTTGACAAAAATGCGTTGCTGCCACCTACGTTTCGCGGGAAATGTAAATTTCCTAGCCTGAAAACGCGACTGTGGCCTGTTGGAACTAAAGATAAAGCCCCTTAATATAGAGAAAGTAGCGACTATCTCCTGCATATCCTCTCCAAAGTGTCCAACCCTCCTCTCCCAAGTGTCCAGACCTAATCTATATCCTCTCCCGAACAGCCACCGTGCGGGCGCCGGCCCTATAACCCGGCTCGTGCCACTTTCCTATCAAGAATGCTATGCCACGCTGATGACACGGCGCGATGCTCGTCGCGGCCCGAGAGGCGGGAGAGGAGTATGCGCGGCGGATTGGTTAAAAGAACGGCGATACTTACCTAAAAATATCCAGGGACTTTAACTAAAGCTGGAAGCGCATGCCACTTTAACCTCGTGCGAACAAGCTTGACGTGCAGCGAACCAGCGACCACGTTGATTGCCGTAGCAGCGGCACAAAAAACTTTTTTTTTTTTTGTCTTGAAGGTGCGTTGTCCCGGCGTGATCCTGGCGATAAATATCTGGTACCGTCGCCGTGCCAACGGGCGCGCTCCGTTGATACTTTACTTGGTCGAACGCGCCTTGCAAGCGAGCCGAAGTGGCGGCTAACCAGGTGGTGTTCACCTAACCCACGGTTAAAGAAATAAAAAAGGGGGTGAGGGTGGAAAGTGGGAACAGGGGAAGTAGCGATTATGAAATTTCTAACCCGTGCAGAGAATGCTGCTTAAGTCACCTTTGCAGCAGTACACCGGTGCCTTTCGAAAAAGCGTATTGTGATTTGGAAGGGGCTATTAGCGCTAGTCACGGGACACTGCACATTTCGTCCATTTGCTTATGCGTTTGTACGCCGCATAATTCGGAGTACCCGTATAACGACTGACGTTTTAATTAGCTACTGGCAATCATTTGAAGCAGTGTATGACATTTCTGCTTCCCTAAAAACAAAACAGTAAATTGTGCGCCAGTTTTTTTTTTTTTTTTGCGCCACCCCGACTCCTCGGTTTTTGGAATCACCCGAATTTCGAAGTAGCGAGCTTGCCAGATTTATATTTAGATTTGTAGTCTGTCAAATTATTTGATAGGCGTAGCAAACGCTGATAGCAAGGGTGAGACAGTTGCGCATATTGCGCATTTTCGATACAATTCCGTTTCTTTGTGCCAAGCTGCTCCAAAAGCAAATAGATCGCGAAAATTGCGCCGAACTGCACCTAAACAGCCTCGAAAGCTAGAATTTCAATGCCAACGTCAGCTTCACTGAAAAAAAATAAGGCCGAGTTGACTAATAAGACGCAACCTAGCGTGTTCTTCTCTTTCTTTTTTTACTTTGCACCTTTCTGATGACGAATGCTCCCGTAGTGTGCGTGACCCCGCAAAAATGTGCTGCCGTGCATCGAGCGTGCTGCTTCCACTAGCTAGGCTACGTGTTCTGGTGCCACTGTCGCCCATGGAAAACCACCGAGTCGGGTGGCAGGCGTACGTGTTCAGGTGCGACTGTCGCCCATGGAAAACCACCGAGTCGGGTGGGAAGCGTACCTGTTCAGGTGCGACTGTCGCCTATGAAAAACCACCGAGTCGGGTGGGAAGCGTACGTGTTCAGGTGCGACTGTCGCCTATGAAAAACCACCGAGTCGGGTGGCAAGCGTACGTGTTCAGGTGCCACTGTCGCCTATGGAAAACCACCGAGTCGGGTGGCAAGCGTAGCGGGGTCGACTGTCAGGTTCTTTGTTGTGCGTAGCGCGTTCGTCCGGTCGCTTCGGTTTTCGTGTCGACGATGCCGCGTGCGCTGTGCGGTCACCTACGCGTGCGCGTTTGCCGTGAGCGAGTAACTCTAAACTTGGAGTCATTTCCCTGCATCCGACGCGTCTCCTGGATGCTCTGGCGCGTGCACATGGGTTCTCAAAAGAACGCGCGCAGCCCATTCCCCGTTTCCGCCCATTAACTTATTTAGACAATTCAGTTTTCATTGCATTTTGCATTTTAGGAAGCCATAGCACGCGGAATCCGCACATCGGTGTCTGGATGTAGAGAGAAAATACTTGGTCATTTGCGAAGCCGTGGTGACAGAACGCGCGTGCAAACCATTTTAAACGATATTAACGGGTACCTCGACGCTTCATGATGCGTCGGCGATCACGTGGCACAGATGAACGTTGATTTGCCACTGCTCCGTTTTGTAATCGAAACTCGCGCCAAACGCTCGAAGACGCGTCGCTGCGGGCCGGCTCTGGGCTACTCGAGCGTTTAGGCTTTGCTTTATGTTCGATAGGTCTTTCGGTCGGTGGCCGTTCCGCATTGTGACTGGCGAACTTCGTTTTCTTTATTTTCTACTAGCAATAAAACCGCCCTCTGTACGTTCGGTGGTTGGTTTGTGTGAACGCGAGTTTCTTATCTGCGTTGCGCGAGTCGCGCAGCGGCGAGTGTAACAATCGCAAGCCGATGTTTTATTGGTAGTTCTACATAGACAGTGATGACCTACGATAATAAAGAAAATAGAACTGCCCAACGTGGGCCGTATTAATAATGCGTGGTTGCTAGTGTGGAGAGGCATTATCAGTACTATTCGCTTATCACTTAGTGCCATCGGCACGCGCTTTACGAGATAGTCGGTGCGCCGAGGTTTCTTGGTTCTCGCGCAGCACCCTTGGAGGTGGTCCCGCATGGGGTGGCCCTTAACGGTGGTGCAGCACGCTTTTGTTGTCTGTTAAAAGCTTGCAGTACACTTGACGCTATCTTGTCAGGCTTTTCTTTAAGCGGAGGCCTACCGTTACGTAACTACGATTCCTGTGTCATCACAATCTTTGAATTTTTAAATGCGAAGCATTTCTTGGCGAGCTTTGGCGACTTTGAGCGTATCTATCTATCTAGCCGCCTATCACTTTCAGCTCTCCTGGCCGTTTCGATAATCCTATCGATATCAATCTTGGTATGGCGTAACATGACTGTATGAAGAACATATTCGCCTAGTCATAACATGGAAAACATGACATGTATGTCATGAGTGTCATGATTTACATTTCATGGCTCTGCAGCTCTTGCAGTGGTTTTCTTCACATGGCATGTCGGAAAACTGGTATGGTATGGCATTATTGCATAACGAACACAAGCGACAGACCCTAGCACAAAAATCATGACATCGTGTCATGTAATAACATGACTAACATGCCACGCTCATGATGCGCTCGCGGCCGTTTCGCCAGGATCACATATATCGAATTTGGTATTACAGTACATGAATGAATGACGAAGGTATGTGACTAGTGCAAACATGATAATCATCACATGTGTGTCATGTAACAACATGACTACATGCTACGCTCATGATGCACTCGCGGCCGCCCCACCGCGGTGGTCTAGTGGCTAAGGTACTCGGCTGCTGACCCGCAGGTCGCAGGATCGAATCCCGGCTGCGGCGGCTGCATTTCCGATGGAGGCGGAAATGTTGTAGGCCCGTGTGCTCAGATTTGGGTGCACGTTAAAGAACCCCAGATGGTCAAAATTTCCGGAGCCCTCCACTACGGCGTCTCTCGTAATCATGGGATCATGGTTTTGGGACGTTGAACACCACACATCAATCAATGATGCACTCGCCGCCGTTTCGCTAGCTTCACATGTACCAAACTCAGTATTACGCGACGGGAACGGACGACGTAGGTAAATGACATATCCAAACGTGTTACATGACACGCATGTCTTGATTATCAGCATGACTACATGCCACTCTGATGATGCGCTCGCGGCTGTTTCACTAGCTTCACATACGCCGAATTCGGTATTACGTGATGCCAATGGATTACGAAGGTATGCGACTGGTGAAAACATGATAATCATGAGATGCATGTCATGTGGGAAGATGACTACATGCCACAGTCAAGGCGCCAATAAATTTCGAAGGCGCTCGGTGTGCGTGTGCGCCAGTGTTCATTTCGTCGTGTCACACCTGTGTTGCCACGCCAGGCGCCGGTCCTGCCATATACTCGCAGGCGCGCGCCGCGCTGCATCGCTTCGACGCATGCGGGTTTCAGCCCGTCTGGCCTCCCTCCCTCACGAAAAGAGACACTCGGTGTTGTCTGGGTAACGCATCGGCGCGAAATGCGCCTTGTCACATTTCGTGCCCTCATTTAGCGCCGGTTGCCATCGGGCCGCGCAGGCGGACGCTGGTCGCGCCTGGTGTCAGACTATAGAGTGGTGGTGGTGGTGAAAAACTTTATTCATCAGAAGGCCAAAAAGTAAAATAATATTTAAAAAATTAAAAAGCAGCGTTGTGGGCGGCCTTTAGGCTGTCGGTTGTGGCGTCCAGGCAGTGCCTAGCCGCGACGTCCTTCGCCCAAGTCACCAGCCGAAGTTGCAGGTCCGGCCTGGTACTGGACAAAGCAGCCCCCCACTGCTGCGAACTTCTGAGGTGCCAAGAGCCAGGGGGCAAATGTGCCGGACAGGAGTAATAGAGTGCTCGTGTTTTGCTAATGTAGCGTCGCTGTGCCCAGCGTGCGCGCACGTCAACGCTACATTGAAGTATATTGGGCCCTTCAGGATGTGCTCGCGGCCATTTTGCTAGCTCCACGTATACCAAATTTGGTGTTACATGATGTCAATGTATGACGAAACATATGACTGGTGCAAACATGATAATCCTGACATGCGTGTCATGTAAGAACATGACAACATACCACGCTCATAGATTGCTCACGGCAATTTTGCTGGCTCCACAGATACTAAATTTGGTATCACGTGACGTGAATAGATGACGAAGGTAAACGACACATCCAAACATGATAATCATGACACTGAAGTCCTCTACAGCATCATTTCCCTCCACCTCTAACGTTGGGCTGATCTTAAAATGACACATCAACTTTTCTTATTCGTGCTTCGCATATAATTGATGCCCACTGTATGTGGGATCTGCCCATTTTTTTCTTTTTAAATGTTTCCTGGGAAACTATATTTCAACAAAACCTTTTAAAAGTATTTTTTTAGTACATGTTTGTTATGAGGACTTGATAGGCCACGGGGTTGGTAAAAAGGTGGTGCACTTCATACCTGGTGATTATCTGTTCAAATCTTTCAAAATGTGTTTCAGTATTGTGTATATTTAGCCACTTGAAATGTGCACTGGTGCCCCCATGTTGATAAAAATTCATCTTTTCAAGCTCCCAGGTCGACATATTAAATGCCACTAACTGCTCCAAAGCAAGGTTTTTGTGCTCCCAAATTGAAATTTTGCTGCTCCAAAAAGTGCTCCCGATTTAAATTAGGCCGTCTCGCCCCTGTAGTATGGACTTGATTATTGTTTGCACAGTGGGGTGGTTCAAAATACTTTCATTGAAATAGCAGTGCTTACCTTCACATTGCATGCTTTAAGTGATGTTGAATGGTTTATACACATCTTATTTTTCTAAATGTCAGCCTTTTTTTACACTGCTCCAAATTCAGTATTTCATGATAGTCATGTTTTTTTCTCTGTAGCCTGCTCAAAATTTAGATTTTCGGGCTCCAAAAGTAACATTTTGCTGCTCCAAAAATTGCTCCTAAGTGTACTTCGGCCGTTGCACCCCTGCTTGAGGCAGCAATGAGTGTACCTTCCTTCAGGCCCGTGCATTGTTGGAGCTGATATGCGGCTCTTGTGAAAACCTAAAATTGTGATTGGTTACAGACTAATCATATTCACAAGTTTCTGGTGAACTGCCATGTATAAGGCGCAGTATGATATATATATTATTTTACATATACGTAAAAGGTACACCCTTGAGACGGTACACCCTTGGCGTTCCGTCTCAAGGGTGTACCTCTAAAGTGCGACTTTATTTCAAAATAAGCCCTTTCTTGGCACAAAAGTAACACTACGAAGTTTCTAGACCGCTATTTGAACAATAAACGTTGACTTAATAGGTGCCTTTATTGTTCCTTTTAACGTCCTTAATTTGGCTATTGCCATGGACAAGTTGGTGTCTCAAACATGCATGAGAAACTTTAAAAAATTTATTGGCTCAATTCTTCGCTTTTCTTTTGCCTTGCCCTGCATATGCCCACGCAATAGTGCAAATGCAGCTTTGCTTTTGTATTAGCATCTCGTCTTTTTGTGTTTGGTAGGTCTGTCTTCGTTCTGCCCATTATAGCACTTTTTCCTACTTCAGCTTGTACAAATTTGCTGTAGTAGCAAGGTTGTTATTCAGTCATTTTTCACAGAATACACATGCATAAGTTTTCACTGGGCAGGGGCATTTGATATCACAAGATGGTTATTATGATGTATACATTATTTTTGAGCATCTTTGTAAATGTTACTAAGCTGAAGAAGTAGCTGTAGCCTGTTTGCTGGTTCTGTGACATACTTCATATACATGCATTGTTTTAGTAAGAACTTCTTCAGTGCATTCATAGTTTGTGCCAAGCTGTTGTGAGCTTACATGGTAACATGGTCTCTGCAGTTGCTGTGAACAGTAGAAAAAAAATGCCCATTTCAATACCAGTGCGAAATGGAAAGTTGCATTGGGCGTGTGTTAATTATTGGTCATCCCATCCATGTCTGCTTCAAGTTGATGTATTAAGGAAAACCAGTTCGCTCTCTTTCACAGCTACTAAATATGTATGTGAGGTTGGCATGCAAGGCTCGCAAAGTTCTTTATTTTTTCTATTTCACAGCTGTCATTGGCATGGTCTCTAGGTGTCTACACTTCACCTATAATTGCAGCTGTCTTATACCGAAGGGGTGAGTTGGAATGCCAACAGGCCTTCATTTTTATCCTTTCCACTAATACTTAGCTGGTGTCTCTTTTTGTGCAAAGTAATTGGCGCATTTTTAAAACATGTGTGTTTTATGTGGCTATATAAATGAGTTTGAATATCCCAAGGGAAGTCGAATGTGTAGCTGTTCTTTTTTACAGCCACTGAAGAAGCCATAGCAATAGATATGACCAGTGTTATCAGTTCTCCATTTGATGGTATCACTTTTTACAGTGAAAGCTGTTACGAGATCACAACACGGATCACGGGCGGCGTCACACTTATCCGCCGCTGCCGGTGTCCGTAACCATTATCGCAAGAAATTAGAAAAAGAAAATCGAATAAAAAAACATCAAAGGACATAGTGGGATTCGAACACGGGATCACTGTGTGCCAGCCTAGTATTCTGCGGCTGAGCCACGCCGGTGCTTGGGACTCGTTCGTAAACTTGCCCTAGGCAGGCTTGATGTCAAGAAAGGAATCGCGGTAATATGAGTAATAAAGCATTTTAGAACAGCAAAGGAACATCCAGGCGTCATACAATGTGAATTGCATAACGATTGGGCCGTACAATGCTCCAACCCATAACAAAAGGTTGTTCTTCATCTCCTGTTAACTGTGGCGCATACCCACTCAGGCGTAATTCATCTTCATCATCCACTGCATGAAACACGAAATTTGCACAAAATTTGTTGCAAGTGTTCATGCTTGTAGCAGTTACTCGGAGCATTAAGAAAAGGCTCTGAAAGGCCGCTCTTCGATGGCGTAGTGGGTACCCATCCAGTGTGTTTCTTGCATATACCCAAACAGTGTTTAGAAAAGGCTCTGAAAGGCCGCTTTTCCAGCTTTCGCTGTGACTATGCTGCACGTTCCGCGCAGGCCTGGCGATTTTTTGTTCGATTCCTTTTCCGAGGTTTTATTGTACTACCACTGTGCAGTTTTTGTTGCTTTTGAGATTTGTCCTACATTTGGATATTTTTATAGTACGGAGTCTGATGAAAGCATCTGTCGAAAGTGAGAAGCTTTTGTGTCTAGTCACGTTGTTTAGCACGGGTACTGACTTCAGAAATACTTAGCCAATAATGTCCTCAACCAATAATGCATAATTTGCTTATTATTATAGAACCTCCTGTAACCATGGTCAATTAAAGAGCAGAATTAGTGCAATTTAAACAGTTATTGCTTTATCCAAAGCCAAGGAGATTTATCGCATTTAAAATTTCAAGAAATTATTGACTTCATTGTGGTTGTGCATGTCCAAGCTTGTAGCATGGAGTATTTTAGATAACGCTATGACAACAGTGAGTAGTTTGGTTGTGGAATTTTTGATATTTGTTCATTTTAAATATGTATTCACAATTTCAATAAATTCAACAAGTGATAAAAGGTGCTATTCCTTTTGTGGCAAGTTTCAGGAAACTTCTAAATTTCATTGCATGTGATATTACAAAAGATCTTTGTTTGGATGTCTGAGGGTCTAAATTTAAAAACTTGTTTTTCATGCAGTCGACATTCCTTCATTTCACCCTGAAGGAACTATGCAAATTGGTAAAATTAACTTGGAGGTTCAATTGAGCAAGAGGCAGAAAAAAAAAACATACTGCTGGCTCATTTGGCACTATTTTCTCAGAATATAACATGTCCCGGGATTCTACACATGTCCAGATTTCATGAATTCGTATTCAGTCTTATTATTTGGAAGTCTAAATAAAAAGAAGGTATATAAAAATCGGCTGCCTTAAAAAGTGACTTGGTGATTGATCAGTATATGTACTGTCTTTGCTACTGGATTTGGAATGTATGTTTTGAAGCAGACAAAAAAGAAAATTAATATTGCTTTAGTACAACCAATATTGTTTCAAATCTGGCATATTTATTTTCTTAAAGTGGTAGAACACTATCGAATTGAAGTAGGATCGATCAACCTAATATTGTTTTTCATGTATATTTGATAATTTGTTATATCCTTGTTTGACCATGTGTGTGTGTGCAGATATAACACTGAGTGTTATCCTTTGTATGTGCAGGTTATGTCACGTTTGAAGGAGTGTACGCGTTGACAAGGCTGGCAGGTGTCATATGCGTGGTCATGGTTGGCACCATTTGTTTGAGAGGTAAGGCGATTTTTTTTCAAGCTGTTGCTGCTGAAAAAAGTGCTTGTAAAAAGCCGAGTTCAGGGAGCCCACTTTTCTGGAATTCTAATCAGTTTATAATTTTTAATTTAGCTTTTGAAACATTAGACTAAAAGTGTTTGGAGAGATTATTTCATGTACATAAAAAGCATAGATTGACAAAATTTATGGGTGCCCATACAGCAGTCTCCAGCATTCTTCTTGCCTTATGATCATATCAATCGTTCAAGATAGTCTTGCATCTGTGAACCTTGCATTTGCTGTTGTAATCAAGGTCAAATTATTTGTGTGAGTTTTTATAAAGACTCACTCAAATCTTTACAAGGTACTCGGCTAATAGGTTCAACTATAAATTAGCAGCTACGTCTGAACCTTCACCTAGACTCTCAAATTATGACCCTTGTAAAAGTCTGTGCAGTTTTTAAGGCTTTTCTCCCATCTTCTAATGCATTTATGCTCATTAGTTTACATGGACAGTGAGAAAAGTGGAAATTTTCAATCAGTACTGCTCTCAAGAGAACCTTGTGGGTGTGTGCTCATTTTTCCTGCATAAGTAGCTGCATTGTGTGTGTAGTTTATGGAAACCTTCTTCTAAAAAGCACACCCATCGACCAATCATTTGCAAAGTGACAACTTGGCTTTTTTTTCATAGGCAGCTTTGCACATGGAATTTAGGGTAATTTTCTTTTTTTTTACATGGCTCTTGTCATAGGTTGTATAAATTTCAACTGTTAATTTTTTGTTCAGGCATTGGACGTATTGCCAGTTCAGACTATGGCCAGTTCTTGCGAGCTCTCCAGGCCGCTCAGCAAAATCTGAGCAAGGAGTCAAAGGTAAGTCTTTCAGTCATCTTCACTGTATTGCAAGAAATTGGTTCTTGGACATGTAGACTTCTTTTCTTTTCCTTCATTTTTTCAGGCTGAGCTAGCCAAATATGACAGTGAGTTCTATGCCTGGCCCATTGACTTTCGTTGGAATGACCCACTTGTGTAAGCATTTTTTTTTTTCTGGTGTAATTACACTTGTGTGTACACCTCTATGTGCTCTTTCTTTGTGTGAGCTATTAAAAAGAAAAGCTCAAAGCATAGTCTGCGATGCATGGATATTCGTGCCTACTTGGAAAGTTTTAGTTGCGAAGCAGCTTGTAACTACGAAGCGGCTGGGTTCGGGGAACGAGATTCTGCAGACTCCTTATGAACCAACGCGTTGTATTCTAGTCGGAATGCGCTGGCATGTGCTAGTGCGTTCGGGCTTGTGTAAGAGGCTGTGGCGTCTTCCCCTTACACTTTCTCAGCAATCACGTGATGGTATTATGGAACGAGATTCTGCAGAGCGCAATGAACGCATGTGCTTCTGCGTGGCGTGGCAATTAACCCGCATGGCGTGCTCTAACAATTGTTTGGGACAAGCAACAGCAACATAAACTGCACTGAATTCATGGTGTGCTCCACTTGCTAGGACGGGTTAAAATTGGGCACGATGCCTGTGATGAACACAACTTAAAAGTAAAAGTCTACCAATGCAGTGCTTCGCATGCTACTAATGGTTCCCTTTAGTAGGAGATGGTGCCATTTTTCATGGTCTTATTGGTGGCTGAAATAACCTTAAACATGAAATGTTTTATAGATTGTGCTATTTAACCCCTTTATAAGAAACACTGTTGTAAGAAACAAATGGGTATAAGAGACAGACTAGTGTGTGGCTGCATTGAAATAGGGGTTCTTAAAAAAACGCATACATGGTGCCCTGCTTATGAGACACCAATATAGAAGACCAAAATTACTGCACAGTGCATGTCTCCTATAAAGAGTTTCAACTGGGATTTTTATTGAATTTAGTTTTTCTTTTAAATAGATGGAAAAAAGAGTTTGCATGCGTACTGGAGCTTCTCTTTTGTAATGGAAGAAAAACTCAAGTTCCTCATGAAGTCGTACTGTATGGCATTAGTGTGACAACAAACCTTTGGTTAATGAAGTTTTATGGAAAATGTGCAGGGAATGTTAGTCTATAACTATTAAGTTATGAAAGATCTAGCATTTGGAAAAAATTTAATGCATGCATTTCATTGTTCTCAAAGGCTCAGATAGCCACAACCACTCCTAAAGTAGCCCTGAAGGCTTGCTGCCTGCTCACTTAGGCCTCTGTGTACTTTTACTGCGACAGGATATGGTGTGTGAACATGTGTAAATAATGTGCACGTGCCTTACTTGCCAAGTTTCTCAGAATATTCGGGAGGCTCTCGAATTTGTACATTTCTTACGTTTGTACGGTTGTCATGAAAATCTCCTGGAAATCGAAATTTCTGTGTGGGACCTGGCCGAATCGGCAAAAATGCTGGCCAATCCTATCCAAACCTTTTGCTAACCCATTGCATTTATGCGAAACTGTCAGATACGAATTCGCGAAATTTCCCAGCCAAATCCACTCTGTCCATTTGGACCAAAATTCGTATGCTCTGAACACTTTCCTCATCGCAGCGGATGATATGAACTGTAGTTTCGAAATCTTCAAACGATGCCCGAGAGCAGCGTGCTCAAACTTCGTAAGTACTACGCGTGCGGCTAGCGCACACGCTGTCTTTTGTGTGGTTGTCGTATGCCACATCCACTGTGGTCCAAACCGTGGTTGCTCTTGACATGATCATGTATGGCGACGACGTGAATGGCAGAACTTGGAAAGTGTGCTCGCATCCAGTGCTTGACCAGTTAGTGATGCTGCTTTCCGCAAACGTTGCGGACAAAACTCAGCTGAGTAGCACACGGGGATTGAAAACAAAACTACCGTTTGCCACTGCTGCTGCGTACGAAACCACTGTCACTGCGATGCCATAGCGATCTAGAAGCTCCAAGGGCGCGCGGCTAACGCAGAAGTTGCTTAAAGGCAATAAAGACTTACAGAAGGCTAGAAGTGTTTTGGCGTTCCTGTCTGAAGAATCTAGTAACGTAGCCCCATGCTTTCGGGACAGCCAGCTGCTTCATCCCCTTCGTTCACACGTGTCCTAGGAAGACATAGGTCAGTGGTTTTGACAGGTATGATTTTGTTGTTTCGATCACGTGCAGTTTTGGCAGTGAATTGTGCTCCCCCTTTGAGGCTCGACTATCACCTTAGTTGGTAAACCCTACCCTCGTGTGTTCGGCCACTCCAAGCCATTATAAGACTACAACGCCGATGTTTACGCTTGCGAAGCTGTACGGACTTCCCCCCCCTCCCCCCACACCTGGTTTTCGTTTTTTTTCTATGCTTTTTTTGGGGGGGCAAAAGCAAGAAACAAATAAATCTGTGCGAGCCACCCCCTCTCCCCCACCATCGGTGATCCCACTCCTGCGCCAAAATGCGCCAAATCGTATTTACTGTGCCATCCTGAAAATATCGACGGAAATTGCACCAAGCTGTGCCAAAGTCGGATTTGAGAGAGTCTATCACCGACAATAGCCATGCTGGCGTGTCAATACATGTGCACCTTGTTCTCAGGGCCACCAAAGTCACAATCACGTACCTATTTAATTTCGCTGAATAAACTGCAGTCGTGCGTGCTACCTAAAATCCATGATGCTATGTTTGGTGCCAAAGCTACTCTGTCGTGCAAGTCCGCTTCACGACGAAATGCATTCTCCGCAGGAGCTCATGACGTCCAGTACAATTGTTAGCGTGAAACTGTGGCGATGATTCATCAGCGAACGTCGTCCATTTCGGGAACGCTGTTGATAGTTAGTTTGAAGAGTTGCGCAGCATGTAATAAAGCAATTTTCACTAATAACTGCACGCGTGTCACCAGAATGTCAGTCACGTCTATGTCTGGAAATCACGATCAGAGTTTTTTGTGCTTCACGTCCACAGAAGAATACGTAAATGGTGGGAATGCGTTGACACCTTTCCTCTGATATATTTTATGCATGGATCATCATACAAAAGAGCTTTTTCGCAATTTCTTCCACCAGCAGATCCGCGTTTATAATCGCTTTGGCAGTAAAAGCCCCCTAAATGACCCTGTTCTTTCGAACTCAAGGTTGCTAGAGTCCAAATTGAAAATCCTCGCGTGCTTTCGTTTATAAATATCATCTTGTTTACAAAAGCATGCCTCCTGGTCGGAGAAGCCGAAGTTCGGTTTTAATACGCGCAGCTGTAATGAGGCCATCGCTCGCGGCTCTAGTGTCGGAAGGTCTGTGAAGCGGCTACGCCTTGTTACACGTCTACTTCTCGCTTTCCTGGGTCAATAGCTGACTGTTAAAAAAAAAATTGACATCTCGGCATCACATTTATTGCTTTGTATTGAAGGGAGGGGTGAAGGGGAGACTGCTGTATCGCTTGAAGTATCTTGCGCGCGCTATGTCGAGGCATAATGAGACAGCTTGTTAACTTTCTGTGCTACTAACATTTGCTTCACGTTTAGATAACCGACTGCACGAAAGCTTCAGCAATTTCCCTTTTAGCCAGCGTTCTTTTGAGTTGCGCGATGTTAGATCTAAAATAAAATACAATTTGTTAATTTCACTTACGCTCTTAGGAGTGAATGCGATACTAACAAATTGTATTGTTATACCAAAAAAATAAGGCTTGACGTCATCTGTGAGAACCGCTAGCAGCAAGGTTGCCATTTCTAAGGTCCGCGCACTCGCAAAAACTTGCAGCACGCGCGGTGTTCGATATTCGTGACTTGGGTGACTAGAGGCCCCCAAAACATCTCTTCCATGTCGATGCACGTACAGATGGAACAGACTTGTCTAGAGTGCCCAGCCGGCCGCTCCAGCTGGCATTTTCAGAAATATGCCAAGAGAGACACTGTACTGCGTGTTAGGCCCTTGTGCTGTAATGTAAGCATCAACAAAAGCTTGTAGCTAACATGAGATAGAAGCCGCGGCTAGCAACAGTGTCAACAGGCAAGCGCTCTGCTGCTCTATACCAGTGTGATTCTATTTGCACAGCACGTACGAATGGACCTTTGAAATGGCACGACAATGGTGTGGCCGCCTTGCAATCGAGCCTCAGTGCATACCCTTATATGGCCACTCTAGGAAGCGAAGCACTTTTTGCAGAGTACAGGTATTGGCAAGGTATAGGTATTGGTAAGAGTACAGGTATTGCTAAGGTATAGAAGGGTATACCAGTCGTAAATAGCGCGTGCATCAAAGATCACACCCATAAAGTCAAAGCTCATAATAACCCCCCCCCCCCCCCCCCATCGCGTTCCTAGCTCTATCCTTCCTGTGCCTTGGACAGGGGCGCATTTCTTTACTTGAGTAGTAATCGATGACGGCCTGTCACGTGGGGTGATGTTATCGCATCCGCGCTCAGTGCAAAGTAGATAAGTCCGCTCTTCTTATCTCTGCTTTAGCTGCGTTCGTCACCCCCGCTCCCGCGCTTTTACCCGCAAGTAAAACACATGATGCACGGGAGCATGTTATCGAGCGATGTCTGGAAAGCAGTCACGTTAATACAACTTCAAAGCGTTTTAAAACGGCGAAAGAACATCAGTCGTCGCACAATGCGAACAGCATGACAAGTGGGCCGTCCAATGCTCCAACCCATTATAAAAGCTTCTTCTCGTTCTCCTATTAACTGTGGCGCATACCCACTTCAGCATAATTTCTCATTGTCGTCAGCTACTGCATGAATCATTGGCAGGAAATTCCTTGCAAGTGTTTAGCGGATGCCACGCTTTTCAAAATAATGACAAAAAATAGCATAACGAATGCTGGCCTACTACCCAAAAGTTTATTATTGATGCCCTAGTGAGTATCAAGCAAGTGTGCTTGCAGTAGTTACCCAATGAGTGTTTTGAAAAGGCTCTGAAAGGCCGCTCTCCTAGCTTTTGCTGCAACTGTGCTGCGCCTTCCACGTAGGCCTGGCGTTTTTTTGGAGTGTAGACAGAACGTCCTAGTCACATAAACTATTGCTGCAAAAGGAAAATGAAGTTTGTTAAATTGCGTAGTTTCAGCACAGAGATTATAGCTCGAGGAGGTTGGCTTTCTGAGACTAACTGAATGACGTCATATTACGGCCAGCAGTCTAATCAGTTGTGAATAAAAAGAACCTTTTTTTTATTCTTGAAGTCATCGTAGGGAAATGCACTTGGGACTGCGTGAGTCTCTAGCACTGTAAGTGACAGCTTATGTCTATTATATCAGCTGATAACCAAATGGGTTTATTTATATTGTTATTTCATGAAGTACAATTTTATTCACCAGTATTTTAATTTATTTGCTACTGAAATAATCACCGAACAAGTTTTTCAGAATGCTCAACAGCATGATGCCAGTATTTTTGCATAATCAACTAAGATAGGGAGTGCTTTTAAGATGATTGGCTCCACAAAATTTTCAATGAATATAAATATTTATAACTCTTTACAAGAGCACCAGAATAATTTTTAATTTCTTTGATTGTGCATGCAACTTGCTTCTCCTTCATATGTTGAAGTTAGCTGCTCCAGATTGCTCCAAAATGGAAACTTCTGCTGCTTCAAAGTGCTCCAAGTTAGAAAATTTTGCTTCTACAAAGTGCTCCAAATCGGAAGACCTCGGTTGCATCACTGCGCTCTTGTTGCGGAAATCTCCGGAATTTAGAATTCTTGAACTTGGCATGTAGGACATGCTTATATCTTGTGATATTGACCACTTTGCATCACTGAAATATACATATGCTTCACTGCTTGACATTGCTGCATTGCGATGAGGCTGTTATTAGAAATCGGCATTGTGTAGTACTTTTGGGCCCCTGTCGGGATTTTTGCACATCCTTAGTAATAGTTTAGTAGCTTGTTCGTTGCTCTGCTTATGTCCAGGGCGCGAGTTTTATAGTGGCCGCAATAAGGCCTGTTCTGGGGAAAGTCTCGTCACAATTCCTTCTACAAATGTGTTTAAATTTAAACGTTATTTAAATTGATGTTTTGTTAATGCAGGCAGTGAGCACAAGTATTCCGCCTGTATTCATTAAAAGTTTCGTTGCGGCACTAGCTCTACCAAATTATGTGAAGAGAAGACTGGTCCCTTCAACTATCCTGCTCCAAAAGATGTACCAAGCTCGTGCCAAGCTAGTGTAAAAGCTACCTTCCCATTAAAATTGAAGCAAAAACCCACAGTGCACTATTACAACCATCATGGAGATTAGGGCAACAGAAAGCTGAGCTAGTTAAGGATTCATCTTAAAAGTATTTAAGGTGTGTTAACAGAGACACAAGAGGAGAGAACAAGCCGAAGTCGAAGACTCATTGTCACTGAAAGGGCACACTGTGGTGGACAAGAAAATTCTAGATACAATTTATCTGCACGTGTGGAGGTATAATAGCCCACCTGTCAATTCGACACACCTTCTTTTATTATCGTGGAGGTCAGCTGAGCCGCCATGTGTTGAATTACAATGGTAGATATAGGGCAGCTGACTCAATCAGCAAGTGAACACCCATCTCTAGCTTAGAGGAATGCCTTTTGATATGTAATTGGAATCATTAGGACATAGTCAATGGCCATTAGAACATAGTCGAGGGCCGCTGGAGCAAAGCAGGCGAGGGCGTTCTTACTATTGAATGATATGTGGGGTTTAACGTCCCAAAACCATCATATGATTATGAGAGATGCCGATCGAATGCAGGCTGAACATCCTGTTGGGTGACCACTTGGAAGCAGCAGTGTCAGCATCACTGTTCGTGTTTTGGAGTCATTGCACAGATCAGAACTTCAGCCTTACAACTTTGATGTCACTGTTCAGTAGGAAAAGCAATGTCTGGATAATATTTCGTTATCAGTGGTAACTTTCTAAGTAGACCCTACATGGTCAAAATAGCAGTTGCTGTGGTTGTAGTTTCAACAGCTGTCGCATCGCGTGACACAGTTATGCTGAACAAACTACATATTATAAGAAACATCTGCATGTTTTCACTTTTACTGAGTCACACCTGCCAATCCTCCCGAATTTCCCTGGAGTCTCCCAATTTCCTACGTGCTTTCCTGATTGTATGATCACGGTCATAAATTCCCCCGATAAACTGCAATTCAACTTTGAAAGAAAAAAAAGAAAAATGCAGTAAATTGAAAACCGGTACTTAAAACACTAACTTGTCAATAGGAACACAAAATAAAAGGGAATGTTCACGCAGCACGAAAGTTAGCTGGCTGCTTCTGTTTTCCATCATTTGCTGGGCTGTCTTTTGACTGGAAACACACAAACATGCACAAACCCCAATGGCTCGCAACACACTCCACTAATGGGCAGGCTTTGATTCTAGACGATACTTGAACCAGGAGAGGTATTCTATTAAAATTAACATACCTCAGTTCTCAGTTAGTAACTTTTATTGAGAGTGCTAGATTGGTTTGCATGAAGCTGGCCCTACTATATATTTGTTGACAACTCTACCAGTCAAAATTGAGATTGTATAGTCTACATATGTGCAGTGCATCTGAAAAAGTCCATACTGCTGCGCGCACTCGACGTCTTGCTTTTACCAAAATCCATGCCGAAAGGTCCCTACTGATGTTCCACTACTGCCATAGTAGTTACCTACGAGTGCTGGTAGCATTGCCGTGGTTTCTTATGTCATTGAAAACAACAAAAAATTAATGCATATAATGCCCACACACAAAATAAAGAGAAGCGTACAAGTCCATTTCGGGCCTATTCTACATTATACTAAGCACAGTAAGCCAGAAAGTGTAAAGTAATACTGTGAATATACATATGCCTTCTTGCCTTTGATAGGGACAAGAGCAAACCTCGTGTTGAAGTAGAACGCCAGCCTTCAAACCAAGGAAGCTTTTTTGCAAGCTTGCGGGCTTTGCCATGTGAAATACTGAGGTAAGCTTCACTTATGCATTTCAGTATGGCTATCTGAGAGTGACCAGCAGCTTTGTTCTGCATGTACTTTTAGAACGCCCTGCTGTAGCTTTTGACGTAGTCATGGAACTCCTATAGGAGTTATAAGAGTTAAACGCCTTGCGAATCTTGTTTTTAGTCGAAAACAGCTCTAAAAAACTAGAGGAAGATGTTTAATAACACAAACCACAGCGCTGACCAGTAACAACCAAGTGTGTTTTATTCATTCAGTCCAGGTAGACATACTCCACCACAACCTCAAGAAAAGAGGTGGTTAGCCTGCACAAAGGCAAAAAAAAATGTTTTTTTTGCCTTTGGCAAAAAATTTTTTTTATTTTTGTTTCCTTCAGATTGTGGTGGAGTATGTACCGTATATACTCGTGTAAGGGCCGCCCTCGTGTAAGGGCCGCACCCCAACTTTGAAAGCGGATATTTCGAAAAAAAAAAAACAAAAGTTCAAAATGTCCCGCCAGAAAAGTGTAGTTAGTTCATTTACAGCCAGATGGCGCTGCACGCTTTTCCGCTTTTATTCTACTTCCGCCGACGCGCCGACCACGCTGTTGACAGCGCGCCGCCATATTTGCCTTGTGCGGCCTCTTTGTTGGCATCGTTCCTAGCATCGTGTCGATACGTTGGCAGCGCGACTTCAGATCGGTGTCGTCGGTGTCACTTTGTTGGTTGTAGTGAACCCTGCAGAAGCCAGCGCACGTGACGGACGATGGGCCGGCATCTGAGATCATTCACTGCAGCATTTAAGCTGCAAGTGATTGACTATGCCGAGGAGCACGGGAAGCGGGAAGCTGGACGAAAGTACGACGTCGATGAGAAGCGCGTGCGTTACTGGATGAATCAGAAAGATGCCCTCGCCGCTACTAACAGGAGCCGAAAGGCGTTTCGCGGGAAAAAGTGCAAGTACCCGCAACTCGAAAGCGAGCTCGTCAACTACGTCGTCGACACACGAAGGGACGGCTACGCCGTATCGACTGACATGATACGCGTCAAAGCCCTCAGCATCGCTCGCCACATGGAAATACCCCCGGCACAATTCAAGGCAAGTCGGGGCTGGGCTACGCGGTTTATGAACCGTAACCAGCTTTCTATTCGGCGCCGAACGACGATTTGCCAAAAACTGCCGCGCGAGTACGAAGACCACGTCATTAAGTTTCATCGCTTCGTGAATGCTCTCAGGAGGGAGCATGAATACGACCTGTCCCAAATTGGGAATGCGGACCAGACACCTGTGTGGTTCGATGCACCGGAAAGCACCACAGTGGATTTAAAAGGTGCGAAAAGTGTGTCTGTGCGCACGACTGGTGCAGAACGCCAAAGGTGCACTGTGATGTTGTGCATCACGGCAGACGGCAGGAGGCTTCCGCCGTACGTCGTATTTAAAAGGAAGACTCTCCCAAAAGAGAAGTTCCCTCAGGGAATCGTCGTACGTGCGCAAGAGAAGGGCTGGATGTCCGAGGAACTGGTCGTTGACTGGATTAAGACCGTCTGGGCAAACAGACCTGGAGGGCTGTTACAACGGAAAGCCCTCCTTGTTTTGGACAGCTTTAGGGGCCACTTGACCGACCGCGTCAAGAACCGAGTTGCCGCAACTCGTACGGACTTGGCCGTCATTCCCGGTGGCCTGACGAGTGTGCTGCAGCCGCTCGACGTATGCGTCAACAGACCATTCAAAGTGGAATTTCGCCGATGTTACTCTGAATGGATGGCTGGAGGCGTCCACGAGAAGACCCCTACAGGACGGCTGAAGCGGGCGTCGCTCCAACAGGTGTGTGAATGGATTTTGAATGCGTGGCGTGCCATGTCAGTAGAAGTAGTTGCTAAAAGCTTCAAGGTAACGGGAATTTCGAACTCCATGAACGGCACCGAAGATGACCGTCTCTGGGAAGACGCGGACGCCGAGGCGAGCTCCTCCGAGAACGAGGACAGCGAAATGGAATCCGAATAAAAACATTTCTGGCATGTCATTTGTGACTCTTGCACTCTGCTACTGTTGCATAAACAGTACAGACCTTTGGCCTGTACTGCCTGTACTAAATCGGCCTGATTCGTGTAAGGGCCGCACCTAGCAAAATTTTCGAAAAAAAAGTGCGGCCCTTACACGAGTATATACGGTATATGTGGACTGGAAGAATGAAACACACGTTTTTCAGTGATGTGGTTGAAGTGTATTGTTCGTCCCATATTTAGCATTGTTTTCTACTGGAAATCATGAACCAACCAGCCCAAATGCGTACCCTACTGCGAATATATTGCCGCAAAAAAATCTTTTCATGCATCAAGTATCGGTGGAGTAACAAGGTCTTGTGTAAGCTCGGAGTGCTTTCTCTCTGTCATCCTCATGGAAGCTACACAGGAAGGAATCGCAAGCAGGTAGCTACATATATTTGTAGGTGTTGTGGCCTTGCACATTCTGGAAAAGCCAGGCGGTACTTCTGCATCACAACAACAGCTGTTGTGCGCAAGTCTGGCCGAGCTTAGCAAGAAGCTGATGCACACTGGCTCCGTTCTTTGTCGGCTTAACTCGCTGAATAGCAGCGAAATCCAGATAGCTTATTTTGAAGCGATTTTGTTAGATAAAACACCAAGCACTACCTGACAAGGTGCATAGCCTATGAGGCGCACAAGAAAGAGCAAGTGTGTACTGGAAAGCGCACCTTGGAAATGATGTACAGAGGTAGTTACTGTCGCACCAAGCTCGCCAAAAGGTGAACGTCCGACTCGAGATTGTATTGTTTCATGTAGCTAAGAGGCAGCATGCCTTGTACTTCGCTGCACATGCTTAGGCAAAAACATAGTCATTCAAGACTAGAGGCGCTCAAAAGAAGATACTTTTTTGGTGTTTTCAGTAACTTTTAGAAAATAAGACATTCAAATTTCTTTAATTATTGAACTTAGTATTATCAATAAAAGTGTTACTAAGTATATTTTCGTTATCATGTAATCGGCCTGTGTCTGTGTTCACTGCGACTAGGTATATTCCTTTGACGTCTGTAATTTTCCAAGAGAACAAGGGATTTTTTTAGCTGTCTTTTTAGTGAGACTGTGAATTGCAGGGCAGTGCTAACTGTATTTACTCGTGCAAAGAACCCATCTTTATTTTATTTTCATTATTTTTTTTTCAGGAAAGTTGACACCAATTTGGGGAGAGGGTTCATTACGTGGGAGAAAAAAAATTACATGGCAGTTATAACAGCGAAAAAACTGATTGTTTTGGTCCTAAAAGTACGCGACGGAACGTTTTTTTGTAGCCCGGAGCTTTTTCTCCCGTAATGAATGCGCACAGATCGACGTCAAAGTGTGATTTCAACTGCATGCTCGACTAACTTTAAGTTAGAAACCGGCCAATCGTGCCCTGCTTGGCAGATGTGCAACAAAGTTCACTACAACAACCAACATCAAGAGCTCAGCATCGAATGGCAGCACAGGCACGTTGCCGCCTTGCGAGTGAACTGCGTGGTTGTGCTTTGTTTTTTGCTTTGTTTTCACGCCGCTGTATTTGCGCCGCACTATAAGCAGAGAGGTTTCCTCTGCATTAGACAGATGGTGCTACGCTTCAGACTTTTAAATTTTTATTGAAATCGTTTAGCATGGTTGTGACACTGTTTTTACTTTAATTGCATCATTTCTTCAATGACATGATTTAACATTGTTTGGATCGTCAACGGCGCTGGCTATGTCACTGAAATAGAATGAGCAGATACATGGAAAAGTAATCTTTTTTTTTGTAGGACCAAGGTGGGGAGTGGATTCATCATGCAAGTGTGTTCATTACGCGAGTCAATACGGTATTTGGCTCACATGTCAAAAGAAGCCACGACTTCTAATTAGCAGCATTGTTTATGTTCTGAAAATGTTGCTAGGCCCCTTAAACTTGATACAGGCTTCTATGGTTAAGCTATGTACTATCACAATTGAAACAGGGAATTCGTGCTTATTCAACAATTACCATTTGCCATGTGTGCACATGAATGCAATGTATTAGTAATGTGTGGCCGTAAATGCGATGTTTTTAATTGCCATAGATGCCACTAAATTTGAGAATTTAGTGTCGTGAACCCTTTTGTGCGTTTTCCAACTTTGTTTAGGCTTATAACCTCTAAAGGTAATTTGAGTGTTCCAGTCCATATTGCTCTCAAATTTGCATACATAGCGTGTTTTATGTATTTGGGGAACTATGGCATATGTCTATCACTACATTATGATAGAGACAAAACAGGCTTGTTCCTAAAGTAGTGATTACTTTTATTGGGAATATTTGAACCTAATATATAGTGATTCCCCTAATTTTTCAATCTGATGTGTTATGAAAGCAGAAGCTTTTCTGTTGAAAATATACCCTTATTGAACACTTTAATCAGAGATGTGTATATTTATTAACCTCTAGCATCTGGTGAAAGCTGTTCTAGTGTACCTTTTTTTTTTTATTATGTTTTTCCTAGTATGGGTAGGTTGCATAAAAATGAATCATTGTGAGTAGCTTAAGTCATTGTTGATTTCTCAAGGAACATAAAATAAAACCTCCCAATTTCATTTTCAGCTACATTGCAGTGCACACTTTTGGTCGAAGGATGATGTATCCTGGAACAGTCAAACTTCTGCAGGCTGCAGTTGGTATGCGGTTTCTTATTTTACTTGATACTTTAGGAGTTGTTCGCAGCCTCATTTCATTTATTGGTTTGCATACAGCTTGCACATTACCATTCATGTGAACACATCAGAAGCTCCTTTCTTAAATAGTTTATGGTGCCAATTTATATAGCCTGGTGCCTAAAAGCTCTGCTCCCTGGTGTGTGTGCTTGTTTTGTTGAGTGGCAATGTTTTTTTAAATATTATTTTCTATGTAAAGTGCGTGGAATAGTCTCATTTGCCTTGAATCATTGCATTTCTTGTTTTTAATGCATATTCCCATCTTAAAAGAGGCAAAATCTGTTGCTCGAGGTGTTTTAATTTTCTGAGTAAGTACTGGAGCAAGAATGTATATACAATTAAAGTTGCCTATAACGAACCTCCATATTACGAATTCTTCGATATAAAGTAGCTTTTCTATTCTCTGCCGTTTCTCCATAGAAGTACATGTATTTGTGACCTCTTTGTAACAAAGTAGCTGAGGGGGACAACCTTGATATAACCAATTTCCCACATAGACAATCTAGAAATTTCGCTCCAGATTTTGGTACGAGCATGCATCTTCTGCGGAAGTCCCGCTGCCGACGAAGCGCGAAGCAGCAGTAACACGCACAACGCAGCAGGCAAGAGCGAGCGCTCGTAACTGCGCACGGGTGAGTGCGAGGCGGGCAGGCGGGCTTGCGCCCCACGAGCCAGGTTGCCGTTATCCTTGTGGGCGCATGCGCGGAGTGCCTCTTCTCTCTCCAAACCAAAAAGAAAAAAAGCTCGCAGCATATCCACGAAGTGAATGATGATGAGTGTGGCAAATTGTCAGTCCGTCTGTCTGTTTGTCTGTCTGGCCAGTTACGCCTGACGCAGGACAAGGTTAGACTTTTTAGTTATCTTCTTGGGGGCGAAGCCCCTCAAAAGATAGCTGCTTTTGCATTTGCAGTGCCATGCTTTTAGTTAGCGTCACATATGTGGGGCCGTGCTGCAGATGGAGGGCGCTTTACTGAATAGTTTGTCACAGTATCTGTGTGTGTGTCCATGTCATTCGCTTTTAGTTTTCTTCTCCGTGCACGCAAGCATGGTCTCGCCGCGCTCGCATGGTGTTGCCCCTGACGACGTTCAGCATTGCTTTTTCTTTTTTCAATGCGGACAACAGTGTCGTCACCACAGAGGGAACATTAGAATAGGCACTGATATAAACTCTCAGAGACCACTGATGATGAAGCTGCAGAGATTGACTCGTCATGCGCTTACGTCTTGTGCTGCGCTGATAGTTCGCAGGCTGGCAACTTTCGCGATTAGCTGATTAGTTCTGGTAACAACACCACAGCGTATTGAATGCAATGCAGTGAATGTGATACCAAAAAATTGCAATGTTATACCATGTAAGGCTGTCGGCCAACTCTTTTTGATTCGATATCGCAGAACTCCTACAAAACGCTGATGTGAGCAAATACGGCCGCTCCAGGGAGAAGTGCTCTTTTCACACAGTTCCTTCGCGTTGAGAGCGCCCTGATGTACTTGCAGAGATAGCAAGCGCGTCGGTGGTCGCGACCGTCCTTAAAATCTAAGTGCGTTGTTAGTACTTGAGCGATTCCCCCCCCCCCCACCCTCTCTTCCCCCAGATTTTTTGATGCTCGTTCAAGACAGGTGGTTTCCACTCTGAGCATTCGACGTCATTTCTAACACGCAGGGGATGTTATCTTAAGCGCCTTCCAGGCAATAGAGATGGGCTGACTCATTCGATCTCTGCTTCAGCAGCGCTCGCGCGCTTTTACCCACTCATGAAAGTTCTGGTGCGCGGGGGCATGCTATTAATTTAGACTGGTTACGGAACATGGCGTCAACGGCATAAACCTGCCGACAGTGTAATTGCTATCGCAATATTTATTTATTTATTTATTAGAATACCCTCAGGGCCCGTAGGGAATTACAGAGGGGGTGGGTACAACATATATAACACACAAGAAAAAAAGACAAAATAAAGAAATAGTAACAATTTTTCACCGCTAAATAAGTGTTTTGGCCTAGCTCGGCCCTTAGTCTCCCTTTTGTTTAACTCGTGCATCTATATTGCAAATTTTCGTACCAAGCCTGCATATAACGAAACCCTTTTATAACGAATCTGTTTGGGGAATTTATCAATTTTTTTTATATACAGGTTTAACTGTACAGTAAAAGCTCCATAATTTGGATTTCATCAGACAAGAAGGCGTATTCGAATCATCCTAATGCCATAATAATGACTTTCAAGGTGATGGTAAATGTGTGTCTATGACATCAATGCATCTTCATTTACTTGATGCAAATACAAAACTTATTTCACATGAAAGTGGTGTAAAAATTAAAATTTTAGAAATTTCTGACTGTTCACAAAGTGACCGCAGCTCAAGGTCACGTTGTCTTAAGCTGAAACGTGCTCTGAACGTATTCCTTATTACGTACAGCCACCACTAATACTACTAAGTGCACGGAACAACAACTTTTTCAGCAAAAAAAAAAATGCCCGGTAACCGATCTTTTGTCCATCACAATGTAACTTATGAGCTTTATGCCAGTATTTTGGACCATGGCTGAAAATAATTTTCAACATCTTCTACCATGTTTCAGTTTTGTCACATTGTGCACATTCCCCAAAGTAAAAAAAAGATACCGTGTGCCGCACTCGCTGTGCATAAAAAATTGGGGACCCCTAAGCTTCGCCTTTAAGAGTTGAATGCGATAGCTAAATCCGGCTCCTAGTGTGCCCTTTAACCGCTAAGTGCATACTTATTAATGTGTTTTGTAGCACACGCACACACATGTGCCCATGCGCAAGCACGAGGTATCTGTAATAATGCAATGACTGTGCAGTGTGGCCACTTCCCTTTGCTAGAACAGCGCTCTGCTGTAGTCAACACACGTTTTTCACAATGTCTGACAGGTGACATACTCACGCGTGCGTGCGAATGGTACATACAGGTTTTTGAACTAAAGCAAAAGTCGCATGTCCTCCAAGATACACGCCTTGCACTTGCCATCTGAGAGGCCACGGCCGCCTGGAACGGGGGCGCGTGGCGGTGTGGGTGCCAAATTCAGGCGGCCATGGAGAGGCCATGAAGTCTCACAATGCCTCGCAGATGGCAGCACATTATCGAGCTTTTGCTGTTTGCCTTATCAACACCTCTAGAAAGGCATGATATGTTTTCCGCTAGATGGACAGAGTTGTCCACTTTCAAAGCTGTTTGAAAGTTCTTGTGTGTTTTTGGTGGAGATGGCTGCACTATCCTGGCCTTTTTCGATGAAGTTTGATGGCCTCCCAAATGTTCCTACAAATTGCCAAAAGCGCTCGTGTTCGTCGTGACACCTGTCTAACAAAATGCGTTAAGGAGACTCCTTCCTCTACGTGGCATATATGTAGTTTTTTTTTCCGAAGCAGCTGCAAGTAACATGGTAGCTTTGTGGTAAGATACCTGCCTGCCACAAAAACAGCCCGGGTTTGATCCTCAATGGGACAGAAAATTTTATTGTTTATTTTATTTGCTGCTTTCTAGATTTTTCGCTCACACCCAACGGTGCCAATGCCGACAGCGGAATTTCCGCGACACAAGCTCTCTAACACTATAGTGTTAAAACTTTGGTTGCTATAGGCACCAATATAGAATCCACACATATCCAAAAACGTGTGTGTGAGCTTTGGCCAGAGTCGAAACGAAACTGTTGAGCACCTCATGTGCAATTCAATAAACCTGGCTTGACAGTGCATAATCATGAATGAGGTAGAGCACTATGCTGTTCTGGAGGCATGCAGCAAAAACAAAACTACTGCTTGTCACACCTTTAATTCTAGGTGTGGTAGACTTATAGATAGCACCCATTCAGTTTTCATGCATTATGTAAAATTGTAAACAAAGTTTTGCTACGGTCCCTGAAGCCTTGGTTGTCAACAACACAATTGTGGTAAGATTGTAGATAGTGACCTCCTCTTTCTGGAGGCCCATGGTCATTTTGGTCGTGTGGAAATGCTGCTTTCAACCCTTTGAATCGCGTATTTGGGGCACTTCGTTGTTGGCGTGCTCGGCGGAACATCCGAATTAACTGGGTTGCAATCAAATATGACTCAAGTAACGAGCTTTGTGTCATTAAATAACACTCAAACCTCATTATAGCAAAGTTGCATCTTGTAAGAAAATAAGTTTGTTATATCCAAAAATTTGTTATGAAGATTATTCCTAACACTGTATTTATCGCAAGACTATTTTTCATTTGCTTAGATGTAATTAATATTTGTTATATTCCTATTCGTTACATTGAGATTTCAGTGTATATATGCTTGTTAGCAGTATAGAAACGTCTGATTAGATTTTTCAAATAAACAGATGTCAAATTTGCGAGCTTTTACTTTGTATATATTTGGATTCCTCAGCATGCAAGAAATGTTTTTCAACTAGCCATAGTTTTAAGCGGAATGATGCACTCACCTCACGAACAATAATACTTTGCTATTTGTGTTCATGTTAAAATTCTGAGCTTATTTGTATTATGTGCAGGCGTTAAGAAGTGCCTGCAGAGTATTCAATGTTGTGAATATGGTGTGTCATCTCAAGTCGATTTCAGATTTATTGTTTCTCTGAGAATGAGTAATATGTTGCCACACAAACAAATCCTTTAAACTCTGTGTTCTTTAAAAATATTTAGCTGTGATTTGGAATGTTCAATACTTTCTGTATGTTTTTTTCTACAACCAGATAAATGTGAGACTATAATGTGTATACTCTGTTTATTGTAGCACCTATGCTTGTTCAAGGGAGAGCAAGGCTGATTGAAGAGGTGAGAGTTCAATTTTATTTGAACATTTCTGACTGCATGCAGTGTTCCTTGTCATCTGTTTACTTAATACTACTACCCTTGCCTCTGTTTCAGCATAATGCCATGCGTCACAAGTTGCTCACTCGGGATGGAAATGAAATTGACTCCGTGTTTGTGGACAGAAGGAATTCCACGATCTATGCAAACGGCAACATTCTGGTATAGTCCAATTGTGTAGTTATTATCTGCATTTATGTGAATGTAACAATGCTGCATTATGTAGGATTTATAGCACATCACATTATCGTAACCAAGGGCAATACGCCTGACAAGAGTGGATTTATAGGTCTCAAACGACTCTTTGGAGTATATAAGTGCTAGTGCATCACATCGTGAATTGTGGAAAAGAATTAGCTGTTGCACTGCCACGCTAGCACGTTTAAACGAGTACTGACACAAAATGTCGCGGTCAAGAAAGCCTGCAGCACCGTTTCCTGTGAACATGCGTATATCGTCTGCAAAATATCAACGGCGAATATAGCTTGGAAGCTATTTTAAATTAATTTTAAAGTTTTTATGAGCAATCGAATTCATCGCACTATTTTTCGCTTTTTGAACATTGCGGCAAAGCTCACTTTCAGACGTTAGCTACGACAGCAAACCCGTCAACCTGAGAAAGTGCCAATTCAAGCATGCGGGACGGTAGACGTAGCTAAGGTAGGGCTGTAAATAATGCTTTTTCGAACATGTGGGCAGGAAGTTAGAAAAATGCGACACTTGAACTCTTCGGTGTTCAAAATTTTGAACGTTATTACGCTTTGGCTAATGACAGTGCCGCGAAAGCATCTGAATTTTCATGCATCTCTGAAAGATTGGGCAGCCAAAAAACTGTATTTGTGGATATTTAAATGGCTGGCATATGTGCTGCTAGGTGAAAACCTACACAGCTACAAGACATTATCAAAGTGCTTGCTGCAGTGACCAAAGACAGCCCAGCTTACTTAGAAATTCAAAAGTCCAGGAAACGTTCTTTTTGGTCTTCGTATGGCAAATGTAGTGACCATTTTTGTGCGTGGGATGACTCTTCAGGGTGTTTCTTGCTCTTGGGCTGATACACCAGCTGCCCTGTATTCAAAAATTCGACTCTGAAAGGGCCAAGCAATGCTCTTTAAAAAATTTAAAATATACTAAACAGTTTCTCATGGTCAACGCAGTATTTAAAAAAGCATTTGGTCAAGGAACTCGACAAGCCAGATGTTTTCTTATAGTGTTATAGATGAAACACCTTCCTTAAGAGAGGTGAAATCGCGGAGGTTTCTTTGATGTTTAGTGTACAAGTATGGACAAACTCATGTGATAATGAAGTCATCCTTAGGCATTTTTTATAATGAAGTGCTGTAGTTCATTATTTTACCATTGCCTTTTTCCACTAAATACTGGCAGGTTAGCCACAGGTGTTATTAGTAAATCTATGTTATTCTGTATTTTTATTATGCTTAGCGTGCAGCATGTTACGCTTTTATCGGTCGTCTGTCGTGAACACATGCAGTACGTACCTTCAATTTACTTCTAGCAATACCTGCTTCGAAAGCCAGTTATACTGCTCCAAAACACATTTTCGCCTACTCCAAAAGCTTCTCCAAAGCAGCCTAAGGCAGTAGCATCATTGACATATTGTGGTATGAAACGTACCGGCAGTCTTTTGCATGGTTGGAACAGTGTAGTGCAAATGCCATTCATTACAGTTGAAAAAGTAAAGTATTTATTTTGTTGTCAATTCCTGAACTCTGCAGTTTATCAGAGGAAGCAATAACCTCAGACTACCTAATAAGCTACATTACGTCATGCGGTAGTTTGTTGCCTTAGTCTGAATTTGCTGCATTTTTCTAGCACAGCTTGCACTAGTATGTTTTTGCTGTACGTGTGGTCAACCTCCCGGCCTTTCTATTCATCTGTCTCTCTCTCTCTTGCTGTATGTGGCAGCAAACCTCAAAATTTGTTTAAATGCTTGTGTACTCAGTTTAGGTGCATGCTTAGAAAGCCTAGGTGATTTAAAATAATCCAGAGGCTTCATTATAGCATGTCTTATATTCGGAAAGTTTTTGCTAAGGTTTGGTCGAATAGTTTTCAAAGGGGCACTGACACAAAATTTCACAACTGAGATAGCCTGTGGGGTGAATTCCCGTGTACATTCGTAAATCATCTGTTAAATATTAACAGCAAATATAGCTGGAAAAGTATTTTAAATCAATTTTGAAGCTTGCGTGAGGGCTCGACTCCATCGTGCCATTGACACCCTCGAAGGGGACCCTTTGGGGAACCCGTATTTCCCTCACGTCACCATGCTACAGTTAATAAAACAAGTTATGATGGCATCATAGCCTTTTTTTTTTTTTTTTGTCGTGTTTTTTCAATCTATACTTCTCCGCGACTGGTCGCAAGTGAGTGGTCGTGGCGCACGCTTCGAAAGTTTTGTGTTTGGTGACACTGCAGTCCCGTTTCCTGTTCGAAAGTAATTCTTGATGCAAATTGTACGGAAGTGTGTCACAGTTGTGTGCTGATGTAATTGGGAGCTGTGGACGCTAGATGTTGATAGTTGCACACGGCGGCTTCTTGTTTTTGGAGCTCTCCAAAACTGAAACTGATCGATAATGATGGGCCTGTAATTAATCATCTGTCGTGTCTTGCAGCAAACAATGTGTTGTGTTTTGAGTAACAGGCCCCCAGCAACACATTCCAAAAGAAAAATGCGAGGCCAGAGATTTTGTGTCAGTACCCCTTTAATCTAATAGTTCAATATAGGTAGTATACATCACATAATATAAAGGAGAAGCAGCAGTTTTGTCTTGGTCTGGTTAGTTGCACAATATTTTTTTAAAATTGGAAATGGTCTTGTGCAAGTGTCATGTGTTTCGTTTGAAACAAAAGGCTTGCTTGCAACTTACAACAGTAGCAGGATTTGAATAGTAGTGAGGTGCAAGTTATAAGCTTTATGATACAAAACATTTTAAAATTTGCCAAATCTAGCATATATAAGTCAGTGTATCACACTTTTAAACTTCAATAAAGAGTAATCAAGGTGCAGGTGTACATTATGTTCAACCTTGAAAGCATGGTATATCACAGCCATGTGGATTACCACTGGGTAGGTGGGTTCATGGTGTTGCAATTCCATGCAGCAGCGAAACAACCTTTTCAGAGGGGTAAGATGCTGTAAGATATCTGTTCATTCATTTCAGGTACTTCATAACTTTAAAACTTCATCTGTGTCATAGCAGATTTGCATACTTAAAGATTTGTTGGAATATTTGAAACTTTCGAATACTCACCCATGCCTAGTTTTTACACATGATTTGTTGTGGCATTACAGCTGCATGCATACAAAAAAAGTCACATGTGTTAATGGTGTTGCAGGAATTGCTTGTTCTCTTACTTTCATTTAATAGTTCTTATAAGTACTTTTACTGCTTGACAGAATTTGGTGACCTGACAGCCCTGCTGCTTTTGGTTACAGGTTGTGTGCTGCGAGGGCAATGCAGGCTTTTACGAGTATGGCATTGCAACAACTCCCATTGAGGCTGGGTACTCTGTGCTGGGCTGGAACCATCCTGGCTTTGCGGGGAGCACTGTAAGCAATGGATTTTGATATGGTAGATGGTTATCAATGGTCGTGTGCTGTAAAAGGTCGTGTTCTTCGTTAATACAACATTACCACATCAACAGGAGCTTTTGTATGCTTGCAAAATGTTCTTGAAAAGAAAAAAAATCGCCCTTTTGTTTTTGAAAGCTGTAATAATAGCAATTTTCTACTGAGTGTGTTATGATCGCAATGATGGGCTATTCATAAAAGAAAAAGTTAGAAGAAGCATACCATTAAAAATATTGAAATTGCATGTCATGGCTTAAAGGGATGCTGTAGCACTTCATGAGCATGGTCAGAAAATGGCTGCTGATCAGTAGTCGAGGCGCCTGATAGCACGCGAGTCATAATCTGCACACGGCCTGGAATTTACAATTAATTCTCAGTCTTCTTGAAATTGCTTGGTCTTCTCTCGACAAATAGTGCTATCAGCCTATAACCCTAAGTCCATAGCCGTCATCCTATTTGAGCATTGTGAGCTGTGTAGTTATTGCGGCAACTGCGTAATTGCCTCCACGTGCCTGCATGCGCATTTGTGATCGCACTAAAAGTAAGCTTTTGAGGAGAAAGAAAGTGCTCATGGTTGCAAAATGTGCTGGTCGAGAGACGTAGCTTCTTGCGTCCTTGTCATCACCCCTCCGTGTCTTTCACTGTGCTCACTGTTATGAAGGGAGAGTGAAAGTGCAGCAGGTCTCTGCAACTCTGCTTGTACTAGACGTACTTAAGAATTTTCGCGACTGCCAATTCGAGAGGCTGTAACCTTTAATGAAGCAATCAGATTATCCCCTTCAGGTGCAAATTATGATGAACTGTCCGTAAATGTGTAAATTTTGCATGACAATCTTCTAAGATGCTCAATATTACATTCCAAAAAAGAAAATTAAGAAATAGGTTGTTTTTGGTGAGCTTTGTTGACGCAGCTAAACCAATCTAGGAAGTGTGAAAATCGGCGAGATTATGCATCAATAGCAGCAGAAAATAACAATAATATTTTCAAAGCATACTTTTTTTTTTTTTTCAAATTTTTGGTCTGAAAGGCCCACTTCCTCCCTTCAAGGGGCGAAAGGAAGGTTCTACTAGAAAAAAACGTTTTTGTACATCTCTGGCCTAGGGCAATAAAATTTTTACCATACACGAGTTTCTATGCTGATTTCAAAAATGTAGTCAGCTTTATATCAAGTTGCATAGTTTTCATTTCATGCCATCACAGCATGTAAAATGTAGCTCCTTTTGATCACACTTTTTTTGCCAGTAATCTTTCATGATAATGAGTCATTAATAGCTTATGTTGCTTCACAAGTTTATAATGCAATCAACTATCAAGAAAGGGCCAAATATACATTTAAATGAATGGGAAGCAAAATGTTGTGTGGGAAGTCTTGAAATTTCCAGCTTATACTCATTGCTCACCTAAAGTTCACAATAATTATTTAAGTTATATCAGGTTTTAAAGGAGATAATTGCACTCTTCACGTGTTTTAGAATATTTGACAAAAATTTCATCCCAATCTGGCGTTAAGAAGCGCCAAAAGCATTGACATCCAAACTCAAGAAGTTGCACAAGATAGCATCTTGAGAAAAACTCCTTTAAAACTTAGAAATGAAAGCTCTTCTATGTAACAAGGGTATGTTTTTTTTATTTCTTGTATCATGAAAGTTTTGCAATCATGGTTATTTTGCACATGTAGAATGCAGTGGCAAGCAGCCAGCTGACAATTTTCAGGGGACTCTAGACAATGAGCTCTTGTTAGTTTTTTAATAGCCACCTTGTGCTCTATACTGCAATATTGATTTTTTTTTCCTCATGAAGGTAGAGAACCTAAACTTGTGAAAGCAAGTAAAAACAAAATGTATTTAATTTTGGAAAAAACTTGTGTTTCAAGTAGATCCCCTTAACAGATCTCTGCCAGATATTGTAGGACGAACTTGCAAAATTTGCGAGCGTAGGGTGACAGAACAGGCATTCAATTTAGTTTAAACAATATAAATGGGCACCTCGGCACTTTGTTCATGACTGATTATGCGTCGGCGATGGATCACGTGGCAGAGTTTTTATAAATGGGTATTTGCCACTGCTCCATTTTGTCATTGAAACTCGCAACGAGTGCTTCAAGAAGCGTCGCTGTGTGCTGCGATGAGCTTTTAGGCTTAGCTTTGCGTCTGAATGATGTCAGTGAGAGTCGGCAGGCGTTCTGTAGTGTGAGCGGCATCCCTCCCCCCCTTTTTTGTGTTTTCTTCTTTTTTTTCCTTTTTCTTCAACAATCTCGTCTCTGTGTTCGACGGTTCGTTTCGTGAGGCGCAGCGCCTTGCGCGATTCGTGGAGTGGCACAGGTGGCAATCGCAAGTTCTACATAAACGGTGCTAGAACAGGTCAACATAGGCAGTGTTAATAATGTCTAGTTGCGTGCATTAAGCGGCGTTATCACCTCGTACCATATTCGCTTGTCACTTCGTGCCATACACAGGTGCTTTATGAGATAGTCGGTGCGGCGAGGTTTCTTGGCTGCCGTGCCACGCTCTTGAAAATGATCAAGCGCGAGGTGGCCGCGAACAGCGATGCAGCACACTTTTGTTGTTTGTCAAAAGCTGGCTCTGCACTGGGGAGGGGGGGACATTATGCCAACCGCGCAGCTGAGCAGATAGAGAAACAGACCTGCAAAAAGTCAACGCAGTAATATGCTAAATCATGTCACTGTTCTTAAGTGAAGGCCCATGGTTATGTGACTACGATTCTTATGTGATCACAATTTTTTAAATTCTTTCTGAGGGTGATTGGTTTTTATTTTCAAATGTTTTCATAGAACTTAGTTTTTTTTTATAATTTCACATGTTGGTGCAAATGATAATGCTGTTCATACCTGGCAACAATCTGTTCAAAAACTTTTTTGAAAGTCTGTTTCAGTGCTATGTGTATTATAAGCCAATTAAAATATGCATTCGTGCCCCCATGTTGCTACAAATTTGTTGTTTGAGCTTCTAAAACAGCGTATTGAATGGTGGTAACTGCTCCAAAGCAAGGTTTGTCTGCTTCAAAATTGGAATTTTGCTGCTCCAAAAACTGCTCCCAATTCAATCTCGGCCATGTCACCCCTGCACTGCGCCACTTGCATCAAACTGTGCCACCTTTCTCCAGTGTGGGAGTGTAGGAAGAAGTTGCTGAATTTATTGATGCATGCACTTCTGCATAGACTTTGATAAGTGCTGTTGTTTAACATCTGCAACTAGCTTATTCAATATATTTTATTCTATTTGTTGCCGCTACAGTAGAGAGCACGTTTAGATGATGTTTTCTTATCGCCATCGGAAAAATGAGCCAGAATAAATGTTTTATTTCTTTGCAGCCAAGTTTATAAAGTGTCTTTTTTAGGGTGAAAAAGTCTTAATGCTCGGAGCCTCTTTTCGTTTTGTTCTCTTGAGCACTAACGCAACAGCTATTAATGTAAAATGGAAGAGATGTAAACATTTTTTACTATAGTAAAATTCAGTTGTATCAAACTCTGAAAGGGATTATGAAAAGGTTGGATTTGTCAGTAGTTTGAAAACAAATACATAACGCACTTATATGAAGATTATATTGAAATTCCACACATCTGAGACGGCCTCTTGAGATTAATAAAACCAGGAATTTATCAATTGGCTTTGAAGGCTACATTTAAGGTATGAAAGCTTACTAGTAAATTTTTTATTCTTTCTTGTGGAGCACACACATCAGACCAAGATGCCTTTTGCATTCTTGCAGTAGCCTGGCAGCCCTCTTGCCAATAAGGAATGGACGCAGGTCACGTGATTTACTTTATGGTGTCAGTTCTCACTTTGTTGGTGTTATTTATTGCATTGAATCGCTGGGTTGCAAAGAAGCATGTAAAAAGAATCGTCAATATCGAGTGCAGAGAAAATCTGTAATGCATAAGCCATTCTCCCTTTTTGTGAGATGTACCGTATTTACTCGATTCTACCGCGCCCTCGATTGTAACGCGCACCCGATTTCCACCGCGAAAAAAAAAAAAAAAAACGTAAGACATCGATTGCAACGCGCACCCATTTTTTTTCGCTGGCCCGCACGATCACACCACTCGAAAAAACGATTCCTTTCGGGATTGTCTTCCATCTAAATATGAGGTACGGGCGAAGCTTGTGCCCATCTGACGTGTAACAGAGCATTGCCGTCACTGTAGTTTTACCGTGGACCGATGTCAGCACGCGAACTTGCTTTGCCCCCTTCTTCTGGAGCCGTTGTAGTGCCAGGCATGTCGAAGTAAAGAGGCGTCTGATCGGCATTCCAGATTTGCCCAAGCAGGTAGCCGTTGTTGCGCCGCAAGTTTAGGACGAACCTTTGAAAACTGTAAAGCTTTTCATCGTACTTCTCCGCAAAAGTTTTCGCATATGCATGTTCCCCTTCGAAGGGAAGAGCCTTTCCTCTTCATATAGTTAATTAGCCAGCACCTGCTCGCTTTAAACTGGCTCCGCATTAGACTTTTTTCTAAGACTAATTGCATAGCCCGCACTTGGAGCAGTTCTGTCGTCACGGGCCGCTGTGCCGCTCGCTCCTCAAGCACATACTCGCGGAGCAGCTCTTTAATTTGCGGAAACCGACCCTGCTGTGGTTCACTGAAGCCTTTGCGTGAAGCTTTGCTGTCGACAATCTTCTGCTTTTGTTTCCGCCGGTCCCGCACGCACGTTTCGGGAATGACCGCGATGCGGCCCGACTTCCGTCCGTTTCTGCACACGCGATGACTTTTCTTTTAAAAGCGGCATCGTGGTGCACTTGAGTTTTTGGAGTCGGCCCTTTCACGTCGTCGATGCTAATGCACTACTAGATGACGAACTCCTCAGCGCACGTACGAAGTGCCGCACATGGTAAACACATAGGCAGAAATAGCCGACGCACGTAGGGGGCGGCCATTTGGATTTGCGATGGCAATAGATTGACCGTAATTTTTTGTTCGTACTGGATTCTAACGCGCATGCGATTTTTGAACTCGCTTATCCGGAAAAAAGGTGCGCGTTAGATTCGAGTAATTACGGTACTCTTTCAACTTTTTTACCTCAACATTTTTACCTCCTGAAACTTTTGCACTGCCTCTTACAAGTCTGTGCAATGGTGCGACTTTTGATGGCGGATGCCAAGAAAATGCCATTTTGGTGGCATAAATATTTCCAGGGATGCTAGAAGTGATTATAGGCCATTTACGAGAAGCACACTAGCAAGAATGCAGGACTTATGTACATTGAATGGGCAGGGTATTTGGGCTTCGGTATAAGCATGTTGCACTTACTATGTTTTTGCGAAGCATCTTCAAGAAGGTGCTAAGACTGTTCAATATAGCCAATAGGTCAGTACACCTGCATTTAATATCTCCTGATTGAACTGTATTATGTGTCATTACTGTTGGTTAAAGAGTATGCCCAACTCATTTCAGGGAGTACCTTTTCCAGACCAGGAAAAAAATGCTGTGGATGTTGTGATGCAGTTTGCCATACACCGGCTGGGCTTTGCCCCTGAGAACATCATTGTGTATGCATGGTCAATAGGTGCTTATTGTGCCACCTGGGCAGCCATGAACTACCCTGACATCAAGGGACTGGTCAGTGGGTCTTTTTCCGTTCTTTCCTCAAAGAATATTTACAACGAGTGTGTGGGCTGTACAGCAGAGTGAGATATCGACATGGGTTTACTGGTTACTACTACTTCAGATAAACTTATTCATTTTGCAGTGTAGTGACACTCGAATACTGAGCATTATGTCGAAAACTAAAAGAATATCACCTTTTGCAATCACAAATGTTAACCCTTTGTGGTCCAAAACCCGTTCCAATCTGCCCTCCGTTCTAGTCCTAAACTAAAAGACTCAAAGTTTAAGTAAAAGAAGTTTACTTACTCTTTTACAGATGGTGCATAATGTAGTCAAAAAGTGTACATGAATCAACCATGAAAGAACTCGTCCAGCAGTGCTTGATCATGTGCAACTTGAATTGTCTTCGCGAGTGTCAGCGTTACGTTGCCAGAATGAAAATCGTTTGCCACTAAAAAAACATAAAGGCAGAGGCAGGCTTTATGCAGCTCGTTCAGTAAAGGAATAACAAATATGTATCACGCAATTATATCATTTGAGAAAAATTCTAGCCATTGTTTTGCTCAACTATGAAATCGGAGATAAATGCAGAAAGAAAAAGTACTGTTTAAAAATGGGCAAGCCACAGTGAATCTATTTTATAATACACTAAGTGTATGAATTTTTAAAATTTTCATACTTTCACTAAGCATAACCCTGTCAACCTTTACATAGCACTAATCGACCAATCTGACTTGTTATGGTGGCTTTGTTCGACTCTCAGTGATATTTGCAAAAGTCTTATTGGGGCAGGTTTCAGAATTGTGCATAGTGTGCCAAGCTTATGGTACCTCAGGTAGTCCGCTGCAATGAGGAGACCACCTCCACCCCTGTGTCATCTTTCATAGCCTGTATATCACTCTTGGGCATGAAAGCAAGGCACAGCAGAATTTAGTTCACCTAAATTGGTTATAAAAATACTGGGAAGGGGCGAAGCATGGATAAGTGTTCCAGGTCCACTAATGTGAACCTGGAGGTTGGGGGGGTTGAAGCATGCCATGTTTTGGGAAAGATTTCTTTAGTGAGACACTAGTGGTGCCAAGCCTGAAACGGGGCATGTGAGAAAGGTTGTTTCAGCTCCACTAATGTCAAAAAACTCTGTCGGTAGTGCAGCTTACCTTTAAGTGTGGCCAATTTTTCTTCTTTTTTTGTTCCTACATGCCTGGTTTCGGTTCTCTAGGGCATGTAAGGGAAGGGTGTTTCTGCTCCTCTGATATCGTCAGCTTTTTGCTAGGCTAACTGTTGCCTTAATTTTTAGTTGATTGCATGCAGGGGTGGAACACCTGTGCCATTTGCGCAATTGTGCGCCAAACTTGCTTACCTGCGCCATCCTGTGCCGCACCATTCCTGTTGCGCCAAGCTCGCTTATCAGTGCCGTACTGCACCGCAGCACCAGAATTCAGTCACAAAGTGCGAAAGTCATCAAGTGTCATGCGCGGAAACGTAGCTGAAACATTGGTTTCATCGAAACAGTTATACTTTCGGTTTCGCTCCAGGAGCAGCTGTGAACTTTGATCCTAAGGGCGTGGTTGCTATCGCTATGTGTGCATGATCACGGCAGGCATCAGCGCGAATAGTTCGTGAACCCTTATACGTGCTGCTCTGTCAACGTGAAGACGTTGCAAGAAGAGCATCCCTTCCTGGCGCAGCTGTATTCTCTTACACCAGCGTTTAGTGTAAAGTTAGATAACAGTTCTAAAAATGTTGGCTACCAGCCTTATAATTTGTTGCTATGGCGTTCTTTGCTTTGCCATTCTGATGAAACAGCTTTTTTATAAGATGATGGCAGCGTTCGGAAAAGAAATGAAGAATGGCAATCACAGAGCTTAAAAGAAGAGAGGCGGTGTGCGTTTTCCGGAACAGAACAGCCTAGCAATGACAGGTGCACATGACTGCTCATCCAACATATGCGCATATTCTAATTCGTTTGGCTGCTTTGATTCGCGCTTTTCGACTCTGCAATTGACGCTTGCGCGTTCAGGTGAAAAAAAATAACATGAGTAACTGTTTATAACTTAAGTCACAGTTGCTCCGCAAGGGTGAAGCAATGAATTCAATAGCAGCAAATTGTAATGTTATACAAAGTGAGGCTGGCAGCTAACTCTTTTGGATACTATCTCGCATAACTATACAAAATGCTGGTGTACGAAAATACGGCCACTTCAACTAGAGCAAATTTTTTTGCTCAGTCTCTTCATGGTGAGAGCGCAGTTTGTAGAAGTGTATAGTCACCCACTGATTGCTGCCAAGCTATAGTGCGCGCCAGTGATCGTGACCACATCCTTGGAAGCAAAGCTCACAGTTGTTGCTCGAGTGACACCTGCCTCCCCATTTCTTTGTTGTTGTTTTTATGCTCTTCGAAGGCGGGTGGAGTGCTTCCTGTCTGCATCGACTACAGGCCTCCCGGGAGGGGGTATCTGATTGTATCGCACGCACCCTCCGAGGGGCAGTGATGAGTCGGATCGTTTGATCTCGGCTTCAACCACGTTCGTCGCTCCGGCTTGCCTGTTTCGACCTGTGGATAGAACATATTATCAATTTAAAATTGATACGAGACATGACGGCAAGGGCGAGAACCCGTCTAAAGTGTCTAATTTTTTATGCAGTAACGAGGTTATTGCACAATTTAGTCGAATCCTTAAAAAAAGCAGCATGAACAAATTTTGTTCCACGAGTGCTTAGAACAGTGCTAAATCTGCTGAGAATGTTCCTACTGCTCTAATTTTGTTCTAAGAGGCCCTTCTGGCTGCTCTAAACCTGCTACAAATATTTTGCCTGCTCCCAGGGCTGCTCCCAAACCCATGTACCCTGTTCCACCCCTGGGATCTGTAGTGAGTCAGGGATTTATTTATTGCGGCGTGTACCGGTTTTTATGACGTACCGCGACTACATGACACACAGTGACAACAGGAGACGCTGACAAGCCTAGCACCTAAGGTACAAGAGAGGGGAAATTGATCAGGTGATTGCTTTTTTTGTTAGACACAATCTAATGAAGCCAAGGAAAGCATAGTGGACATTATTTTTCGTGTTTAGCTGTAATAATTTAGTTATATAAAAAGAGATTAAAGAGATAAAATATTTTCATTTGTCTTTTTTTTGTGTGTGTGTGTGTACATTTTCACCCACACACACACAGGGCACTTTCAAGGTTCTTGAAGGGAAACGATTTACAGATTATTAACATATTCTTAAAGTACCGGTTCTTTATGTATTATGATAACACAGTGATATGAGCCTCTCGTCACACCCTTGCACATGATATCGGTATGTTTCCGCAGCTGCTCTTCTCCATAGCTGTATTGGTGCCGTACGTCCAGATGCACTTCTCTGTAGAGCGCGTTAGCAGCCGTTTTTTGAAGGTTCTTGCTCTGCGGGGCGACACCTAGTGAAAGTTGCGGGCTCCGACGTGGTCAGCATGACTATCAACCATGCATGCTCCTCACACACCTCATTGGGATGCCCCGCCACGGTGGTCTAGTGGCTAAGGTACTCGGCTGCTGACCCGCAGGTCGCGGGATCAAATCCCGGCTGTGGCGGCTGCATTTCCGATGGAGGCGGAAATGTTGTAGGCCCGTGTACTCAGATTTGGGTGCACGTTAAAGAACCCCAGGTGGTCGAAATTTCCGGAGCCCTCCACTACGGCGTCTCTCATAATCATATAGTGGTTTTGGGACGTTAAACCCCACAAACCAATCAATCAATCAACCTCATTGGGACCCGAAACTGCCGCAAGGTGTCGCTCCACAGTGCAAAAACAGGCTGTACGGACACTCTACACCGGCCTAGATAGAGGTATTCAAGTGGCCATAATGAATGTTTTGGTACCCGATGTCGTAAAGTGTAGCCATACTGAAGTGTGAAGTCGCCAAAACTGACACTAGCTTGACATCACTATAGTGTCAGTAAGCGTGCTATGCAAAAATCAATGTTAATGTAAAAATAGAATATCAGCTTTACTGAGCTTCACACTTTGAGCAATCTCGTTATACAAGAGATCTCTGTGGCAGTGTAAACTCGCCTTTGAAAATTAGTGTCAGAACTCCTGTAAAGTTAGTAAAAAAAAAAACTTGCTGTGGTCGAAGAAACGACCGCCGTCGTAGCTCAGTAGCAATTCTGCAACGTTAAAATGGGTCATGCCTAGTCAGTCTTATCTGTGTAGCTGGTGGAATGATAGCATTGCAACAGGTTCTTAGTGTTTTGGGGCTAGTCCAGGATGTAAAAAACGGGCAGGCACACAGTGGGTGCCTTTCACACAAGGAGGTGGTGCGTGCCTTCAGGAGGTTTCTTCAAAAAACAAATGCCATGTGGGTGTCCTCATCTGGTCAAGACCTGTAAATCGAAAAAATCACACACAAAAACTTGTGTATTCTCTTTTTCATTGTTGCTGTTCTCAATTACGAAGAGTGTGAATGAATTGCATATTGTTATGCTGCTGCTGTTCTTTGCCAACAGATACTGGATGCTACCTTTGACGATGTTCTTCCCCTGGCTGCATCCAAGATGCCTCCTAGCTGGGGTGAGCTGACACTATGTGGTAATCGTGCAGAATACTTCGTGAAGGCTCCTTCCTCTATTGAGCTTTTTTTTTTAGTGTTAGACAAGTTCGGAGTTAGTATCTATAAACTGTTTGTGATAGCTGGAAACCAGTGCCACCATCTACCTTTTATTTTAATAATGAATAATGCGCTATTGAGGCTATTTATTAATCCCATTGTGGCAATTCTGTCGGCTGAAAAAAATACAGTACTTTTTTTCTTAATAGTCCTTGCTATTAGAATGATGCTGAAGAAATTGACAATGAAGAAGGAATTAAAGATAGTAAAGGGGCCCTGCAATATGTTTCCATGTAGCCAAGTGACTGATAACAGTATCGGACCATTGCTCATGAATCAATCGCTGCAAAAACTTCTCTGATCTGTTCAGGACAAGTGAAGCTGCCGGGATTTCTCGCATACTTTGCATGCTACTTCTTAATTATCTGTCCTGAAAAGTGCTTTGGAAGCTATACAGGGGGGGATGACAAAGAAGAAGCTACGTCACCACACCTCATTGCCTTAAGTATTATCTCTTCATCTTTGGAAGTGTTGGCACATTTCCGGAATAATGATGAGTGCACCAGATGTACATTCATACCTGCAAAGTCTCCTGCGTTATCTGGAAGACTCCCGGATTTCACCCGTTTCTTCCGTTTGTATGGTTGTCATGAAAATTTTCCAGAATTCGAAACTTCTGTGCGTGATTTGGCCACATTGGCGAAAATGCAGGTTAATTCACTCCAGGCTTTTTGTGAACCCATCGCATTTTATTATAAACGAATTTCGAAGGCGGTCATCTAAGCATACAGTAGAATCTCAGTGATTTGAAACGGCGGCAGGTACGTATTTGTGAAATTCCGCAGCGAAATTCTACTTGTTCATTAGGTCAAAATTTGAATGCTCCGAACACTTTTGCTAATCGTGGCAAGTGATATTAACTTTAGTGCCAAAAACGACGAACGAAGGCCGTGAGCAATGGGCTCAAAGCTTTGGAATTACACGTGCGACCAGCGCTCGCACTGTCTTCTACAGTGCATGTGATTGTCCACGCCAGAACTACTGTGGATTAAACTACAGTTGTTCTTAACAGGATCTTGTATGGCGACGACGTTACTGACAGAACTTCGAAAGATTGCCCTCGTCTCGCGCTCGACCAGTCAAAGCAATGCTGCTTTCCACAAACTCGGTGGACAAAGTCGTGGCAGACGCGATCATATATAGCAAAAAAAAAAAACTACTTCGATTTGAAGGCATGTACGCAGCGAGTGCACACGGACTGAAAACGGAACTACCGTTTGCCGCAACCGCGGCACACAAAACCGCAGTCACGGCGACGCCATAGCAATCTGTGTGCTCCAAGGGTACGCGGCTAGCGCAGCGGTAGATTGAAGGCAGTAAAGGTGTAAAAAAGGCTTGAAGTGTTTTGCGTTCCTGTACAAAGAATCTTGTAGAGAGCAAAGTTTTCACCTGCCCTTTCGTGACAGCCAGCTGCACCGTCCCACTCGTTCACGTGTGTCCCAGGTAGACATACGCGAGTTGTTTTGACAGAAATAGATTTTGCTGGTTGTTCTGACGACCCAGAATTTCGGGAGTACAGTCGCCGACCGTTTATTCGGACTCGACGGGAACCACCAAAAAGTCCGAATAATCGGGAGTCCGAAAAAACGGATTCACTAAAAAAAAAACACTTTTACAGGCCCTATCGCCCGAAAAAGCTGTCATGTCTGCACGCATGCACTCTTCCGAGACGGTTTGCTTGGAAATTAGAAAATTCTCAAGCCACTTCAGACTGAGGTCCGCCGCCTTCTACCTGGCGAATTATCTCCGCTTTCTTCGTCATCCTGAGCATCTTGTAGTTCCCACGTTGGCCGCGCTTATTCACTCCCGAGGGCGCAGCAACGTGTGGCGTCGGAGCCATTTCAACACGCCACGGAACACTATAGAGAGCGAAAACACAGAGAACAAGACGAATCAGGCCTAGCTGCAGAAGCAGCTGACTGACACTGCTGACACATGCCAAACGCCACAGCGAACGGACTCTGTAGGTGGCTTGGCTTGGCCGCTCGACTGGCTAAACAATAAAAAGCGTCGCCACACATGGCCTTCGAGATCGGCACTGGCGATTTCTGCGTGCATTTTGACACTGGCCCGACATCCATCCATAGCTAGTGCAGCATATCAGTGCTGGCAACCTGGAAAACTTATTGTTAATGTCGCTGTCAGCGTGTAATGGAATGCGATGACGCATCCGGTCAGTCAAACGGAGTCCGAATAATCGAATGGCGCACAGTGGGGCGTCCGAATTTTCGGTTGTGAGTTTACATTAGGATGATGGGGAGAGTGGCGGTGCCATGAAGATGTCCGAATAAACGGGCATGTCCAAATTTTCGGCGTCCGAATAAATGGTCGGCGACTGTATTCGCGCTCCTCCTTTGAGACCCTCATCTTGGTGGGAAACCATACCCTCGTGTGTTCTGCGACTCCAACCCTATGTTTGCGCTTGTGATTGGACCCCCCTCTCCCTCTTGTTTTTATGATGTTTTTGTTTTGGTGGCAAAAAAAGGGAGGAGAAATGGGGGATAACTTGGCATGACCCCCCCCTCTCGTTGCGCAAATCTCCCGTATTCAGAATCCTTGAACTTGGCAGGTATTCACATAGGAGCACCCTGTTACAGCTGTGGTAAGTATGCACAGAGGCAGCATTATTGTTGTGTGAAAGTCTGGCATTGCTCAGGGATTACTTGATGGGCAGAATTTTGTACTGTGTCAGCTTCACCGATTGTAACAAAATCCAGATTTGGCATATTGAAATGAATTCAGTTATCTAACATCAAGCTGTGCCTGGTAAGGTGTCTTGCTAGCGAGGTGCATAAGGTAAAGAGTGCAGCAACTAATGTACCTATGATTTTGAAAACGGGTATATGCATGAGTAACCATCATCGCTATGTCATTAGTGCAAGAGAAGTGATCAACTTAGCATCCAGCATGTTAAATAACGTGGGTGTAGTGCGTGCCACCTTGCATGATTATAGGAGAAAAAAAAAGTCCTTCATGAATATTTGAATGCTTCAAATATTGGAATGAATTAATTTAAGTTAAGATATTTAAAATTTCAAGGTATTCGAAATGAACGAATAGGTGTATATTATGTCGCATGTAACCCCCTGTAAAGGTGGTTTCATTGTAGTATAGGTGTGCTAAGTTACGAAAGCGCCGATTTAAATGTGTATTATGCACCGGTCACACAACTGCGCTAAAAATTTCTTACAGAAGGGGTCCTTTGCAAAGTTGAAAGACTTTTTTAGGAAGAGGCGTTGCCTCGCAGGCACACAACACTTACGATCCCGTTTAAGGGTTTTCTTCCGAACATTCAACAATAGACGTGGCATTTGTTCTAAACAGAACCAGTCAAAACTAAATTACATCTCGATATATAAAATAAAATGTCCCTCTTCGATCACTGTACCTGTTCTTTTTTGTGTGCTGAGTGAGGAGGGCGACTAAACATGGCTTGTGTGATCCCGTCCTCATGAACTGCGCTTACCATAAAAACTGGAATATAGGTCGAACAGAAATGTAGGTCGACCTCTCAAATTTTGAATATCCGAAAGAGAAATTTTTAATAAATATCACTAAGTATTGCGGCGAACCCTTACCTTGGTGAATACACAACATAACCAGGCCAGCTGCACTTTGGTGACATTTTTTATTTAGGCGCTAACATGTAGTTATACAACAGAAGGCCACAAAGTGCTGTCACTCAGACTCGTCTGAGCTTGATTCCGACAAGTCTGTTTTTCACTATAGTAAAGTCCCAGAGTACATCGTCCTCCATTCCATCCAATGTGTTACTGATGCAGCATTCGCGGAAAGATGGAAGTATGCCGCCTTAGCGCAAAGCCTTGCTGCTTCATATATCCGCGCACCCATGATGACAATTCCTTGAATGGCACCTTCATGATCCCAGAGTTGCGTGTTATCTTGAGAGCTTTAATTCGGATGTACTTCACTGTTACGGGTAGCGACCTTGCACGCAGCTCCCGGATGAATTCGGCGATTAGCGTTTCCAGATCGGGGTTCACTGTACACGAAATGATGGTTTTCTTTTTTTTCTTTTTTTTTTTTCTTGCTGCAGGGTGTGATGCACTGCTTTTGGCTCCCCCAGTATCGAACGCTTTTCTCTAATGCACTGAATTCCCATTGTGCCGCCAGGTCGCCGTGCGCTTTAACATGCTTGATAACTTTTTTCTTAAATTTTATCATAGACTGCTATCCGCTACCACTAATTTCTGAAGGAAATCGAAAACAGCAGACTGAGGCTAAATAACCTTGTTAGAACACTGAAGTCCTTACCTAGCCATGCGCAACGGTGCTGCTGTTGATGCTCACGAGGGCAATAAATGCTTTGAACTTCAGTGATGCAATTTTATACGTGTTCTAAATCCGCATGGAGGTGTTCCGTTCCATCGAGTTGCTCGTGATTGGCACATTTGAGCCGTGTTGAATGCCGTGACATTCTATGTCATGTGAGCCAAGATGTCACGTGTCTGTTTTCGTCCGTTCCTTGGGCGGAGGCGAACGAACGGTCGGAAAGACTGTCCGAAACGAAACCGGTGGATGCGAGGCGGCATGGATTAAATTTAAATGTCAGCGCTTTGGGCCTTCCGGTATCTGGATACTTTGAGAAAATGGCGTCGCAGCGGGCCTCGTGCACTTATGCTGTGGCTCAATTCCTCCTCCCTTGTCATAGCCACCTTGTCTGTCTGTCTGTGTTCGTTGTCGTAGACACAGATGGACGGACAGACAAGCAGACAGAGGGATGGGCAGACAGACAGAGACGCTCGGACAGACAGACAGGCGTACGCACAGACAGACTGACAGATGGCGGATTCACGGTTTACCGATGAAACCCTTTCAATCTTCGCCCCACTCATCATCATTCGCTCCGTGGTGTGACGAGCATGCTGCGTCCCTCGCAGACACACTGAGTGTGGTCATCACTGTCACTGGGTGTGTCCTTCGCAGGTCGAAGACACAGCGTGCGTGCCACAGAGACGCTCGACGCATCTCTTTTCACACAGAGCGCATCCCACAGAGACACTCCACGCGTCACGTTTCAATTGCAGTCAACTGATCCTCAAGCCGACGTAAAAATTGCGACGCAGGCCTTCATTTCTCGCATTGGCTATTTGTTTCCCCTTGTCCTCGCGACCGATGCGGACCAACCGCTTAATGACGTAACGAACAGAACGCCTCTGTCCAGATTGTCCAAAACGCCTCTGTCCAAAACGCCTCTGTCCAAAACGCCTCTGTCCAGAACACCTCTGTCCAGATAAAATTGCACCACAGCTGCCCATTGATGCAAGAGCTCCTCATTTTTTGCTGCCAATGACCAGTATATAAGACAAGGGTAAACTTTTCATTACTTTTTTTAATTGACCTGTATTTCAGTTTTTACGGTAGTTTATAAGCGTCTTCATCGAGCTTGCTACCTCGTCTGTAAATCTAAAGGTTTTATGGCTTTATAACACAGGCTTTCCAGTTGGCTGCCAATGCCAGGTCTTAAATATGAGCTGGCAGGCTTTTATCATCCTTGATCATCCGGCCACTAACACAAACTTTCTATCATGCACGCTGTTCTTGGTTAAATGCTTTAGTGCTATCTTTTCAACGCCCCATATTCATGTCTTAGACAAACTTTCCGCGACAGCAAGCTACATGGTAGGCTAGACCTAATCGGCATAGGTTGGATTTCGGTAGTGGTAACGTGCAGTTTAGGTTGCAGTTTGGTACGGAAACGAAAGTCTTTGCGGTGCTTCCACTTGAAAGGAGGGATACTTATTTTTAATGGAAATAAAGGTGGCACTGGTAGCGCTCAAATGGTGGTTCGCGATTCAGTTGTGGTGTCTTGAAATTGGGTGCATGCTCACGAAATCGAATGATCTGTGTCATTCGGTGCATGAAATTTTGGATGCGAGTCGACATACTTTCTGTGTAATGCCATACTCAAGGCAATTGTGGGAAACTTGGGTCAATTGCACCAACCTACACCAACTGGAAATTACTGCGCCATACTGCTCCAAAATGGTCTTTTCTGTGTGATTTGCGCTATAGCTGCATCACAAGCTAGTTTGGAACCGAAAGTAATGCTTAGTGTACATATATGAGCAAATATTCCGTGATGGTCGTCATCTTATACACTTGTGCTGCTGCATTTATTTGCAATTGCGTAGCTACAAGAGCACGGAATCGATCGATAAATTATTCTGACTTTCTCACAATTACGGTGGTGCCTTTTCTTGTAATCACGAGCAAAGAAAGAAAGGCGATATGGCGACCACTGAAAAGCGCGCCAGTATGACATTGCCGCTAAAAACCGTACGTGTGGCTTAGTGTCAATCGCTGCCACCTCGATTGTTGTACCGTGTTCAGCGTTCACCGCTTCACAGAAACGAAAGTAGCTCGCTGTTGCGAAGTTGAGCATTGTGAATCGCTGGTAAGGAGACGCCACGCTATCATAGGTCGACAACCCAAACGTGCCTCAGTAGCAAGGACCGCTCGAGCATCCCTTGCACAAAGCTTGCATCATCGCGTTAACGTACAGTAAAACCTCTTCAATTCAAACTCTGTTATTTCTAAATCGCGCTTACTTTGAAATATTTCTGCAGTCTTGTATTTGGCTATGTAAGTCTGAGTGGATAATTTAAAGCGGCGGTCAGCACCAGTCCGGTTAATTCGAAAACTTTGGATGCCATGTGCCAATTTCTAGTCCCGATTTCACCTCAAATGCGCGAAAACGATGGCCTTTAAGAGCCACAAGGCTATGCAACTTAGTGATGCTAATGAATGACAGCTGGAGCACACAAGCCCTACAAGCGTGGGCAGCATATTGCATGTTTCTCATTACGTCAGCGCGTCATAATTTACCCATTTTTTCTGGGATTGTAAAGAAATTTATTAAAGGTCAGTTTGGTGGAATTTGCGATGCAAACTTACGATTGCCGGTTGCTCCAGCAATTCGCGCCCTTGCATTGCTGGAGGAATTCTTGCTTGCAACGTGTACTTTGAGGCTAAGGTCAAAAGCTTCAATGATCATGCTTTCCAGCCAAAACATATCGCGAATTTGTCACATTGACCCTTATCAAATTCTTTATTTTACCAGAAAGTATAGGTGAATGGTCGCATCATGACGTGCTGACGGCAGCGAGCAGCAGGCGACATGCTGCCCACGTGTTACTACTGTGTTGCAGTGCAGCATGTCTTGTATTCGGCAGGCGCGCCCTTCAGTTGATCACGACAGCTTTTTTTTTTTTTTTCCTTTTTTTCGGTAGCAGCAGCGAGGCCCGTTGTTGCTCCGTGTTTGCGGCAAAATTAAGACCAGGTATTGGGGAAAACTGTAACCCTTGGAGCCACAAACTAGCCAGCACACCAAACGATCAGCCCTGACTACTTTAATAATTGCAAGTTCCTTGCCTCCAAATTTTTGTATGTTCTGTTAATTCAAAAACCCACTTAATGAGATTTCTTGCGGTCCCAGTGACTTCGAATTAACGAGGTTTTACTGTAATAGCTTTCTCGCCGCATCTGTGTGTGGTCTGAAGCGGACAGGGTGCAGAGCGGTTTCGCACGAAGTGTACACCTAGTAGGTGAAATGCTGCATGCAACTAGCCTGTACACGATCAGCTCCCTGCGACCATATAGCGTCTCAAAAAATCTGTGTGTTTTCACCTAGTAGAAAATCGCGGCACACATTTATCGAGGACAGCCGCTTATGTCTGTTTCGTTGCTATGCCAGTCGCTGCGTCTGCTGTGTATCCTGGACTCCGCAAGAGTTTCGAAATACAGCCAGTCATTCCTAAAAGTTGGCAAACAGAAAGAAATAGCTCTGTGGAGAGCACTTTAGGCAATATTTGCTGTGACACTGTATTTATTCCTTCTTTAGCGGCGATGGCACACATAAAGAGATGCCAATTGGTTATCATCATCATCAGCCTGACTACGTCCACTGCAGGACAAAGGCCTTTCCCATGTTCTGCCAGTTAACCCGGTCCTGTGCTTGCTGCTGCCAATTTATACCCGCAAACTTCTTAATCTCATCTGCCCACCTAACCTTCTGTCTCCCCCTAACCCGCTTCCCTTCTCTGGGAATCCAGTTAGTTGCCCTTAATGACCAGCGGTTATCCTGTCTACGCGCTACATGCCCGGCCCATGTCCATTTCCTCTTCTTTATTTCAACTATGATATCCTTAACCCCCGTTTGTCCCCTAATTCACTCTGCTCTCTTCTTGTCTTTTAAGGTTACACCTACCATTTTTCTTTCCATTGCTCGCTGCATCGTCCTCGATTTAAGCTGAACCCTCTTTGTAAGTCTCCAGGTTTCTGCTCCGTAGCTAAGTACCGGCAAGATACAGCTGTTATATACCTTCCTCTTGAGGGATAGTGGCAATCTACCTGTCATAATTTGAGAGTGCTTGCCGAATGTGCTCCAGCCCATTCTTATTCTTCTAGTTACTTCAATCTCGTGGTTAGGCTCTGCGGTTATTACCTGCCCTAAGTAGACAGTCTTTTACAACTTCAAGTGCACTATTACCTATCTCGAAGCGCTGCTCTTTTCCTAGGTTGTTGTACATTACTTTTGTTTTCTGCAGATTATATTAAGACCCACGTTTCTGCTCTCCTTGTCTAACTCCGTAATCATGAGTTGCAATTCGTCCCCTGAGTTACTCAGCAATGCAATGTCATCGGCGAAGCGCAAGTTACTAAGGTATTCTCCATTACCTCTTATCCCTAACTGTTCCCATTCTAGGCTTCTGAAAACCTCCTGTAAGCACGCGGTAAATAACGTTGGGGAGATTGTGTCCCCCTGCCTTACACCCTTCTTGATTGGTATTCTGTTGCTTTCTTTATGAAGCACTATGGTAGCAGTTGATCCCCTGTAGATTTCTTCCAGAATGTTTATATATACTTCATCTACGCCCTGATTCCGCAGTGTCTGCATGACGGCTGATATTTCTTCTGAATCAAACGCCTTCTCGTAATCTATGAAGGCTATGTATAGTGGTTGGTTATACTCTGAGCATTTCTCTATTACCTGATTGATAGTATGAATGTGGTCAATTGTTGAGTAGCCTGTTCGAAATCCTGCTTGTTCCTTTGGTTGATTGAATTCTAATGTTTTCTTTACTCTGTTAGCAATTACCTTTGTGAATAGCTTGTATACTACAGATAGCAAGCTAATCGGCCTGTAATTCTTCAAGTCCTTGTCATCTCCTTTCTTATGTATTAAGATGATGTTAGCGTTCTTCCAAGACTCTGGTACCCTTCCCGTCGGGAGACACCTTGTAAATAGGGTGGCTAGTTTTTCTAACACAATCTGTCCTCCATCTTTCAGCAGGTCCGATGTTACCTGATCCTCACCAGCAGCTTTGCCTCTTTGCATGCTCTCCAAAACTTTTCTGACTTCTTATAGTATTAAGGTCGTGGTTGTCTCGGCTACTGTAGAGATCTCTGTAAAACTCCTCCGCTATTTTAACTGTCCTATCCATATTGGTAGTATTTTGCCTTCTTTGTCCCTTAGTGCATACATCCGACTTTTGCCTATCCCAAGTTTCCTCTTCACTGCTTTGACGCTTCCTCCGTTTTTCAGAGCGTGTTCAATTCTCTCCATGTTATACCTTCTTACATCGCATACTTTATGTCTATTGATCAACTTCGAAAGCTCTGCCAGTTCTATTTTGTCTGTTGTACTTGACACTTTCATGATTTGACGCTTCTTAATTAGGTTCTTCGTTTCCTGGGAAAGCTTGCCAGTGTCCTGTCTAACTACCCTGCCTCCAACTTCCACTGCACACTCCGTAATGATACTCGTCAGATTATCATTCATTGTATCTACGCTAAGGTTGGTTTCCTCACTAAGAGCCGAGTACCTGTTCTGCAGCGACACTCTGAATTCCTGTACTTTCCCTCTCAGTGCTAGCACATTGATTGGGTTCTTGCGTATCAGTTTTTGTCGTTTCTTCTTCAAGTCTAGGCGAATTCGAGACCGTACCATTCTATGGTCACTGCATCGTACCTTGCCAACCACTTCCACATCCGGCACAATTCCTGGGTGTGTGGTCATTATAAAGTCTATTTCGTTCTTATTTTCGCCATTAGGGCTCCTCCATGTCCACTTGCGGTTTTCTCGTTTTCGGTAGAAGGTATTCAAAATCCGCAAATTATTGCGTTCTGCGAATTCTACTAGTAGCTCTCCTCTGGCGTTTCTAATACCCATGCCATAATCTCCTACTGCCTGGTCTCCAGCCTGCTTCTTTCCTACCTTTGCATTAAAGTCGCCCATCACTATAGTATACTGTGTTTTTACCTTACTCATTGCCGATTCCACGTCATTTCAACTGAAGCGTCATCATGGCTGGATGTAGGCGCGTAAGCCTGTACTACCTTCATCTTGTATCTTTTATTCAGTTTAATTACAATACCTACCACCCTTTCATTAATGCTATAGTATTCCTCTATGTTGCCAGCTATGTTTCTGCGAATTAGGAACCCCACTCCCAGTTCTCTTCTGTCTGCCAAGCCCCGATAGCAAAGGACGTGCCCATTCTGTAGCACAGTATAGGCCTCATCTGTCCTCCTAACCTCACTGAGCCCTATTATATCCCATTTAACACCCTCTAGCTCCTCGAACACCCTCTTTAACACCCTCTAGCTCCTCGGGTGCGGCGATGGCGTAGTAGTTAGAGCATCCGCCTCACATGCAAGAGGTCCGTGGTTCAAATCCCGGTGCCACGCAGTTCCCAACCGGATTAAAAAAAAAAAAATCCGCGTGTTGATGGAACTGCATTTAAAGGCCTGGGGTGCGGCCTCACCGGTAACCACCGCCGGGAACGCACTCCCTCACCAGAGAAGGATTGGCCACCCTGGTGCAGTATCTGGCCACTACCTCCCACATGCATACGTCAAATAACTCACGGCCCTCAGTCCCCAGCAGCTGCGAAGCAACTGACCACGGCGGCGGTCAGATCTGCAACGCAGCAGAGGGTGCTAAGAATCTCTGGATCCGGACAGGCCGCCATTGGAACCTGAACTTGGCAACATTCAACGCTAGAACCTTATCTAGTGAGGGAAGTCTAGCTGTGTCAATTGGTACTTGGTGGTTTATGGATACTATGTTTAGCACGCAGTTAGCCGCGTTCTCGGTGCTGTACGCTGTAAGAAGCTTCGAATGTGCGTGTGTGCATGTGTGTGCGTGCGTGCACGCATTCTGAGGGTTCCCCATCTAGGGAGATGGGCGAAGGTTCGTTGCAGTGCCCCCCCCCTCTCACTTCCTCGTGTGCACACATATGTGAGTGAGTGCACGCACGCTGCTAGAACTTCATGCTGCAGGTAGCTTAATTGTTGTGCAATATCCTTCACTGTTTTATGCCTCCGGTTATGTGTATGACCCTGTTTTTGTTTATATTTTGTGCTTATTTTACGGGCTTGCTGCTTCTGTATAAGTGATTATGTAAACTGAGGGAACATTAAACTATATTAAGGCTAAATTTTTTTCCTTTATGTATATTATGAATTGCCCGTGCCTGCTCCAAACACGGAGGTAGCTGCTCCAAAAGCAGATTTTGCCTGCTCCAGTGGCTGCTCCAAAATGCTGGTAGACATTCTCACCACTGTCAAGGCGGTCTGAGAAGCTCTCAATAAATTTCCATGGTGGTGCTTTTTTTTGTTAGACTCCTCTCTCCCCTTCGCATTCATTTCGTTAAAAACGAGAGTCCTTGAACATTAAATTTTTTGAACATTTGGAAATTTAATTGGTTGTAAGCACCACGCATCGCTAGCTTAATTTCTCAGACATGCAAGGCTGCATGCTTAACACATGCAACTGTGGCCCTTGACAAAGTTCACCTTTGTTATAGTGCATTACCGCTTATAGTGCGGATATTTGTTGTTCCTAGGACTTGAGTTATAAGCAGTATCTCATATCTGCGGGAAATTCGCACTGTTATGAAGCCCTACTTCAAGGTTAAATGAACATGTTACCTTTATTGGTTTATCTTTCTTGAGTTTAAGGGCTTGTTATACCAGCTTATATGCTCTTAGCGAATTTTAAAATCCAACACTTTTTTCAGGTTGTTGTGGATGCAAAACCCCAGATATTATATTTTACAGGCTATGTCTTCGATCCTATCACAAGTCAAATCCTGCTACTATTCAAAGTTGTTTCTACTTCCTTTGAAAAAAACAAAACAAAGAGGCATTCGCTCAGATCTTGTTTCAATTTTTATTAAACTATTGTCGGTTGTTGGGTCATGACAATATGCCCATTTCGTTTTATAATAGGTATTTTGCACTATTTGGATTTGATTCAAAATTATTTGACCAATATTACTGTAGGTTCGAAATTGCTTCAAACCTCAAATTTACTATTCACACAAGCCTGAGAATAAGTAGACAGTTTATCGATATGAGAAGGTCTGTTTGGTGCGTTGGAAGGAGGATGCATATATCTTTATTTATTTTGAAATGAAAAAAAAAACTTCACTGAGCATGTTTGGCTGTTCTTGAAATGACATTGGAAACACCTACTGAGTGCTATGCTGTAAATATGCTATGTGGCTTGTATGTTTACAGGAGCCATAACGATGAATCTGCAGCATTTTCTATATTCAAAAAGTGTTGCAGAGTGCCCTTAAATAGTAACAGTATTAAGGCATTCATAGAATATAATGTGCTACATTTTTTGTAGAGAGAATTTGGTGTTTCTGATGTTTGATTTACAACAAAGTTTTGTGAATGTCAATGATTTCATTTTTGCTTGTTTACAGAGCCTATCGTAAAGCGAACCATCAGAGGGTACCTGAACTTGAACAATCTGGAGCAACTGAACAGGTATTTCAAGAAATATAACATTATCATGAGTGTCTTTTCCCATAGTGAAATGCCATTGTGATTTCTATGTGCTTTCGTTTTGAACTTCCCTTAGATTTGGAGGCCCTGTTCTTATGTACAGACGAACACGGGACGAAATCATTTCAACACAGTGAGTATATTGCTTGTTCTAACAGGTAGGAGGTTTGTTAGAAACTGAAATTAATACGCTCTGTCTGCAGGGAGTCTGCACAAATCGTGAGCAACCGTGGAAATGACCTGCTAATTGGTTTTCTGAAACACCGGTAAATATTTGTTATCTACCACCAAACTTTGGTGTATAAATAACATTGTAGAATACCCCTTCTTTTTTTTTTTTTGGAAGTTTCATACATGGAAACAGAGTGCTAATTGATGCCCTTCATTCTTTTCAGATTCCCAAGGCTTGTGACAGAAGAGACTCTTTGGGCACTTCGAGACTGGCTTTCAGGAGACAGGGGTCACCAAAGTAAGACCCTTTGCGCTTCACAGACACTCCTAATTTTCAAATCATGTAAAGGAGTATTGCTGACCAATGTGGATGTGTGAGAGCTCCTCTCGTTTGTGCCACAGACGGCACTTGGCGTGAATGAAAGATCAAAAACATCTTTATGATTTTCACTCTGCTTGTAAAGCAATGAATACAGTGGGAAAACCTACTGGGATGCAACAAACAACTATAACAAAGTGCAAACTACGAACTGGTTTATTGTGAGTGAAGTATTGTCCATGTTAATCGTATAGGCAAGGCAAAACAGGGGAAGCACGGTGTGATCAGCCACTGCCAGATGCATGGCTGTTCCTTTGTCACGACATTGCTAGCTTACCTCTGTGCCTGTGATCAATACGAAGAATGGGCCTACGCATATAGATACCATATATACTCGCATAATGATCGCACTTTTTGTTTTTTTGTTTTTGTTTTCAAAAAAGTTGACTCCAACTTCTGGATGTGATCATTACGTGGTGTAAATTTTCCGTGAAAAAATATTGTGAGCACCGGAAATGCAAAAAAGTCGCTTATCAGAATTCTTACGGTAGCTATCATGAACATAACCAAAAATAAAAGTAAATTAAGGCTTACCTTTCTGATAAAATGCAAGCATTACGCAGGAGATACATGCATGGCACACTGCTTCTTTATTTTTTTACCTCTCTGACCCCCTAACGTTCATTCAGACTTCGAAGCATCACTGGTGTCAGTGTCGTTTTTTTTTTTTTTTTTTACCTATAGTAAAGTTTCGTTGACTATACTTCGTACAACTTTCTGTGGTTTTGTTGCCTTCCCTTCATTGTCAAAGTGGGCGTGTGCCACCGAAGAATATACCGTATTTAATCGCATAATGAATGCCCTAGCATTATAAATGCACCCATAATTTCAGTCATCAAAATTGCGGTTTATTTTCCCCCACGTAATAAATGCACCCCCTAAATTCATCCGCTGCGGTCCCGCTAAATGACACCTGGCGCCTTCTTACCTGTTGGGTCTCTTTAGTCTTTTTATTATGCTGACCCACCTCTGCTCGCTTCTTCCCCCCTCACCCTTCGCCCATCGCTGCATGCTATGTTGTTTTTCTGTATATCTGTGCGCTGCACGTCCCTCGTCTTCTTTATCTGTATGGTGCAAGTGTATAGATATTGCAGCTCATAAGCTCATGACGAGCGAAGGTCTCGAAACTTCTCACGCCAACCGACGGTCTCTTCCTGCTAAAACAAGACTTTAAGGCCCAATCATGTGCACGCGATTTCTGAGGGAGAATGACAGGATTTCCTGTTGTGAAAAGTCGCTTGTCGCCCAGAAAAGATAGTGATTGTGCATACAGGAACTTCTCATGTGGAAGCGAGGCGGCAGCCCTATTTTAGCGTTAATCTTGTTATCGATGGTTCGTTTTGATGCTTTGCGGGTAGCTTGCTGCAATTTCGATTACTTGCTACAATGTCAATGGTGTCATGGCGGTCATCGTGCGAGGTTGCCGCGAACTTTGCAAAGTGCGTCGTAGCGCACACTTCTAGGCGCCCCTCGAGATCACAGGAGATACCACTGTTGCGATTGAACGATTGCGAGAAAAGATAGCCATAAAACGCTGTTATGGCGTGCATGGGCGGCGCGAGTGGCAGCTTGCAGAAGATAGCTCCATCAACCACCGAAGATGAGTTAAGTGCAACAAAGAAGCTGTTTTCGAATAATGCACCCGTATGTGAATTGCAAAAGGCTAAGCGACCTAACTTTTTTTTTTGCATTGCTGCATTTTTGCTCTCCCGAAGAAGTTTTCATAAAATTTGTCCCGCATAATAAACGCACCCCCAACTTTGCTTCGATTTTTCTGAAAATAGAAAATGCATTCATTACGCAAGTAAATACGGTAGTCTCACAAATGCGTCTGTTTTCAGTGCAACAATCGTAAAATCCACTTTATTTTCTACAGGATGCTGTATATAAAGAGGCATTGACCGCACCAAGGAGATATTAGTTTTTTTTTTGCTTTATAGAGTGTAATTTTGCGTTTTTCATGTCTTAAAACATTGGACGTTTTAGGTGCACCTCATAGTCAAAATGGAGTCTTCGTCTTTAGGTGAGCGCGGGTCGCCCGCCAGTTATTCCGACGACTCACCGAAAGAGCTTGTGTCGAATTTCACTTGCAAATGGTTGTGTAAGCAGACGTAGCAAGTTCTATGCTCTGGTATTATGGGAACACGGCCATCATTCCAAAAGCGAGTCTAGCCAGACCACTTCGCCGAGCAGTACATGTGCAGTAGCTCTGCCCCCGTAGCTTTCCCTTTATTGCCACATAAAGTTGTCCCCGAGTATACTACTCATTTCTGAAGGAAATGGCAAACAGCAGACTCACAGCAGATAACAGAGGCAAAATGGCGTTGCTAGAGCACTGTAGACCTTGCCTAGCCTTGCCCAGCGGCGCCGCTGCCGATGCTCACGATGGCATTGGAGGCTTTCGACTTCAGCTGCCAATTGCCCCGAGACTACCGAATTTTTTTCTGCCAATTACTGGTATATGAAACAAGGGTCGACTCTTCATTGCATTCTGTTTTAATTATACCTATATTCTGCTTTTACGGTAGCATTTCCGCATATCCTGGCTGCAACCCAAACGAGCGGGCAAATCAACTAGTGTGAGAATTCGCTTTCCGTGTCTGTGGTCCGCCCCCTTACTTCAATGCTGCCTACAAGAACCTCGACCACAAAGACCCGCTTTTGTCATACCACGAACTCTCCTCACATCATAGGTCAAAACGTTAAAACGAACTTTTTCTTCTTCTTCACACAAAGCTCAACATAGCACAAGCAATCACTTACAGACAGTTGCAGACTCGTATATTCATCACACCAACGACACTAAGCAGGATCAATTCTGACTCCTCAACTGTATGCCCACACTGTGGCTACGAATATAACAATTTTGACCACATGCTTTGGCTGTGCCCTGCCAATGTGGGCACAGACTTTTCTGACCAGTCCTCCTGGGACTCTGCCCCGCCGCAGTGGTCTAGTGGCTAAAGTATTAGGCTGCTGACCCGCAGGTCGCAAGATCGAATCCCAGCTGCGGCGGCTGCATTTTCGATGGAGGCAAAAATGCCGCAGGCCCATGTGCTCAGATTTGAGTGCACGTTAAAGAACCCCAGGAGGTCGAAATTTCCGGAGTCCTTCACTACGGTCTCCCATAATCATATGGTGGTTTGGGGACTTTAAACTCACCATATCATTCAATTGCTATGGCAAACCTGAGGCCACATATTAGAGGATTTATATCAAGCAGGGTAGGTGATCAGAACAGGGTCTGTCGTAGGGGTGTGTGAATAATAGAAATTCCGAATAGTGCTTTCTATTCGATTCGATTTGCACTAAAATTTTACTATTTGAACTTTTCAAAGACAAATACTGGCAATGTCCAATTAGAAGTAACACCTTCAGATTTTTAATATGCTTCACCTTACCTCATTGTTGCATTGCAGCAAAGCTGCCTTTCAAGCTGCACTACTGTTGCATATGTATTGACTAAGAAAACACTGGTTCGAGCATGGAGGTTAAAGATGGGGCAAAGGCGGGGGTTTCAAGTAATGCTGTTTTGGAGCTGAAATTCGGGCAGGAAGTTAAAAGAAATCAGACATTGAAATTTTTCACCACCTATAATTTCAGATGTTCTTGTATGTTGTCTACGAGGCATATTTGGAAATCTCAACTCCAATGGAGCAGACCTTCGCCCGCCACATAAGTTGGGCTTCCACAGAAGTTGAAAGAGGAGGAGGGGCTGAGGTAATGGCATCTTTGCCCGTGACATGTAGCCAGCAACACTTTGGTTGCACCAAATCATTTACATAAATATTGCCTCGTTTTTGACAGGGCAGCTATGAAACACCACTCTGCTTCTGCATCATCCACCTAGCTAAAAGAAACACTTTTCATGTTGCTATATTATCAGAATATGCTTAGGCATTATCACTTCAATATGTATTCAAACTCACTTTGTGTCCAAAATTTTACTATTGTACAGCTCTAGTCTGCAGTAGCGAGCGACCTGGTGATTCCCTGCTGTGGAACAAAACACGTGAAGTTGCTTGTGCAGTAAGCCACAGTTGTGTTTACATGATGATACCCCTATCATTTAGCAAAGGTTAGGTTGTTCGAATTAGGCATAGCATCAATCAGTGTGCCAGGGAACATAATTGGTCATTAACCCTTTGCAGGTTTGCCTATATCATACCTGCCAAGTCTCCCGGATTTTTCGGGAGACTCTTGGATTCCGACCATTTTTTCCGTTTGTACAGTTGTCATCAAAATCTCCTGGAAATCTGATTTTGTGTGTAATCTGGCCGCATTGACTAAAATGGAGGTCAGTCCACTACAGGGTTTTTGCGACCCCACCGCATTTTATTATAAACGAATTTAAGAGGAATTCATCTAAACATACAGTAGTCTCAATGCTGCAAAACGGCAGCCGATACGAATTCATGAAATTCCTTAGCCAAATTCTACTGTGTCTATGGGCCCATAATTTGAATGTTCCGAACACTTTTCCAAATCGTGGCATGTGGTATGAAATTTAGTACCGAAACCAGCGAACGAAAGCCGATCGAGAGCAGGATGCTCTAAGCTTCAGAAGTATGCGTGTGACCAGCGCACGCATTGTCTTTTACAGTGTATGTGGTTGTTGACACAGTCGCTGTGGATGAAACCATGGTTGTTCTTGACACAGTCTTGTATGGCGACGACACTGGCAGTACCCCGAAAGTGTGTGTGCGTCCAATGCTTGACCAGTCAAAGCAACGCTGCTCTCGGCAAAGTGTGGACAAGACTGTGGCAGATGCGATCATAGAAAGCATAAAACGACTTCGTTTTGAAGGCACGTGCACAGCCACTGCACGCGGATTGAAAATGGATACAGTTTGCCACAACCGCCGCCGTGCACAAAACCACGGTCGCCGCGACGCAATAGTGATCTACGAGCTCTGAGGACACGGGGCTAATGCAGAGGTAGATTGAAGGCAGTAAAGACATGAAAAAAAAAAAAAAAGGCTAGAAGCTTTTTGGTGTTCCTGTCTAAAGAATCTAATAGTGAGCAAAGCCAAAGCTTTGACATGCGCTTTCGTGGCAGCCAGCTGCACCGTTCCATGTGTTCATGTGTGTCCTAGGAAGACATACACGAGTTGTTTTGACGGAAATAAAAATTTTTGCTTGTTGATTTGATGGCACGAGAATTTAGGCTGCCCGCTGAGACTGTCACCGTAGTGGGAAACTTACCTCGTGTGTTCGGCCACTCCAAGCCATTCATTATAAGACCGCAACACCGCTGTTGGCACTTGTGATTGGTACCCCCCCTTCTCCCTTTTGTTTTTGCAGGATCTCTTTCCCCCCCTTTCTTTTGGTGCAAAAAAAAAGGGAAAAAATCCAGTGCGTCCACCCCCCCCCCCCCCCCTCCCAACCAACCCACCCACCCACCGCTATATTTTTGAACTGATATAAAAACCGGTGGTGGTGTAGTCTTGTATACTACAGAGAAATAGATTCAAACAAATTTTGTCAAAAAGTCAAGCCAGTAGTTCACTGAACTAAACTTGTGAGAGTATTTTTAAAATGTGGGAAAACAGTTTGTGGGGATCTGAGGCGCGCCTGCGACCATTTCGCGGGCATTCCGCCACACGGCCACACCCTTTTGCTTTCCTGCCCTGTTAACACCACGTGGCGATAGATGGCGCCACGTGCGGGCACGGCGCGCGGTACGCGCGCGCCGAGAGAGCGGTCTCTTCTCCGTGGACAGCGCCGGGTAAGCACGTGTTTTCCTTCGTCCGCGTCCCCTTTGGGAATCGCGGACGGTAGCCTGCCCAGGATGGCCTTGGGCGTCCCGGGAGGCGTGTTTACTTGAGTGTTGGCTTCGGTAGCGTACGCTAAGCCCAGAGCGGTGCCTAGTGCTTGAAGTGGTCGTACCACAACGAGCCGCACCTGCGTTAGGCCTACGCGTACGAAGTTTGCCCTAACACTCGCGACCAGGCCCATTGGCCATCGTGAGAGTGCGCAGCATAGCCGCGAGAGACCTTTTCCCGACCGGCGTGTCAAAGCTCGCCATTGCCAGCTGCGACGTGCTCGCGGTTTTCCCCTTATTGTGAACGTCCGCGTGCGGGTGCCTTTGCTACCCGCGTCCCGGGAGCGGACGTTGTACTGTTGTTCGGGGTGCCGCCAGAGGCAATAAAGTGTTGTGTACTTTTACATTAGAACACTGTCTATTTGCCGCGCCGCGCTAAACGCCTTGTTAGTTGAGCGCGCGCGGAGCGGGGCGCTACACGCGAGTGAACGGAGTAGCGGCCCTGTGGCTCGCTAAGCGTGAACCCGCGGTGATCGTCCGCTGCAGTTAATAGCGGGGTCACCACACTGGCGCCCAACGCGGTATCAAAGGCTCATTAAGCCTTTGATTAGTCTTAGCCGAGTCGGCCCGCCTTTGCGAATCAGGCTCGCCGCGTTTGCCCGAGTTTTTCTGCTCCGCGTGAGTTCTGTCCGCTGACGCTTTTAGCAGATACCGCATTCCTGGAGAACAGGGCCAGTACCCCCCTTGAGCATCACAATCGCGCACCCTCACATGTCACAAGCCCCAGTCGGGATGACACGAGGCGCTACGTATCAGCTCCCACTGGAGAGGTAGCGTGTTTTGGGTCCGGGGCCATAGCCCAACCCGAACAGTGCACAAGGGCAAATTGGACTACTACTGCTCCCTTTGGAATGCATGGCAGTTCCATGTCACAGCGCCCCGAAACGGCTCTCATTGGAGCTTCCGGGGCGCAGATCGGCACCGCGGCCTCAGCCGTTGCCGAATTTTGCCCGCTGGCTGCTATGCAACCTAGCAGTTTGGTACCCAACGCCGTATCAAAGGCTCATTAAGCCTTTGGTTAGTCTTAGCAAGCCGGTTCGCCTGCGCGATTCAGGCTCGTCGCAACATGTCTGCTCCGTGGCATGCCGCGTTGCACAAAGAGGCCACCGCCTCAATCGACGGGCGCCCTTCGGCGCTCGCCTGTGTCGTCACCCCTTTTTGTGGTGAATACACTCCTGCGTGGTAGCTGACGCGCTATCTCGTGCCCCCTGTTATCTGCCGAGAACCTGGCTTCCGGTGCGACGGCCGCTCGCGGTGCCTTAGCACTGGCAAGCGTCGGGGGCGAAACAGCGGCGAAAAGGGGGAGTCCCCATGAGGACGACCTTGGCTGCTATCCAGGTAAGCGGCGCACTGCGTAGCGGCCGAGCGGGGGGAACTTTCCGAAGGCCACCGTGCCGAGAGCGAACCCGTGACGCCGTGCACGCGGCGGTTGCTGCGGTCCTGAGTGGGCGCGATACCAGACTCCCCCATTTGGGAGAATGGGAGTTGCTTTCGGCAGCGAAGAGCTACTGAAGGCTCAGCAGAGTGATCCGTTTCGAGTCTCGGAGGGACGGAGCGCCGTATACGCTGCTTGCTTTGCGGCGGGCGCCGTTAAACCGTCTTGAGAGGTGCGCCGTTACGCTGCTTGTTCTGCGGCGGGCGCGATTAGGGGGCTGAAACAGCGTGTGTCGCTGAGTCCCCGGCGGATTCATTTTGCTGAACCATGACGGGCTCCTGCTGAAGTATATAGCCACTGACGACGAGTCCATAGACCCGTTTAAGGTGGTTATGCCCAAAAGTCTGAGAGCCGCACTGTTGCGAGCCTCTCATGACGAGCCCATTGCCGGTCACCTGAGTGGCTCTAAAGTTTTTGCGACACTGAGCAAGGTTGTGACTTGGCTTGGCATGAAGCGTGACATTTTTCGCTATTGCCGTTCCTGCTACGTCTGTCAAACGGTGAAATCAAGGGGTGGCAAGCCGCCCGGCTTGATGAAACCGATTGTCAGTGAGCGTCCGTGGCAAGTAGCCACCTGCGATCTAATAGGGCCGTTCCCCAGGAGTAAGCAGGGGTTCATACATCTGATGGTATTTGTTGATCATTTTTCCAAATGGGTGGAGCTGTTTCCGCTGCGGAAAGTGACAGCGCGAGCGGTGCTAGAGAGGCTACAGGAAGTGTTTTGTCGGTTCGGCTTTCCGAAAAGATTGATCACGGACAATGCGTCGTATTTCACCGCTCGGGTGTTTGGTAATACGTGCCGTTCCCTAGGAATAGATCACTGCACCACTTCGCCCTACCATCCCCAGTCCAATTTGACGGAGCGAACTAATCGTACGCTCAAACCGATGTTGGCGGCCTTTGCCGAAAGTCAAAGGGACTGGGCAGACCATTTGAGTGAACTCGCGTTTGCAATCCGAACCTCCGAGAGTCGCTCTACTGGTTTCTCTCCCGCCTTCCTTAATTTCGGAAGGGAGTTGGCAAATCCGGTGACCAGTGTCATGCAATGCCAGCTCGGAGACGAGGAAGAACCGGCAGACTGTTCTGCTTACGCTTCCACACTTCGGGACAGGCTTTGTCGAGCTCTCAGTAGAGCGAGGCAAAGTTTGGCATCGGCCAGGGCCGAGCAAAAGGCCCAGTACGACCGAAAACGTCGCCACCTTTCATTTAAGGTGGGTGACCTCATCCTGAAGCGCAACCACGCTCTTAGCGACGCGAGCAAGGGTTTCTCAACTTCGCTCGCTCCAAAGTGGCTTGGTCCGTACCGAGTGGAAAAAGCTTGGACTCCACTCGCGTACTTGCTGAAAGACCCGCTTTCGGGAAAACTCAGCCGTGCCCATATCGCAGACCTGAAAGCCTTTGCGTCGAGGTCTGACGAGCCTGCGCCAGCGCCCAGTGGCTCTTCGCGCAAGCAACGGCGCACACCCGGCGCGGCGGACCGCATTCGGACCACGCACCGGTATAATCTGAGGAAGCGGTCACCTTAGTGATTTCGCGCCGGACGGCGGGGTTATTTCCGCAACCGAAGGCCCTCATTTCAGCTTTCTAGCCTCAGTTAGCTAACTTCTTTACAGCCAGTGCTTGCAAAGAAGTCTGTTCCACCCAGTTACTGCTGCTGATTGTCATTTGAGTGTTGTTTACTTGATGTTTTTTTTTTTTCGTCTTTTCTTTTTTTTCTTCTCACTGGAGGAGGGGATTGTGAATTGATGCTTTAGCGTGGGGAGAGGGACAAATGACACTCTGCGCTTCCCTTGCGGTGCGCGTTTGGAGAGACCCGACCATCGGAGGTGTGTGTGCGTGTGGCGACAACTTAGGAAGCCACCGACCCCTACACCACTTTGGACTCTAAAGGTGTTCGGAGACCTGCACGAGGCCAGCTGTCGCAGACGCTGTGCACGACTCGACCGACGCCGCAGGACGCCTCGCAGCCAATGGATTTGGCAACCATTATTCCAGCAGAAGGGCCGGCTGTCGCAGCGAGGTCCATCCGAACATCCACCGAGGCGGCGTTCGTCGGACTCGCAGGGCTGTCGTCAACATCAACGAAACGAAGGTGAGCCCGTTCCTCGCGTGAAGGCCTCAACCAGAACCCTCCTCTTGAACTCTCGCATCCACACAATCACCCAAGTCAGACATTACGTGACGCTGCCCCTCCGAGCCGTGGACGCGCTCTTGCGTGAGCATCATGAACTTCTGTTACCCCTCTTCCGCGGAGCCCTTGTATTTGTCAAGTGTATTCTTGTGTTGTTTATTTTTTTTCTTCAGCAGCAGTAGCAGAGCGAGGCTGAGGCTAGCTGTTGCCCATTGCATGACGCCTTTGCATGCATGGGCGACGACCGGCTGCCTTTGCAGACCGGTATATAGGGTGAATTAAGGAGAGGAGGATGTGGGGATCTGAGGCGCGCCTGCGACCATTTCGCGGGCATTCCGCCACACGGCCACACCCTTTTGCTTTCCTGCCCTGTTAACACCACGTGGCGATAGATGGCGCCACGTGCGGGCACGGCGCGCGGTACGCGCGCGCCGAGAGAGCGGTCTCTTCTCCGTGGACAGCGCCGGGTAAGCACGTGTTTTCCTTCGTCCGCGTCCCCTTTGGGAATCGCGGACGGTAGCCTGCCCAGGATGGCCTTGGGCATCCCGGCAGGCATGTTTACTTGAGTGTTGGCTTCGGTAGCGTACGCTAAGCCCAGAGCGGTGCCTAGTGCTTGAAGTGGTCGTACCACAACGAGCCGCACCTGCGTTAGGCCTACGCGTACGAAGTTTGCCCTAACACTCGCGACCAGGCCCATTGGCCATCGTGAGAGTGCGCAGCATAGCCGCGAGGGACCTTTTCCCGACCGGCGTGTCAAAGCTCGCCATTGCCAGCTGCGACGTGCTCGCGGTTTTCCCCTTATTGTGAACGTCCGCGTGCGGGTGCCTTTGCTACCCGCGTCCCGGGAGCGGACGTTGTACTGTTGTTCGGGGTGCCGCCAGAGGCAATAAAGTGTTGTGTACTTTTACATTAGAACACTGTCTATTTGCCGCGCCGCGCTAAACGCCTTGTTAGTTGAGCGCGCGCGGAGCGGGGCGCTACACGCGAGTGAACGGAGTAGCGGCCCTGTGGCTCGCTAAGCGTGAACCCGCGGTGATCGTCCGCTGCAGTTAATAGCGGGGTCACCACAAGTTTCATGAAGACACCACCTAGTGATTACATCAGCAGGTATTAGGCATAAAACAGCCAAACTTGAGAAGTGGCATCCCTGAGTGCCACTTTTCAAGTTGTGAAGAAAAAAGGTGTGCAGCCCTCATTTTTGGTGAACACCTCCAGTTGCGCCTCTTGTGAGACCACCTAATGCATCAACCCTTTCTTTTGTTCATATTGCTGTCCTTACTTTTGCTGTCAAAATTATCGAGTGTAGCTGTTGTCCTTGAATATGTCCAAACTTTTCTAGAGGTATACAATATTAATAAAAATATTTCCATGCAGCAATATCCACAACTGTTCTTGAGGGGTGAGGGTTGCATTTCGGCAGGGGATCGTTCCAATGCACTTATCGGTCAAGTTATTGCACAGATGTGCAAAGACACATGGTGACTGGAAGCTTAAGTCACCTCTCTTAAAAACGAAAATAAGAGGAATACTTTGACATTTTGATTGATAAGTTCTACCAATCTGAAGAAGAGGAAAATTCAGACGCTATCATAAAAAAAAATATTTGACCAAAATTCAATGCCATTGCAACAGTACAACTGCCCTTTGAAATCATGGTAAGATAATTCTCCTTGAGCTTACGAAGACTTCGGTATAAGATATGTGTGACTTAGCGTTACGCTAATTGCAAGGGTGATGCGAGAGACTCTCAAAGATGGAAAAGTGGGACATATGTATATGTGTCACTGTCGCACAAAGGGTAAAAAAGAGTAGGGCTGCAATATTTTAAACGAGATTATGATGGCAACTAGCCCCGAAACGTGTTTTGTTGAAGCACCTTTGCACTTTTTTTTTAGGACGATAATCTTTCTCGGGGACCTTCGACGCAAAAATTTTGGTCTGTCTGTCTGTCTGTCCATTTCTTCGTTTGTTCACTCTTAACGGCATCTGGTACTTGAAATGGTCGACCCCATCCGCAGCGCCCACCAATGTTGCTCAAGGTTGAGAGCTCATGCTTGTGCGATTGTCAATTAAAAAGCAATTATTGCCCACGTCTGGGGCACCATAACAACACGTATATATTCTGCATGTGCGCCTTTTACTAGAAAAGGCATACATAAGTAATTTTAAGGACCATAGCGCTTATCACACTGCGCTGACCATTCAACTCTTGCACAGAACGGGGAGTGTTTCCAACGCTTTGCTAAGACGAGACGATGGTGGCACCTACCCATTGCCTTGCATTCTACACCTTATCACCTCTAAGATGGGGGCGCACACCGGTCTCAGAGCCACGCGCTTTGTTTTCTAAGAAAACTGCCAGATGGTGCTCATGACTCGCGTGTGACGTGACTTTATGCTCTCGTTGGCCTCCGCTGCATGCTCGAGGCACTCTAACGCAGCGCCTCCAGAATACCACTCACCAATTTTCTTGCAGAGAACATCAAATAAATGTCTTGTTCACTCTCTTCACGCGCAAGACTATCATCTTTCGATGACATTTGCAGAAACATGCAGATACGGGGCCAATTTTTTTAATCATAAACATTGAAATAAGTTTGTGTTGCTTTTTTTTTTTATTTTTCCTGTTTCTTGGCTTTTGCATTTCCTTGCTGTTTTCTTCATTTCTTATGGCCCTTCAAGAACGTATGAGCATGGTTGCTGTATTAAAAATTTTTGCTAGTTTTTTTTTTTTTTTTTAATTGGTAAGCTTCTGAATATTCACATTGACATTCACCTCACAGCTTCTCGGCTGGCATCCTGGGATTTTTGCAACACAGTAAAAGGACTTTGGGCAGTAGTTAACTTAACCTTTTAAAGAGCATAATGCCTTGTCTTTGTAGTGGTTCTTTGGAACGAAGGTGGTGTGGATGAAGATGCCTGCATGGAGAGGCTGGCGGCCTACATCAGGGAAAATGGACAGTCATTCCCTATGCTCATCGGTGGGCTTCTTTCTCTCTTTTGTATTTTTTTTTCTAGACACACAGACAGTAATATTTCATTAGGGGTCTGTGAATAGTAGTTTTTGAAACCAAATTTAATATGAATTCGTAAGTGCTAGGTGCAAATCAAATAGAATGTGAAGTATTTTTATATGGCTTGCAAATCAATCTACAGCCCTCTTTCTCATCACTAATTATCAAGTCTTTCTTTGTGTCATAGCGCTTGTAACATTCAGTCGACTCTCGGTAATTCAAACTCGAAGGCACCTCTTAATTTGGTTTGATTTATCAAGAAGTTTGCATTATCATAAGTTCTCAGATAGATGACTCTCGGTGGGGTGACAGCACACATTATGATTAGGCATTGATTTTATCACATTTCAAAATTTTTTAAGTCTTTTTAATCCCTAATTGCACACAGTGAACAGAAAGCAGGGGTGTAAAGTCGACAAGTTTAATGGCCATTTACTGCTGATCAGACCTTTTCAATACATCGTCAATTGCGAACTGCTTCATTGCTATAGGTATGTGCCTTCAGCACGAAGCTCTCCATACGGGTTGAGAAGTATCACAGTTTACCATGCGTGTGCTTTGTTTCAAACATTTGTTTACTTGCAAAACCTCTTTTCTTGAAGGCTTCAGGTGCCCATTTTTCATTTTTAGACTGTTAGGATTATATGAGCTCGCAAATTTTTTAAATTATAGGAAAGCAACTGATATTTTCTGGTATGGACCTGCAAAAAGTATGAATGAACGGAATGATGGAGTTTGAATTAAGAGACTTTTAAATACATTGAAAGAATAGAGGGCCAACCAAAAAATTGAATTTTTTTAATTAACCAAATGTTTGAATTATCAGAGTTTGAATTATCGCGAGTCTGCTGTAATGTTTGTGTCATTGACTCTAACAGCTATTTATGAAAAACAAAGTCGTTGAATTTGATCTCTCTACTGTATTGATATGTATGAAAACTTTCAATTGTTTTTCAATTTAGTCATAATCTGCATAGCAATGAGCACCTCATTTATGTATGGGCAGCTTGTGGAGGTGGTAAGGTGCACTTTCATTGCTTCATCACGAGTGCCCTGTTCTTCGGGCATTACTGTAATGTTTATGCTTTTTCTCACTATTCTCATGTTTTCAGGGGACGACCTGAATGTGGATGTCAAGATACAGCTCATACTCTTTCTGGTAATATTATACATACTTTATACTCTTTTATTAGTGGATAGACATTGTGATAGCATGAGGCGTCACCAATTTCTGATTAAGTGCTTTGGTATTTCAGGTTTAAAACTGTTCTATTGGGCTGTCACACATGCTGTACCCTATCTGTACTTTGTTGCTTTACATACAAGGCAATGAAAGAAGTGTGAATTTAAGGGCTCATTTTCTTGGTTAGATGCAGTATTAATAAGAACTGACAATGGTGCCCCCGTAAGTATAGGGAATGTATTAGAGGTAATTGTAACATCAATGTGAAAAAAAAAGTAAACGAATGGATAACTTGCCAGCAGCAAGTTGTCTTTTCGTCCACTTTTCTTTCTTAATGGTGGCAAGCTATCTTTTTGTCGACTTCTTTTTCACATTTACATTACAATTTCTTCAATGAACATCCCCTATACTTTTGTTGGCATCATTGTCTGTTATTTCTCATTAACATTCAAGGCAATGTCATTTAGCTGAAACCGAATTAAAGTGGCTCTATTACTTAAGGCCAAGGTTGCATGCACATGTACAGAGGAGTGCGCTGTTGAAGGGAACACCGGAGTGCGTGTCATTTTCTTGGCACCACTGGTTGCTGGTTGCGGCAATTAGTTTGACGCAGGAGCAGTGAGCGCTGTGGGCGGCGTTTTTTTGTCGTCTGCTACAATTGCGGCCACTGTTCAGCTCATCGCAAAATTTTGAAAATACTTGCTTTTTTTTTTTTTTGCTAAAAGGAAAATGAAGGAATAATCTACAATCAGATAAATGTCATTTGACATAATCAGTAGGCGTCTTTCGTTCGCCTTCTCATTAGATAAAGAATTGCCCGCTTCAAGGAAGCTTCCTGGTGGCGCCAGTTAAAGACGCTTGTAAATTGTTTGTTCACCTAACGCACTGTAGCCGCTCAAATCTGCATTGTAGCAAATGAAATACGCACTCTACAAGAAAAATATTCTTTTATTTAGCGACACTAGAAAAAGACGTCATTAAAGGAAAGGGTATGCTTCTTGAGCTGCCTAAAACGTTATTGAGGTAGTATTTTACATAATCTAGTTTTATGTCAGTGTTGGCATAACTTTCCATCTGAGCGTGGCCATGCAGCCTACAGACAAATTTCAAAACGCAGGGACGACTGGCTTCGCGACGAGCTCAAGAGCGACCGCAACTGTAGCAGATGACAAAAGAGCGCCGCCCATAGCACTCACTGCTCCTGCGCGAAACTAGTTGCCGCAGCCGGCCGGCGGTGGTGCCGAGCAGACGACATGCGCTCCGGTGTTCCGTTTAATAGTGGACCTTTCTATACACATATAGTTATAGAGTCATGTTAGGTAATATATTTTTTTATTCCTTGCTTTCTATGAAGTTTAAGTTTATTTAAAGTTAATTCACAGTTTTGACAATTGATGAGACATGAATATTTAAAGCTGCAGTAAAAGGTGCCTAGCTAGGCTTCTAGCACCACGAGTACAGCAGGCAACACCGGACAACTGCACAAAAGAACACACGCATGTGCACACACACACACGCACGTGTGGGAGGGAGAAGAAAATTAAGGTGGGCAGATGAGATTAAAAAGTTCACAGGTATGACGTGTCAACAGAAGGCACAGGGCCGAGTTGATTGGTGGAACGTGGGAGAGGCCTTGGCCCTGCAGTGGCCATAGTTCGGCTGATGATGATACGGGCATGTACTGTCAGCGTTAAATTAAACCCGAACAGAGGCAAGCCTTCATGATGGTATACTGCACATCATCCAGTTGTCACGATTGACAGACACTCGCATCCTATTCAGCAGCTCTGGGCATATATGCGTGCCTGTGCATGGAAATAACTGAATGGCGCGCACTGTACCTTCACAAAGGCTTGCCACTGTTCAGTTTTTATTTGATGCAGTAGTACATGAATTGGACAATTAGAAATGGACTACTAGTTAAGCGCAGCATTATAAAGAGCAATGAACTGAATAAGTTCTAACTATAAATATAAGTGTATAGGTACACTGTTTTTTGATAATTGCGGATAGATATTTTTGGTAACACAGCAACAAATGAATAAATGAAAAGAAAATTGAAAACTTTATGTAGCATGACGATAGTTATAGCGCGAGAACAAAACAACGACAAAGAGAAAAGGACACGGACACTTCTTGTCTCTTTGTCGTCGTTCTGTTCTCACGCTATAACTATCGTCATGTCATACTAACTAGCCTAAACTGCCACATTTCTAAAGTACGTTCTGCAGCACTTGCACAAAACAAGTTATTTTCCAGGGGAGTATTGTTCCGGTTTTTTTCTGAATGTTGATATAGAGAATGTTTCATGTTATTGACTAGCACATGTTCATCATGGAGGAGATTATGCATTTGCCATTGTAATAATTGGAAGTTAATCCATGTCTTCACTTTAAGAATCTTTCTTGATCTTAATGTGCAATTGGTTGTGGCATTGGTTTACTTCAGAGTTCTAGCAGTTACATGCTTTTTCAGATGAGTTTTGTTTATACATATCTCCGATAAAATTTATGATTAAAAGCTGGCAAAAACTTCCAAGGACGAGCTCAACTAGTAATACTTTTCATATTTTAGCATTACCTCTCGGACTAGCTGGGTTAATCTTCGTGGCACTTTAGGTAAATGGCAGCACAGAATTTATGTGCAATTGCAAGCTAGAACAAGTTAATTCCTGCTGATGAAGCAAAACGTGCTGGCATATGAAGTCTTCGAAAATATGTGTTGTTTTTGGTCACAATACAGTACAGGGACATGGCACCTAAATACTAGTTAACAAACTTTTTCTAAACAAGTTTTAAATTATTCATCTCGAGCCACATACTGCATTTACAGAATGGAAGCCAAGCAGTAATTAAGCATCTGCACAAAAACCTTTGCTAAGTGTCAAATTGAAAATGTGCATTCATGAAATTTTTCCTTTGTACACTGATTTATTCGCTATTTATTAGTGCGATGTCGCAGCATGTTGCTACATAATTCGGACGTGCAGCTTCATCAATATGCTAAACGCAAGGTACTTGCTCAGGAGTTCAACTTCACTATATATTTGGATTTGATAGTTGTGCCTCAATATTACGGGTTCAAAAAGTTATTTGAGGAATTAAATAAGCTAGTGTCACAGAGGAACTTGTGCGACTACCGTCTACCTTTTCAAGTTAACTTAGCGTAAGAGACTCCTCTTCCCACTAAAAGTGAGCCCTTAATATTCATTCCTAATATAAAAAATTGCTGATTATATATTAAAAGCTTTAAAAGCTCGTTAATTCAGAAAAAATCGTTCATTTAGACAATCCTCGAAGCAAGCCAAGCTAAGCGTGACACAAAAAAGAAAAAATGGTGATCATTGGCAAGTGAAACAGCCGAGGGCTTTCAGAAATGCATGATTGTCATCCACAATTGTTTTGTTGACCACATTTTCAGCAAAGTGGCAAACTTGCTATAACGCGATAGTGTTCCAGAGCTCGTTTCACAGAAATTCCGGCATCAGCATTGGTGTATTTGATTAGCGAAATCTTTTCCGTGACCAAAAAATTGAAAAAAATGCAAATAAAATAAATAATAGAATTTTTTTGCTTTGAGAGAATTAATTTAGACAGTCCGCGTGACAAGCAGGCGTTTTATCACAGAGCCACAATATTTGTTGGAACTGCTTTGGAATATGACACTACTTATATGATTGTCATGTAGTGAATGGAGTCTCTTTAATGCATTATATGGTATTGTGTGCCAGGAAGGTAGAATCGCACAAGGCATGAAAACTTGTGAATTGAGCAACAAGTGGGTCTTTTAAATGTCCACCTATTACAGAGCTCTTAGATATATTTCAGATATGATTTCTTAGATATGATCAGCAGTAGAACCATAATCTAAGTTGACGATTGCGTAGGTTCATGTGTTACCCTGAGGATGCATAGTAGGGCTCTTCACTCATTCGCGAAAGGAATAATCATGGCATAGTGGGCACTTAACAACGGTGCTTGCAGTAGGCGTTCGATGATACCTTGAAACGGCTAGTTGAGTTGAGGCAATGTCGAGGCATGCACTGAAAACCTAAGCAGGCTAGCTGTTCAAAAAGCAATGTACACAATGCCCAATCACACATCACGGTCTGCTCCTGAAAGCGAAGCTAAAGCATCCTCCAATTCTGTTTTCATTTTTTACTTGGAGCACATGAACTTGCCAGTTGCCCTCCATGATTGTGCATGAGTGAGCCAGGTTTCTTCTAGAGCAGATCTGGTGCTCAGCAGTTTCGTTTGGACTCTAGCATCAGCTATGTGCATGCCTCAGTACTGTCATGATCATGCTGACAAGCATGATTTTGTCCCCAGTCAATGCGGTTTTTAGTAGCTTCAGTTTAAAATCAATTTTTCTTTTATTTGTGTGTTTGTATGCTAGCAAAGTGGCTCAACATTTATATATGCGATTCCCACTAAGTTATCACGGCAAGTCCTGCATTCAGCAGTGTTCTGCTGATCTTGTTTCAAGTTTGGTCCCAGCTACAGCGGCTGAATTTGAATGGGGGTGAAATGCAAAATGCTTGTTTAGTGCTTTTATTTGGGTGCATAGCGAAAAAATTCAGGTTGTGCAAATTTATTATAATGTTCCCCACAATGGTATGCCTCTCAGAGATTGTATTTTTGTCAGATGAACCACTGAGCTATTTTTTTTTCTTTTTTTTTTTGCATGCACATGCTGCCAAAGTACTCCTGTTGAGATATTATGTGGTGGAACTGTTCTTTGTCAGGTTTTGCACACTTTTGTTATCTACACTATGCCACACTCGCAGGCCCGCAAGCACATGGTGGACTTCAACTCTACCCATTGTACGCCATTGCCATCAGGGCTGTTCCAGGCCCCATGGGACCTGATACAGGCAGCTGACCCCAACGGTCGAGGTGCGGATGGCTTTTGCCGCGTGTCAGCCGACATGTGCGGCCCACCCCCTACGGGAGATGCGCCTTGAAAAAGGCTTGCGCCGGCGCTACTACTGCTGGTGGGCTCTCTTTTGTCACTTCTGCACTGCTGTTCTTGGTGGCTGGTGGAAATGTTTTGAGCACTCCTGTTTTTGGCTTTCGTACTCTCACTACTCATCCCTGTTCACATGCTTGGGGTGTATGCTGGGAATCGCAATTTGGCAGCACATTTCCTTTCCTTCCTCTCCGCTCTCTCTACGCTCGGGACTGTTTTCACTGTTTTGTAGAAGTTCACGCAATATCAGCAGAGCACTTCTTGATATGCTGCAGCATGGAGACCTCCTTTTGCCCGACAACTATCGTTGAGTTGAGCATTGTCTTCTGTAGCATGGTAACCTGGCTTAACTTTTGCTTTCTTTCTGACCAGCCCTGGAGGTGCAGGTTAAGCTTTAGTGGTTGTAAAGATCATGCATGGTCATTAATATTGTCGTGGTTCGCTCAGAACAGGTATTTATTGCCACAAGTACAACAAGTGCTTCGTCATACTCGAGGAATGGACTTCTGAGCCAAGCTCGCCAAACATTTTTTGTTGCGAAGTGCTCACCTGCTAAGCAAGTTGGTCATTGTCTTCATTCTCACCAGGATATGGTTGGTATTAGCAGAGTCCTTCAATGCTTTCTGTACACGAAACTCCGCCCAAAGGTTGATATAGGGACAAAGTCTCCTGCTAGCGGCGCCACCAGTCGTAAGGGGGCCACAAGCCGCCGCCAGTGCTGGGATTATATGCGCACTATTGTTGACGTTTCGACGTGATTATGTGTGTGCTGTTCTTCCTGTTACCGTTTATTAAACGTCACTGAACACGGCAATGCCATTAAATCAGTATAAACGTGATCCAGTGTCGACGACGAATGAAAGCTGTTTACTTAAGAATGCACACGTGGTTTGCTTGGGAGTGCGGACCAACCTTATAAATAGCAGCGCGCTTAAAGTGTTTTAACATCACGCGATAACGCATTGTGTTAAGAATTACCTCATAGCCCAATTACATGCGTACTTTCGATGTCTCGAAGCGGTACATCGTTGCTCGCCAGGGTTTAAAAACGATGCTCATGCTCCGTGCTCCCGATGTAAGCAGCTACTGCTGGATCTGCTCGACAACGTGTTCGCGCCTGCCCAAAGGGCGATTCTGTTTATGCAGTAGTAAAGCTTTCTATTTTGGCAGTGCCACAGATATGGGGGGGGGGGGGGGGGGGGGAAGGTGAACAGAATGAAACACAACTAGGTAAAACAGGGGCAATCACATTAGTTTATATCCGGCTCGTCTCTCGCGCGCTGCTACCCGAGTAATCGAAGAGAATGGTTGAGCTAGATTTTTTATTCTGGACTTTTCAATTGAGTCTGCATCCAAATGCGATCTTGTTCTGGACACACGTTTGTGAGCGTCGATCGCTTTCTTGACGCGGGTACTTTCAATGTCCCGATTATAGCAGCTCAGCGCTTTTGCGACCGCTCGCTTCAGCACTAAGGGTGCTTCTTCAATAGGCAGGAGTTTAACTTGCCTAACATCCGAGTGATCCCTTTTTCACACGCAATTTAGTCAAGACACCCATCTCTTGACGTTTCCTTATATTTACTGCTTAGAGCAGCATTAATTACCAGCCGATAACCCACGATTTTTTCGGGAAGGGAAGTACAGCAGCCTAGTCTGAAAGTTCCTTTCAATGCCAGTGCTAGCTGCTCACCGACCTTTGCCACACCACGGCCGGACTACAGTGGCGGCACGCGCGCACTTCCACCAGGCAGTGCACCCCTCGCCCCTCTAGTCCGGCCAAGGCCACACTGTCTAGGTACCATACCATACTTTTTTATGCTTGGGGAAGGGAGGACAGGGTTACGATTTAAAGCATGTAGTGAATCTGAAATTTGGTACTAATGATACGGCGCCTAGTATTTAGGTGTGTACCTATAAATGTAAGCTTCCCATCAGGTGCATTTAATGAGGAACAAGTTCGAAAACATGTTTTATTTACACAAAATACACAGAAAACACCTGGGAGAAGAGAAGCACTAGAAGCTATTATGGCCGTGTTCAGTAATGTTACACACTCAGTACCTTGTAAGGGGAGGGGGGTGGGATTTAGTCAAGTTTTCTGCTTTCTGTCCCCTCACGTGCTTCTTTCTGTCCTACGTCACCTGGATCCTCGGAACGGCATCAGTGCGAAGCCTCGGTCTCTCGCTGAAGCAACACGACCACCCCATTCATGATGTATTCATCGGTTCTTATAACGGCAGGAGCATCAAAATGCTTTTCGAAAACCCGAACGTTCTTGCTGTCGAAGTTGAAACCGCCAGCTTCCACCCGTGGTATAGATCTCATCCATTTCTCCCGAAGTTCGGCGCTACTGGGGAAACATGTCGTCGACGGAGCACTCGCCCTTGAAGTTCTCGTGACGCTAATGCAGAAACTTTGTTCGAAGGAATACCGCGAGCTGCTTTTACACAACGCCTTCGAGCTGCCGCCGCTGCCAATGCGTTCTGCCGGGCAATGGCCGGACGCAACGGAGCGATGGCCCCCCTGTCCCAGCTTTCGCCGCGTAGCGGCCGCTCTTGGCAGCATATCAAGCTCTCCCATAGAGTGACGGAGAAGTTTCGTGACCAGAACTGTATTAAAGGACTCTGGTATTGCTCTCCCTCCAGAAAGCATTGTCCTGGTGTTCCCTCAAAGCAGCTAGCGAGAAGGTGGATATGGGTGGCAATATTGTATAATTACAAATTTGCTAGTATTATATCTTCAAAAAAGCAGTCATTTCACTCATTTATATTTAAAGATCGTTATTTTTGCTTCAAGTCAGGTGCACTTTCTCGTACACGGCAAACTCATTTATTTCATGATGATGTTAAAAGGAATCTTCCAACTTTGTCTGAGATGGACCCCCCTTCCTCTTTTTTTCTTCCTATCTAAATGTGCAATCCTGTGGGAAAACTTTTCAAAAGCGAAAGTTATGATCCTGCAGAATTTCTCCCAAAGGTAATACCGTATTTACTCGATTCTATCGCGCCATCGATTGTAACGTGCACCCGGTTTCGACGACGGAAAAAAAAAAAGACATCGATTGCAACGCGCACCCATTTTTCTCGTTGGCCCGCACGATCACACCACTCGAAAAGACGACTCCTTTCGGGAGCGTCTTCCATTTAATTATGAGGTACGGGAGAAGCTTGTGCCCATCTGACGTGTAACAGAGCATTGCGTCACTGTAGTTTTACCGTGGACCGATGTCAGCACGCGAACTTGCCTCGCCCCCTTCTTCTCGACAGTTGTGGTACAGGCATGTCGAAGTAAAGAGGCGTCTGATCGGCATTCCCGATTTGCCCAAGCAGATAGCCGTTGTTGTGCCGCAAGTTTAGGACGAACCTCTGAAAACTGTGAAGCTTTTCATCGTACTCCTCTCGAAACTTTTCGCATATGCCCGTTCGCCTTCGGAGGGAAAAGCTTTTTCTCTTCATAAATTTAGTTAGCCAGCACCTGCTCGCTTTAAACTGGCTCCGCATTAGCGCTTTTTCTATTCTAAGGCTAACTGCATAGCCCGCACTTGGAGCAGTTCTGTTGTCACGGGCCGCTGTGCCGCTCTTTGCTCAAGCACATACTCGCCGAGCAGCTCTTCAATTTGTGGAAACCGACCCTGCTGTGGTCCCCTGAAGCCTTTGCGTGAAGCTTTGCTGTCGACAATCTTCTGCTTTTGTTTCCGCCATTCCCACACGCAAGTTTTGGGAACTCCCAACGGCCGCGATGCAGCCCATTTCTGTCCGTTTCTACACACGCGATGACTTCTTTTAAAAGCGGCATCATGCTGCACTCGAGTTTTTGGAGTGGTCCTTCCATGCCGTCGACGCTAATGCACTACAAGATGACGAACTCCTCAGCACTCGTACGAAGTGTCACACATGGGAAACATATAGGCAGAAATGGCCGACGCGCCATGCTGACGCACGTAGGGGGTGGCCATTTCGGATATGCCGATGGCAATAGAATGACCGTATTCAGATTTTTTTTTTTTCGTACTCGATTCTAACGCGCATGCAATTTATGAACTCGCTTAACCGGAAAAAAAGGTGCGCGCTAGATTCGAGTAATTACGGTATATAATAGTGAAACACCTAAAGATTCTAGTTATTGGCATGCGGTGTTCGTCAAACTCAAAAATTGAAGGTACTGGCTTCGTGTAATATATGGGAATTCTAGAGTTGTGTTGCGTTTTCTCATTTTCCTTTTTTTTTTACACTTTATCGAGTACAAATGCAGTTTCTATCTTTATTTCATCCGGGATAAACAGATGCTTGGACATCGAGGATGGACCTCTTTCAAAGATCCGTAGTTTGAAAAAAAAACAGAGGAATATTTTTGGTCTATTGTGATGGATGGATGGAAGGATGGATAAAAACTTCATTGGGCTCCTGAAGGATTTCATCCCTGTTTTATAGGGGGAGGATCACGAGCTGCTCTCACTAGGGAAGGGGAGGCCTAGCCTCACCGCCACATCGTGGGCCTTCTGGAAAGCCTTGAGTTATTGTATGAGGACCAGGCTCTTAAGCATGAAATGAAAGGCATTTTCCAAGAATTCTTGACATCTTCCTTGTAAGGGGGGGGGGGGAGGGGGGGCACCTTCAGAGCTTGTGGCTAAGATCACTGCGATTGTGGTAGTCTGAGCAAAGTTCTGAAATGTCAAAGTAATGGCTATAGGTTACGAGGCTGGGATATGTTCCCCTCTGCAGCTTGCGAAGGGAGATTGCCTGTGGCCTAGACAGCTTTTCATGTGGCAGTGGAAAGAACCTACGGCTTAATTCGTAGTGCTTTGTGGTATGCTTTATTTTTTATTTACAAAAATATAGCAGGTTTTACATTGCAAACTAATCAAAATTTAAGGGGAGACATGTCTCTTGGGACAAGAAAATTCGCCCGAAAATCGAACTTTCAAAAGTGTCATTTTGGTACTCTTTCTACCATCGCGCTCCTTTGTGCAAGTTTTCGGTTACAAATTCTACGTATTAGCGTCGTAACAGTCAATCAAAGATGCGTTAGCACGCCCCCAGCCCTTTGAATTATGGACAAATCGCGCTTATTTCGGCTGGCTGTAACACTTGAACAGCGCGCCTCAAAGCGGCCATTTTGATATCGTTGAAAAGCTCTTGCATTGTTTCTTTTTTTATCGCTCGGTCTGGTAATGCTGAGCTTGCCACTCTCAAATAAAAAGGTAAAAGAAAGTAGGCGTAAAAAGTCATTGGCTACTTCCGATCACGTGGCTAAAATGGCGTTGTCTGATTGGCTTATAGCGCTGTATTTGAAAACCTGGTGAGTTGAGGTGCCATTTTGGTTTAGGTTACGATCCTACGATGAACGTGCTTGGAAGACCGAGAAAGTTCTACTCGGTGTGTCAGATTGGCCGAAGGATAGCCAAAATGAAAAAGACGGGCTAGCGGCACTACATCACTGGTTTCTGCAAGCAATCGGCAAGGGAGCCTCGTTCCTTCGGCATCCGATAACAACAATGGAGGTGATTGCGGTCAGCTCCACAAATGCACAGTATCGCGCCGCTCTGGAACTGGTGAGCAAGTGACTCACGGTGCCAAGGCATCAGGCATTGTCGGCGCAGGTAATAGCAGTCCGCAAGATAAGGGCATGCCGTTGTCCGGCTCCACAGGTGATAAGCAAGCGACTTGTGACAATGCAACTGACAGTGATCCGCCCGAGAACGATGGCATTTTTCCCGCCGACTTTACCCTTGTGCGAGTTCACACTAAAGCTGTCATGAGCACCGACATAGCCCAAGTGAGTGCTTGTGAGCAGGTCATGCCTGAACGAGTTGAGTCGACATCGCCGACAGCGCAAAAGACTGCGGTTTTCACCGATGCAAGCGACGCGTCATATCGGCCTCCGCCGCAGAGACTGCAGCTTCGTATTTGATGAGATCTTGAATGAGCTGCTCGCTGATTCCGTATGGTGCAAAGTGTGGTGCAAAATATGTGGCGAGTACGCGAAGCTAGTCATGGGTGACTGCGACCACGGCCTCACTAAGAAACTGATAGTGAAGTGCAACTGTTGTGGCGAAGAGACGACGGCATAGAACTCGCACAGAGTCGATGATGAAAAGTTGTGCAATACATTTGAGACAAACCTTTTATCCACACGTGCAATGCTCTGTAGTGAGAACGGCCAGACATTCATGAACCATATTTTCACGATTATGGGACTGTCACGGCTGGGGCTGCCCAATAAAACGGCAATCTTTTTTATACCTGGCTCCCCAAAGAGGTGTCTGATGGTGTCATATTGGAGCTACACTATATCTGGTTCTACTGAACCAGTTTCAATAATTCTTTTTTGTATGAAAGGTAGTGAATCGACAAGTGCAGTAGGACTAGTACATAGTTACATATTATTAAAGAAAATTTACAAAAATAATTTTTTTGAAGTTATTACAGTAAAACCACGTTAATTCGTACTTCATGGGACCGGAGAGAATGTCTGAATCAACAGAGGATACGAATTATGGGGAGTACAAACAAAACACTTGAAAAATGTCTTCTACACCGTCAGACTTTTATTTCTTAAAAAATCTGTGTTCGCGGTTTGCTTCACGGATGCAATGTACGACGAAGTCGCAATTTTGCGTAGTTCCTGCAGGTGGCTTAGTCCGCGCACACTGTCCGAGCGAGGAAAGCATGCATATGTCCTCCAAAACAGCCTACGCATGCGCAGCCTCAGTCATTGTGTGGCGTGGACGCTCGTCAGCATCACTTACGTCCTCGACAGCCGATTCGCCTTCACTGTCCAAGACTTCGGCGACGCCATCACTGTAGGTCATTGTGCCGGCCATGGCAACATCGCTGTCAGTTGCGAAGTAGTTGCCAAGGGGCACATCAGCTGGCATGATGCTCACATAGCGGCCGTCTTGCTCTTCGTCGGTTTTCTCATCGGCCACTACACCCGGATTAGCAGCATCGTGCACGAAGCCGCTATGCCCAAAGCAGTTTGCGACTACTGCAGGTGGTGTGTTGTTCCACACGTATGTCAGCATGTGGATTGCGCTTAGCAGGCTTACTTCGTACTGCTTGCATGACTCCATGCAGAGCAACATCCGCTCGAGTACCTGCCGTCGATAGCGGCTTTTCACGAATTGTACGATTCCCTGGTCCATCGGCTGCAGAGAAGCCGTTGTGTTCGGAGGCATGAATAGCAGTTCAATGTTCTCGAGCCCGGACACCTTCTTGTGTGCACTACAGTTGTCTAGTACAAACAACACCTCCCGAGCCTTGGCCGCAACGCGGTGGTCGAGCTGATGCAGCCAGGCTTGAAAGAGTTCGGCAGCCTTATAAACCTTTCTGTTGAACTGGTAGTTGACAGGCAGCTGCTTAATATTCCTAAATATCTTGGCTTCGCAGCTTTCCCGATCACAAGCAGCGGCAGCCGCTCTGTGTCTGTCATGTTAGCAGCCAGAATAACTGTCACGCGCTCTTTACTTTTTCACCGACGCACGGGTCCCCCTTAAACGCGATTGTCTTGTGAGGCAGAGCGTTATAGAACAGCACTGTCTCATCAGCGTTAAAAATGTTGCATAGCTCGTACGTAGAAAGGCATGCTGATAGTCTAGACCGCCTATCCTTAATGAGAGTTAATGAGTTTTCAGTCATGGAGCAATGTACATTTTGGATGGGGCCAGACGCCGTGGCCGAATTAACCATAATTCTGAATTAACAAGGGTCAAATTAACAAGATTTTACATTATTGGGTTTCACAGTTGAATTTTGTTGAATAAGTTGAATAAAAATTCAAGATTGTTATTAAATATTCATTCTTGCCTGATTGAACCTCTATATCACCCTTGATCAGTGTAGTGTTCAAGAGATTTCCATAAATATTTTTAACTTGTCCTCAAATGTTGTTTCTTGTTTTCTCAAAACTCTGTTTTTGATCATAGTGTAGTTTTGGAGTGACGATATCTCTAGTGGTACTTATACTATCGCAGTGATTCTTGTTTTGTTAGAAAAGTGGAAAAATTGAGAGTGTAGTAGGCATAAAATTTGATTTAATAACATTAGAGATGTTTTCAAAAAGTAATAATTTTTTCTGGGTTGTTACTAAAGCATCTTGCTTACAAAAGTTTGACATGCTGTAACTTTGACCCAAATCACTCTAGAGCATTCACTCTTGTGGCACTGCAAGCTCCGACTATATACCATCATTTTCATATGCCACTGTCTTTTATTACTACCAGCATTTAAGAGAAAACTCTCCTACAAATTCTTCAATGCAAAAAACATGAATGTCTTAATATTTTGAAAAGTACTTGTTTGCCAAAAAAAGTAATTGCATATTTGAAATCAGCATGTCAAAATACATAAGGGATGAAAGTTTCATCAAAATTCTCCCATAAATAAACTTTTGTTTAAGTGGGGTGTCTCCCCTTGAAGAAGTAAAATATTTAACACAAAAATAAAGTTGAAGACAAATGGAAGTTTTACTAATATATTATCATGCACTTAAGCTGGTTTACTTGGACATTTTGGCATCTTAGGGATTAAGGAGAAGTATGACATGAATAAAACTCTAGCTTCTACCCACAGGCTCGCCCACGAGGGAAGAGAGCGGGGGTCATTGGTCACTTGTGGTAATCTTTTTTGCTGCTGCTGTGGTAATCTTTTTTGCTGCTGCTGTACATACCTAATATAAAAGAGCGGCAGACAGGTTTTTGGATATCGCAGACAATTCTTCTCACTTAGCTTTAGCTTGCCTATATCCCCTTCAGGCGTGAAGTATCATGCATGGCCAATTAAATGTGTCCGATTCACATGGTACTATGTATTTCAAGGTACTAAATATTACATTTCAAAAAAGAAAATGAAACAATGCATTCTTTCTATGGCTGTGTGAGTTTAAGTAATTCATTTTAATAAGCAAGTAATTTAATATTTAATAATTCTGCTGTAAGTCATGTTCTATTTTGATATGAAAAGAATTAAATCATTGGCTCCAAACGTGTGTGCAATGATTTGTTTCGTTGTATTCATTCAAAGCAAAAAAAAGGGGTATACTTTTAACATTGGTTCTGTAATGTGGCTTTCTGAACGCATTGTCAAACATCATAGTGCCTTTGCCAAAGTGATTGGTTGCACTTCTGCGCAGCACATTGAGGTTAAGTCAAGACCTATTAACTATGAAGAAAGTTCATTTAATCTAATGATCATTGTATCATGCTCTGTTTAGGCCACAAGTTTAAATTACCACAAACAAGTTGCATATACAAATGTAGCCACTGCCGCTGAAAGGGATACAATTCCAGCTACGTATTCTACTGTTAACGGGCAATCTTGGTGATGTGAATGTCAAGTGGAATTAAAAATATTCGTATGTCTAAAAATTTTTTATCGCCAAAAACTAGCAAAATTAGCTTTCAAACCACGGTATATGCTTTTATAAGATTTATATTCATTAAAAAAGAACTTGTGTATGCCTTTCTGAAACGCGTGTGAATGAACCAGTGTAAGGGACGGTGGAGTCTGCTGCCATCAACCAGGGGCGTAGCCAAAGGGTGGCCCTCCAGGCACGGCCCCTCCCCCCCCACTCCCCATATGTTTTTTTTCTCCATGGCACAGAGAGTGAAAAATGGCCATATTAAAGGGATGACCCTCCCAAGTTGGTGTCCCCACCCTCCCCCGAAATTTCTGGCTACTTGCCTGTTGTCAATGCGTGTCTCAAAGCTAAACAAAGTGGTGAAGTTCTCTTCATCATAGTCATAAGTGGACAGGAATGCCGACGCACTTTGTGCCTTTTTATGACTCTCCTCTAATTTACCACTGTGTTCGCTGTGTCCCTGAGCTGCATGGTCACTATCAATGATTGCATTAATAGTGACCACAGTTTGACGCACAACGGTTGCAGCAAATCGGTAGTTCCATTTTCAATTCATGTGCACTGGCCTGTGGAACTACATCGTTGCTGCCAATAATCGCACTGCTGCGCTTTCGTCTTCAGTGGTTGTGGCAAGCAGCATTGCTGTAACTTGCTGAGCATTGGATGCGCATGTATTTCTGGGGTTCTTTGTCACCATACATGATTACGTTAGTAGCAATGATCATTTCGCCAGCAGCTGTTATGGCAAATGATTACCAGTTTTGACTCTTGGTGCACTGGTCGTGTGCTCACTCCCCAAGCTTCTGGAGCACAATTCTTTCAGCCATTGTTCGAATGTTTCGGTTCTGGAGTTCATGTGTCCCATCGCGATGCTGAAAAGTGTTAGGATCATCTGAATTTTTGCTTATTGGACGAAATGAAATTTGGGCAGGGAATTTTATTAATTCTATCAGACCAATACTCGTATTAGCTGGGTTCATATCACCGAAATTCTACAGTTGTAGTATGACAAACTGTCACTTGTAACAGACAATATTTCCAGCAAATCTTGTGTCTGACAAAATTCTAAATACAAGTTCATGTTCGAAACGCCTTGCGGGTTTCTCTCTCTTCTCTTTGTTCACTCATTTGTCATCGGGTGAAAATGAGCTGTGAACGTTCAGTACTTTGTCAGGGAACAGCTGCTAGTCTTTTTGGACATCTTGCAGCTCATCATCAGTGATGTTCAGGGCCTTTGTTTTGTAGGACTAGGCACATGCAACACTGTCATCAGATGAGTGGGTCACATTGAACAATTCAGTGCCACCATGCTCCTGTTCACTTGCACAAATTTGTTTTTAATTCCAGTACTAAGGTGAAGCCAAGAGTTGCTTGCTTTATGCAGAGGTAGCAGTGAAACATAAGTGAACATGCATGGTGTTCCAAGTGTCTGTTGTTGTTTTTATAACTATGAAAACAACAAAATGGTTGGCACTTGTTTTTTTTCTTTTAGTAGCTTTAGTATTATTGTTCATTATCATCAGCCCGACTACGTCCACTGCAGGGCAAAGGCCTCTCCCATGTTCTGCCAGTCAACTCAGTCCTGTGCTTGGTGCTGCCACTTTATACCCGCAAACTTCCTAATCTCATCTGCCCACCTAACTTGCTGTTTCCCCTTCACCTGCTAGCTTTCTCTTGGAATCCAGTCAGTTTTCCTTAATGACCAGCGGTTATCCTACCTGCGCGCAACATGCCCTGCCCATGTCCATTTCTTCGTCTTCATTTCATTTTATTGTTATTTATTTGTTGGTATTTATTGGTATTTATTTGGTATTTATTTTATATTTATAGTGTTATTGTAAATCTATTATTAATTCTTAGTAGCCACATGACAAGTGAATTTGTACCAATATTTGGATTTTTATGGTGATCTGTTCATCCAGTGTTTTTGCTCTGCGCTATGTGTTTACTAATGACATGGTTGTTCACCTAAATATTTTACTAGTGTGTACGGATAGAACAGCAATATTTTTGTTATTGTTTTGCAGAGCGGACTCCACCACTTCCTCGAGCCAGAATGTAGAAGAATGCGCTTTTTTTTTTTGTTCCTGGATAAGCTTTTATGCACCCCCAGAACCATTGTGGCACTTCTGTGTTGTGGTTTTAATTTGAAATTCATTACCCTTAAAGGTTACCTGTAGGAGAGCATGAGGCTGTGCTTTCTAGTTTATTTTTGTCTTCTTTTAGCGCAGGGTTTGTGCTTTAATGTATTCTATGCCTACACTGTGATACAACTAACTGCAAAGCGAGTGGTTCAGTATTGTTTGACAACAGCTGGGTTCTGTTAAATTTGTAATTTTAAAGGCTACTCATCATGGCTAGGTGCGAAGGTTGGGTGTATGTTAGACCCTATGTAACTTTTGTTCTCTTGTATTTTACATTCCCATAGTTACTTTTCATTACACACAAAATCTGTTGAAAGAAACAGTTCTGGAAAGTGTGTCATTAAATGTGTTTTCTGGAAGTTGACTCGTGCAAACTTGTGAAAATAGTCATTTCTTGCCTTTTTATTTTGATACATTGGCCTACCTTTTTTGCTTTTACATTTTGCTCTAGTAGTATTTGAGGTGTTCATGCATGTAGTGTGTGTGACCTTTTGGGCCACATATGGACATATGTGACAACAGAGAAGTCGTTCTGCTCAGCATTCATCGCACCAAAGTAGACTAGTTTTGCTGCCAAGTGTTGGCAAAATGTGTTAACCAGCCATTAGTGCAACTGGTTTTAATAAATTTGCTGGTTTTTAAGGACACAGCTGCATCTGGAAAGAAAAAAGAGAGTATATCCATCTCTTACTCTCGTCAACCTATAATCTTATTGTTTCAAAGCACAGCTTCTATTGGTTCGCCCTCTGAAAAAGCGGAAAGCTTTCTGGTAAAGCCTGGCCATTGCTGTGGAGCTACATGGAAGAAAGTGTTGGGCGATGCAAAGCACATGCGAATGTGGTGCATATGGATACTTGTAATAAAAGGATTGCGTGAAATGTACTTTCTGCTAAAGAAATACCATATAGATTATATTATTGAGTTTTGAACATGTATTTGTGTAACTAATGGAAGTTATGAAGTGTACAGACAGGGTTATTTCTCTGCCCAATAAGTTACACTATTTTAACCTATCCAGCTTGGTTACATGCGTTGCATGTTGTTATGCATCGTTTAAATTTTCTTGATTTGTACTAGTTGAGAAGTTTAACACTCTATTGAGGTGTTGCATTGTAGTGGCGTGAATAATCTTTTCACTGGGTGAACTTGTGGCCAGAAAGTCTAGCAATACTTGAATCGGGATGTGCGGCTGTCGGTCATTGAATCTCTGCTTATGGGCCAAGTCTTTCCACTGTTTGTACATCGATCACGGTACATTCTTAAGTCATCTCTTGTGCCTACGTACCTTTGAATGCGTTGAAACAGTAGTTACATCAAGTACACAGTCCAATTAAGCAAGACATCTTCTCTATAGAATTGGAAAAAATGGTAAGCTATTTATATGCGAAAGTGCATCTTGTGCCAAGCTAGAACTTGATACTTGGTGTCCAATGAGAAACAAGCGGCAAAAAGTTCTGAAAAGATGTAAAATATTCAGGCATCTGATCCTGCAGATCTCTTCTGCCCTCAGGTGCACAGGAACCTCATTGGGGCCATTGTGTATGTGTGTGTGTGTTATACGGATTGTTCCTATGAACTTACAGCCAAGGTTTAAAAAACATTGGAGAAAGAAATAAATCTTGGAAATTCTGTATAGCAAGTCGCACAATCTTTGCATTATCTTCAATTGCATTAGCCGTAAAAATTACCTCCACAAGTGGTAATTTCACTGAAAAACTGAATGTCTAGAGCATTCAGAAAAGTGTTAGATTAAGCAGTAGTTAGTATTTCACATGACCAGAAAGATTGTTAAAAAATATATATATAATCATTGAGAGCGTTCTGCTTCCTGCTCAGCCCAGTAACCAAAGTGCACAAAAACGTAAATTGGAATGCTTTTCTAAATATTACATACACACACAAAGCCATGCGACTTGCCTATCGCAGTGATGGATGTGCTGCTCCAATCGCTGTAAACTGCTCCAAAGGAGAAATGCTCCAAAGTGTGATTTTTGTTAGTAATTGCTCCAAATCTGCTACAAAATGGCACTTGAAAAATTAAGATGAACTTTCACTTTTTGACCAACTCGTAAGTCCAAATAAACAACTGAAAAGAATCTGTATACTAGCATCTCAGTATGCCACTAGTATGCAGCATTATATGCTCTGATCTCATTTATGCAACAAGAACTGGCATGTTGAGCATATAGGTCATTTGGATTTTTTTTTTTCAGCTAGACATGCAGCCTAGTGTAGTTTGAAAATGACCGTAATTGCTTTTGTTTTATACCGATTATCTACTGCTTATTTTGGAATAGTTGCATGTGACTGCGATAATTTCTAAAATGTGGCACTCAAAATTGCCAGTTTGATTTCTACCAGAAATTTTAGTATTTTAAATATATAGCTCATTTTATAGCATGTTTGTTGACAACCAGGCGCCTCTTTGTTTGCTTCTTGGAGTTTATATTGATTGTCGTGTGTGCAATATGTTTCATAATAAATATTAACATTCATGAGATGCATCAGCAATGCTTCGAACTCCCAATTGGTGTGTGGCAAATTTTGTATCTGCTCCTAAAACACCAATAGCTGCTCGAAACTAACATTTTTTTCCACTCCAAAAGTAATTATGGCTGCTTCAGAGCGATACTTTTCTGCTGCAAAGTATGCTTCAAAAAGTAAAATGTCACTTTCATCACCGCTATTGAATTTTCAGTATTTTTTCTATTTCTGGGTACAAGGCCAAAGGTGTTTTAAATTGGCTTGTACGAATATTGGAATGAATAATGCAGTATTTGGATTCACTTCCTATCGAATTTAAGATATAGAAAATTTCGAATTATTCGAAACATGTGAATGGGTGCGTATTAGTACACATGTGTCACCTTTTGAAGGTGGTTTTATTGCGGTGGAGCATTGCTCAGCTGTGAGAACACGTATTCAAAGGAAACCTGCATTGCCACGAATCCCCCCTTCAAAGTTAAATGAGGGTATTGCCCTGACATCAATTCATTGTTTAAGCTTAAAAGCATGGTATACCTACTAATATTCTCCAAATATAGCAAATTTTTAAAAGTAACATATTTTACAGGCTATCGCTAGCATTCTAGCAAAAGTCTATGATACTATTCAAGGTTGTTGTGGCTTTATTTGATGGAAAAAATTGTATTTGCACAGGCCTTGTCTCAAATTTTTAGATATATTATGCAGGTTTCTTACGTCATGCGGAATATGACCATTTTTCTCTATAATATGTGGTATATATGCTAATCGATTCGAAATTATTTGGTCAAGATCAGTATTCGCTTCTAATTTGCTTCGAACGTGAAATTCACTATTCACACAAGCCTACTTTTGAAACACCCTTCTGCTAATCATGCATCTTGCCTCTACAAGTTTTGGCATACAGACAGTTGGAACTTTATCTAATAAGGTTGTTGGGATTCTAGAATCATTTTGTTAAACTGGGAATTTCATAAATTGAAGCATGTGATTTTCCAGCTCTTTGAAATCTAAAATTGTAATGGTGGGATGACCAAAAGCCATCAGGTCGTTGTTTTTACCATCACTCTGCTCATGTGCATGTGAAAAGTTCGAGGGTAGCTCTGACATCTATATTGCCTGGACATAGGGAGCAATGTGTCCGGGCAGTGCAGGCCAGAAAGAGGGATACATAGAGTGATGACAGGTGAAAAATATGTGCAGAACGGATGAAGTGATTGTGCATGCAGGCCGAGCCAGAAAGTCGCAAGAAGTTGGTGAGGGAAATGAAATCTCGTAACCAATCGCCGCTCTCCGTAGCACTAATGCACATAACAGCTCCCATGCATAGTCTAAAAGGCTGCCAGTCATGACGATCAATGTTGAACAGATTTCAAGTGCATGCACTTAGGGGCTCGGCTTGTCATCCATCATTGGATCTCGTGTGGCTTGGTCACGCTCATACTAAATTGGTTCATACAGGCCTTAAACAAAACTAGCAATTCTCAAAACCAGTTTAATATAGACAAATAGGATAGATTTTTTATTTCCAGAAATACAAAGATTTTGGCAGATAGCATAGGCTAAAAGCTGTTGTCAAACAGCTTCACTGGGTTGATGGTCCCTTACAGAGCATGTGGCAGTTGTAAGAAAACGGTATCAACATTGCTAGAAACTAAAGAAAAACTAAATGTTGACATAAATGTACAAAAAAAATCTAAATATTGAGAATAATGAAAAGAAAAATTTTATGCGCAGGAAGACAGAAAGCAGAAAATCATACAAAATTGGCTGTGACAAGTGAAACGTACCAATAATGCGAAAAATAGAAACTGCATTTAGTCATCACATGTTTACAAAGTGCGTCCGGAGTCGTTTCGCTGAGAAGCACCTGACATCTTTATATTGATTTAAAGTATGTGGCAAATTCTGCTGTAATGATTCTAGGCTATAATCATTACGAAATCTAGTAACATACCACATCTCATTATTTCTAGTATTGGTGGAAGTGTCTCTAGGTGTCAATGATGCAGTAGATTCAAAAAATTTTTTAAAAGCTCTCTTAGAGAAATAAAAAAAAATAAAGCTGGCAAAAAGTGTGGAGATCTTCTATTTTAATACCTTTATGATTAAGGAAATGATGTCTGCAATAATATAATTGACAGATAACTTTGAAGTAATTACAATAATTAATTTAAAATAGCTAAAACACTTCCGAATCATGCGGCCTATACCTATGGTATGCAAGAGGGGCTGCCACCGCCTTAGCAAGTGCAGGATTGCTCGTCCACTATAAGCTACATTTGAAGGGGGAAACACCGAATGAACTCGCTGCAGACGACGCATATCTTAAGTGCCGTAAAAAGTAGGACGTCAATAAAGCACTGCAAAAAGTTGCATGCATGTTGCACGCAGTTTGCGAATCTCCCTTAGCAAGATTTTACTCGTGCCATAAAACCCCATAGGGTTACCTAAAACATTGATGTCATCAGTTATTTCAAAAGTTTGCTGCGGCAAGCTTTCGTGGGGTCCTGTTTTAAGTGCTGAGTAACCCACCGGTGGGCCACGTCGCATATCTCCCAGGTGCGCTGTGACTCACTGGTGAGTCATGGCACCCAGCACCAGAAAAAATTTCTCCGATAACCTCTTGCTACAAGAATCTTGTTTATTCATTCATGTCTAGTAAATTTATTGCATCAGGAAGCAGGTGCATGGTCGTAATATCACGGCCTCATAGAAGGGGCACAGCCTGCGACACACGTGTTAAACGAAATAGCGTGATTTCTACAAACAGGAATCTGTGCGCATTTCCTCAGATTTCATAGTAGAACTGCATTTAGTGCAGGATTTGGAACTGTACCAATTGTTACACAAGAACACTTTCAACAATTTTTTTTATTTCTTTTGAGTATTAGACGACTGACCCAAACAGTGGAATGCCGAGAGGAGGGGCAGACAAAACACCAGAACGATTCTGCGCTCTGCGTGGACCATGGAGTTTTCTAAATATACACTAGAGGGAACTCTGGCGCTCGTGTCTATGGGAGCTGCAATGCACAGTGCTTCAGCGAGCATGGTAATTATGGGTAGTACAAGGATTTGTCTAATTTTAGTACTTCTGGCCGTGTGTGTTCGTGTTGCTTGGAGCTGTTTTCTTGTGAAACAAAAACCAGCAAATGTTCAGCGGTTGTACTTCACCACCTTATTTTAGGCTTACCATTTAAATCAAGTCGCGAAGTTCAAAAGGGTTTGTTTTTTCTTCGAAACAAGACCAAAAGGCAGCAATAAACGAAGCCACAAGTGCGATTCGCCGCCTGGAAGTACGAAAACTAGGCAAATCTGTGTACTACCCATCATTCGCATGGTTGCTGAACGATCGCAGTGCCAGAGTCCCCTCTAGTTAATTTTAGGAAACTATGCACTTCATAGGGCTTCACAACACATCGGAAGAGCTTATAGAAGCTCAAAGAATCGCACAATATGAAAGACTAATGCAGAGTAAAACAGGTAGAGCCATACTAGAGGAACTGGGTATAAACTACGCAAACCAATTTGGCGCCAAAAAGGATATCCCGTATGAAATCAGGAAATGTTTAGTAATCTTACCGATTCCAAGAAACATGCACCCCGAACATCACAAAGCAAGGAGAGCTGAAAGAGCGAAAAATATACATAACGTAAAAGATTTACCGGAAACAACATACGTAGACGCGGCCAAATACAAAGGAAATGACAACATGACTATAGCAGTAGTGGACTACAAAGGAAATTATAAGGTCAGCGGCTCGGTGAGAACGAGCTTTGCAGAAGAGGCGGAGGAAGCCGCTATTGCAATGGCCATAGCATCCATCTCGACTTCACTCATTGTTAGCGACTCGCAGACGGCTGTGAGAAACTTTGCACGAGGGCGAATATCCCAAATAGCTTTAAGAATATTGGTTGGATGCAAGACCAACGAACAATAGAAATAGTCTGGGCACCCGCTCACTCCTCCTTGCCCAGCAATGAGGCTGCACACCAGACAGCTCGAGGACTTGCAGACCGAGCCTCTGGATTGCCCTGGTCGAGCGGGGAGGACGATGAGATATTTGAGCGGATGACCACTTACAGAGATATTACGCAGTATTACAGGCTAAGCAGGAAAATTTATCCTCCCGCACACTCGTCATTGAACAAAGGACAGGCGGTGGCGTGGCGCCTACTCCAGACCCACACGTTTCCTAGTCCGGTAACAATGAACCGCTCCGTGCCGGAACTTAATTCGGAAAGTGTACATTTTGCCACAACAGGGCGGACTTAAACCACATTTTATGGGCATGCCCGCAGGCCCCCATGAGAGGCGAATTTCCAGACGGGAATGGATGGGATGCCGCGCTCCTCAGCTCTGACTCTCAATTACAAGCCCGCTTAATACGGCAGGCCGAAGACGCCGCCAGGGCCCATGGGATCATGGCCGTCGTCTAGGTTTGGTCCTCCTTTCTCCTCTCGCACCTGAAAGGGGAAGAGGACCTTTCTGCTAAATAAATAAAGTTTGTTCATCATCATCATCTATGGCGTCGACGAAGTAGTCGTCTCAATACTGGAATAGACTAATGCATAGTTCATGGTTGTCCAACTTTCTATGCATGTTTTATCACTCATGCGCTTGAAGTGAGGGTCACCTGTTAATGTTTACTTTTTTCATGTAGATAACTTCTGTTCACCCGTTCATATGAAGAAGGGTGAAGAGTACTGACATATATATGTTTTCATTTATGAAAAGATTTATTCATAGCTTTGAAATCAACTTGTTATACCAACTCTTTTGAAAAGTGCTTCACAGTGGCTCATATTTGCACCATTTCAAGTTAACAAAAAAAACACATATGAGAACAGTGTTCAGCTGAAAAAAAGCTTCAAAAAATGTTTTAGGAAGCACTACCAATTTCAATATGCTGACATTACTTCGCAATGCTACTGATTTTCTGCAGGAGGGCCATGACGCTAAACTTAGTTCATGTTGCACTCTTGAGCCGAGAAAAATACACTCATATAGAATCTGAGTGACAGTATTCCGTAGCTTGGAAGCGAAAGGTGGTCATTAGCATTTTTACGCATTCATGGGGCAGGTATATGCCCATTTCAATGACATGCTGGACAAGGCATTGGTAATAACAAGGGTTAGCATAGTGCTTCGCCTTTCTGAGTGGTGTCGCTATGCATAGGGGGAGGGGGGGGGGACATGTAGGTGTGATGCAACACCCTAGAAAACTACTGTTGGTAGAACTGACAGTGTTATGGCAGCTATGAAGCATGAAGTAGTGTGCTCCCAGTCTCGCCTTAATGCTGCATAAGCAGGAGCTCTTGCAATCACCAATTACAGCCAGCATAAATAGGCATGTTACTGCAGCATCAGAGACTTGCAGCAAAAAAGACACTACTGAATTAATTGTCTGTTCCGTTGCATTCCACATGAACGTGACAATAGGGGTGATAAAGAAAAGCAATAACACTAGATGAGTAGGCTTCATTAAGGGTTTGTCAGGCTACTTCCAGAGTTCAAAGGTGTGGTCTGCATTGAGTCAATGTATGGTGTTTGCCTGGAGGCTTACTTTGAACTGCACAAAATTGCAGAAGCAACACAGATAGGTGCACTGCTCATGTCATTGTTCATAGACAGTGGAGTAGGAGTGGTTTAGGGACAGTGAAATCAGAAATAAAGCCAATGAAGTCGGTTATGTCATGTCAAGCATTCTCAAGAGCAGTATGACATTATGTTTGTAGTACCACAAGTCTACGAGGTTGCTGCAGGCTGCGCTTTTCTCATACGCTCGCAAAAAGCTGCCGAGACTGCTCATGACTTTAATATTGGAGTGATGCAGTGGGGTGCGCCTTTTAGAAAAGAGCATACAGCACAAGAAGCTGCCAAAGATACGAGGAGCATGCCCTCAAAGTCTGCAACTTTAAATTTTGCATGCAAAAAAACAGTTCATAAAATTGTAACGAAAGCTGAATTAATACAATTTCTATAGAAGGTGTTGTGTCAAATCTCATGCAAAGGACAAATGTAAAAAACTTCGCTTGGTGTGCCACAGTTGCTGCAAGTGAGTGCACCTGAGCTGAACATGCCATTTGAGCACACCTGGCTGCCATAAGAAAAGGTCACACGAGCAGCACGACACAAAGACTCGTGTGCAATTGCAGCTGAAGAGGACACAAAGCTCCCATCACAATGAAGCACTTCACTGTTGAGGCTGTTCTACCAAGAAGCCGCCAGCATTCACTATAATAAATCATCTTACAGAAAGATCAGCTTCAATAACTGCTTGATGCCGGTGGATGTGGAATATCCTGTGTCATTTATATGGCAGTTATCTACAGGCATGAAACAAAGTGGCTGCAAGGTCAAAACATGCTTCTTTGAAGAGTGCTGGGAGCAAAAGGCACCGGTAGAGGGAGGCTGCCAAAAGACAAGACATTGTATCGTCTTTTGGACAAACTTCCAGTTATTGTTCAATTGAGCATTACGGTCATGTGTGATAGGAAAAAATATTCCAGGTTTGGTCACAGTAGTTGACAGCTTGGGAAAGTACCTATGTGGCAGAGAGACGACCACGGCTTTCAGTGAAGGTGGCATGGTAGTGCCGAGGAACACTCATCCAACCAGCTGAATTGAACGGCGCTAACATGGAACTAAAAGTGCTGCTCAGGAAATATGCTTACATGCTTGCCCAACGACTCTAATTATATAAGAGACCACCTGTGAAATTTTAAGCTGAAAGAAAACCTATGTATTACATTTTTTATTGTTCATACTTTACCCTATGCTTTCACAGCAAGGATATTGCGAGTGGTAGTCTGGCTTCTGCCACATGTCTTGATGCTGGTGGAAACTGCCAAATGGACAATACCAGTCATACCCATCCTGGGGAACACAAAGTCTTTCATTAGTATGGGGTTATGTATGTAGTGTCAATGTAGCCACAGCTGTTGGGCAGTAATCTTTATCTTGAGTGGATTCGACTTTTGCATAGCTGAAAGGCTGAGTAGTTTTCACAAGGTGGACCCGCACAAAGCCTGGAACTGGTTGCTGTTGAATGATGCTGTTCATTACCACTGACACTCCTTAACACTCTTAAGGGCCTTTTCTGATTGAAATGTCTACTTTTCAACACATCTGTCAATTCAGCCATATTACAGAGTCAGATGGATGAACTGCTGTGCAATATTTTAGGTGGATAGGCATAACTGGGTGATAGTGTTGCATAAAAAAATGACTTCTGACGAATACAAAAGTACCTGCAGAGAGGTTGCCGAAGTATGGTGTCTAACTGCACTGGGAACAGTGAAAATTCCAATGAAAGCCGCATTTCTGTGCTATCGTATTAACTTCCGCAGCCAGCGTCCAAAGGATGATATCAAAGCCATTGTCAAAGCCCCAGAGCTGGCTTCTGTGACATGAGTTAAGGCATTTGTAAGTCTTGAAAATTGTTATGCCAAGTTCTTGCTAAACCTGGCAGTGTGCTGGCTTTTCTGTAGGCCCTCCTAGCAAAAGATATCACGTTTTAATGGAAACTGGAACACAGCTGCTTATGTGGGGTGCATTTCCAGCAGGCTTTGGAGTCGCTTTGTCTTACCATGAAAAAACAGTTCATCCTGAAAAGCATGCTGAACTGAAATCCATCTGGTTCCAGTCCAGCATGTTCACAAGGGCAGTGCCTAATTGCACTTAAGAAAGGAGCATTAGCACTCATGTTCAGTATAGTGTGATTGAAGGACTACTTGTGCAGACATGTTACTGGCCCCTTACTGAAATATTCATTCTAACTTGAAGCAGTGCCCCTAATGTAAGCTGCCAGAATTCAGCACTGGACCTTTTTTCTTGGCATTTTCAGCTTCACATTGCTGTACTGGAATTGACCTACTCGAACACCAATTCGCCAAGGAGCAAATGATGAACTTCTGAGAGATGACCACTGTTTGTATTATTGGGTCAGAGACAGGACTGGCTATACTTCAATAGAAGAAAGCTCGCTGCAAACAACTTTTAGTTACACTGATGACATTGCATTGTCCTATGCTTGGCACTGGTTCAACATGTTTGGGCCTGCTTTATAAGACACATTCCAGTATGGCTTGCATAGAAGGACGTGGCCAGAATGCTATTTCGATGCATGGGACTAGAATGGCTTAGCCAGCGAGAGTTTAATTACGCTTTATCCTTCTCTTCTACACTTCAAAGTATAGTATCAATATGTTACTGGCCAAATCATGTTCTACTTGTTTGCAATTTACATGATGAAGCCAGCTTCTGTGGAAGAGTGGTTTTGTTGTTGACCTGAATAGGTGATATATTGGTTATTGTATACACTTTCGAAAAAAGATAGATGGTAGTAGTGCCCAGGAAGATAGCCTCGTTGAAAATGTTTCAATGGTTTGGGATTACAAAAATGTTCATGTAATGCAATGGCCCAAAATTAACGCGCATAGTTTTTCGCATGTTCTTAGCATGCGACAATCGATAGCAACTGCACTTCATTGCTAAAAATAGAGTGGATTAGCCAAAGAGTTGTGCATTTTCTCAAGGAAGGAGTAAAGAGAAATTTTGGAGTGGATCTGGTAACAGGAAAAGCACATTTTTTATTTTGGTTTAGCCTAACGCGGGGCAATATGGCAAGACACCTGCAGAACATTTGTTGAATTGCCAAGATAGAACAAAGGTGAACTGCATTACACCTGAGCAAAAATTTGCAGAGAGCCCGCCATCAGTGTGTACGACAATATCTGGTGCAGGTGAACCAATCTGGATGCAAAGCTTCAAAACAAGTCAAAGGTGGATCTTAGGGGTAGCGCGTGATGGACACGGTTCCAGGTCACACTCCATGGACTTTGCACGAGGATTTCATTTGAAACGTTGGGGCCAGTTTAGACGCAGGGCTGAATCGGAGGACCGCTCTCTGGGGGAAGACAGCCTGCAGGAATCTACAGAAAGTATTGGGACAGTTTCGGAAGTCAGTTCGCTGGACGATGTGCTGGGAGTGGGTTTTACACCCTTGCGAAGGTCGGCGCGACGAAAGCGACCACCTGAATGCTTCGACACTTAAGGTGCGAAAGATCATTCATCGTCGGCAAGCCACAACCAATGCAATTCATTTTGCTGTATTGTAACAGGCTTGTAGCATGTAAGGCACAGCTCAATAAAGTGTTTTTGCATTACTAATGCTTCTCACAGTAGGTACAAGCACGAGACTAGAGTCAAAAAACCATCAGCATTGTGAAAAATTATGAAGCATTTATATGTGCTCATTTGCATGTTCTTTTCACCGTATGCACTAGCCTGTGGCAAAATAATTCGGGTATAGCATGTCCTGCCATGAAGACCTTCAAGTCTGATAGAATAAATTTTTCCCACACTGGGCTGGTGGTTTAGTTTAAGTCTGACCATGTGATGTGTTCCATAGCATGCACACACATGTATATACAGAACATTTGGAGAAATGTGTGCATTAGATGAGAAAATGTACAAAAAGTAAATGTTTCTGCTTTACACCTAATCAAGCCACAATTGCAGTGCTCTCAGTCAGGCCGTGTGAATGAACTGCCCTTTAGAGCAAGTGTGCTGACACTGAGAAAGTAATTCAGGATGATGCTTTCATGTAATTTACTTTTATCCATATATATCATTGAAACAAGACCAGAAGGCAGCAATAAACGAAGCCACAAGTGCGATTCACCGCACTTGTGTCCTTTGCTAGCTTAAACTTCATAGTCCGTGCCTGCACGACCACCCTTATTTGTATTAGAGGCCGTACATAAGACTTCATGCATTTTAGTGCATCACAATTTTGATGTGCAGATGCGTTGTCACATGGATACTTTTACAACCTTTCTCTATCTAGTGACAACTGCTGATCCGCAGGTCGCGTGATCGAATCCCGGCTGCGGCGGCTGCATTTCCGATGGAGGCGGAAATGTTGTAGGCCCGTGTGCTCAGATATGGGTGCACGTTAAAGAACCCCAGGTGGTCAAAATTTCCGGAGCCCTCCACTACGGCGTCTCTCATAATCATATGGTAGTTTTGGGACGTTAAACCTCACATATCTATCTTTGTCTAGTGACAAGAAAAGGTAGCTTAAAAAGCATGAAAGGTGCTGCTTAGTACATGTTTCAAAAAGAAGTAATTGTAAAAAAGTGGTCTATATATGTAATAATTGCAAAGCTGATGAGTTAATAATCTACATCTATCATCATCATCATCAGCCTGACTACGTCCACTGCAGGACAAAGGCCTCTCCCATGTTCCGCCAGATAACCCGGTCCTGTGCTTGCTGCTGCCAATTTATACCCGCAAACTTCTTAATCTCATCTGCCCACCTAACCTTCTGTCTCCCCCTAACCCGCTTCCCTTCTCTGGGAATCCAGTCAGTTACCCTTAATGACCAGCGGTTATCCTGTCTACGCGCTACATGCCCTGCCCATGTCCATTTCTTCTTCTTGATTTCAGCTATGATATCCTTAACCCCCGTTTCTTCCCTAATCCACTCTGCTCTCTTCTTGTCTCTTAAGGTTACACCTACCATTTTTCTTTCCATTGCTCGCTGCGTCGTCCTCAATTTAAGCTGAACCCTCTTTGTAAGTCTCCAGGTTTCTGCTCCGTAGCTAAGTACCGGCAAGATACAGCTGTTATATACCTTCCTCTTGAGGGATAGTGGCAAACTACCTGTCATAATTGAGAGTGCTTGCCGAATGTGCTCCACCCCATTTTTATTCTTCTAGTTACTTCAATCTCGTGGTTCGGCTCTGCGGTTATTACCTGCCCTAAGTAGACATAGTCTTTTACAACTTCAAGTGCACTATTACCTATCTCGAGGCGCTGCTCCTTGCCGAGGTTGTTGTACATTACTTTCGTTTTCTGCAGATTAATTTTAAGACCCACCTTTCTGCTCTCCTTGTCTAACTCCGTAATCATGAGTTGCAATTCGTCCCCCGAGTTACTCAGCAATGCAATGTCATCGGCGAAGCGCAGGTTACTAAGGTATTCTCCATTGACTCTTATCCCTAACTGTTCCCATTCTAGGCTTCTGAAAACCTCCTGTAAGCACGCGGTAAATAGCATTGGGGAAATTGTGTCCCCCTGCCTTACACCCTTCTTGATTGGTATTCTGTTGCTTTCTTTATGAAGCGCTATGGTAGCAGTTGATCCCCTGTAGATTTCTTCCAGAATGTTTATATATACTTCATCTACGCCCTGATTCCGCGGTGTTTGCATGACGGCTGATATTTCTACTGAATCAAACGCCTTCTCGTAATCTATGAAGGCTATGTATAGGGGTTGGTTATACTCTGAGCATTTCTCTATTACCTGATTGATAGTATGAATGTGGTCAATTGTTGAGTAGCCTGTTCGAAATCCTGCTTGTTCCTTAGGTTGATTGAATTCTAATGTTTTCTTTACTCTGTTAGCAATTACCTTTGTAAATAGCTTGTATACTACAGAGAGCAAGCTGATCGGCCTGTAATTCTTCAAGTCCTTGTCATCTCCTTTCTTATGTATTAAGATGATGTTAGCGTTCTTCCAAGACTCTGGTACTCTTCCCGTCAGGAGACACCTCGTAAACAGGGTGGCTAGTTTTTCTAACACAATCTGTCCTCCATCTTTCAGCAGATCTGATGTTACCTGATCCTCACCAGCAGCCTTGCCCCTTTGCATGCTCTCCAAAGCTTTTCTGACTTCTTCTATCATTACTGGTGGGGTGTAATCTGGGTTACTGCTAGTTCTTATAGTATTAAGGTCGTGGTTGTCTCGGCTACTGTACAGATCTCTGTAAAACTCCTCCGCTATTTTAACTATCCTATCCATATTGGTAGTTATTTTGCCTTCTTTGTCCCTTAGTGCATACATCCGACTTTTGCCTATCCCAAGTTTCCTCTTCAATGCTTTTACACTTCCTCCGTTTTTCAGAGCGTGTTCAATTCTCTCCATGTTATACCTTCTTACGTTGCATACCTTACGTCTATTAATCAACTTCGAAAGCTCTGCCAGTTCTATTTTGTCTGTTGTACTTGACACTTTCATGATTTGACGCTTCTTAATTAGGTTCTTCGTTTCCTGGGAAAGCTTGCCAGTGTCCTGTCTAACTACCCTGCCTCCAACTTCCACTGCACACTCCGTAATGATACTCGTCAGATTATCATTCATTGTATCTACGCTAAGGTTGGTTTCCTCACTAAGAGCCAAGTACCTGTTCTGCAGCGACACTCTGAATTCCTGTACTTTCCCTCTCAGTGCTAGCTGATTTATTGGCTTCTTGCGTATCAGTTTCTGCCGTTCCTTCTTCAAGTCTAGGCGAATTCGAGACCGTACCATTCTATGGTCACTGCATCGTACCTTGCCAATCACTTCCACATCTTGCACGATTCCAGGGTGTGCACTCATTATGGCGTCTATTTCGTTCTTATTTTCGCCATTAGGGCTCCTCCATGTCCACTTGCGGTTTTCTCGTTTTCGGTAGAAGGTATTCAAAATCCGTAAATTATTGCGTTCTGCGAATTCTACTAGTTGCTCTCCTCTGGCGTTTATAGTACCGATGCCATAATCTCCTACTGCCTTGTCTCCAGCCTGCTTCTTCCCTACCTTTGCATTTAAGTCGCCCATCACTATAGTATACTGTGTTTTTACCTTACTCATTGCCGATTCCACATCTTCATAGAAGCTTTCAACTGAGGCGTCATCATGGCTGGATGTAGGTGCGTAAGCCTGTACTACCTTCATCTTGTATCTTTTATTCAGTTTAATTACGATACCTACCACCTTTTCATTAATGCTGTAGCATTCCTCTAAGTTGCCAGCTATGTTTCTGTGAATTAGGAACCCCACTCCCAGTTTTCTTCTGTCTGCCAAGCCCCTGTAGCAAAGGACGTGCCCATTTTGTAGCACCGTATAGGCCTCATCTGTCCTCCTAACCTCACTGAGCCCTATTATATCCCATTTAACACCCTCTAGCTCCTCGAATAGTACAGCTAGACTTCCCTCACTAGATAAGGTTCTAGCATTAAACGTTGCCAAGTTCAGGTTCCAATGGCGGCCTGTCCGGATCCAGAGATTCTTAGCACCCTCTGCTGCGTTGCAGATCTGACCGCCGCCGTGGTCAGTTGCTTCACAGCTGCTGGGGACTGAGGGCCGTGAGTTATTTGACGTAAGCATGTGGGAGGTAGTGGCCAGATACTGCACCAGGGTGGCCAATCCTTCTCTGGTGAGGGAGTGCGTTCTCGGCGGTGTTTGCCGGTGAGGCCGCACCCCAGGCCTCTTAATGCAGTTCCATCAACACGCGGATTTTTTTTTTAATCCGGTTGGGAACTGCGCGGTACCGGGATTTGAACCACGGACCTCTTGCATGCGAGGCGGATGCTCTAACCACTACGCCATCGCCGCAATCTACATCTATAGCACAAAGTTTTCTCCCATAACCTCTTCAGGTGCAAATTATGATGTACCATCTACCAATGCGTCAAATTCGCATAGCATATTCAGGAGGCATTCATCATTAAATTCCAAGAACGAAAACTAATCTGTTGTTTTGGGTGAGCTTCAGTCATTAGTTGTAATTAGTATGTCAATAAATATTGTTTTTCTGCCATTAGTCATGTTTCATTTTGACTTCAAAAAACGAAATCCTAGGCTCCAATTGTGTGTGGAAGTAGTTATTGGATGTATTTATTTATGGGAGAGCAAACTAGTACTTTTTACTTCGATTTTGGAGCGCGGCATGTCAAATTACCCGTAGAACATTGCAGTACCTTCACAAAAGTAATCTATTCAGTTACATGCAACACACCAAAGTCAAGTCGGAACATATGGACTCGTAGAGAAGGGTCAGTTCATTCGATAAGCAATGTATCTTGCTCTCTTTTCACCACAAGTTGACACAACGAGCATGAACGGGTAGCATACGCAAACGTAGTCACCGCCGCTGAAGGGGTATAAATAGACAAACAACGTGCCTTTTGCTGTGTCTTTTTGGGAATCACCTGAATATTTTAGTAAAACCTTGGCTAAAGTTGGCTAGCCTACCTAGTATAATAAGTCTTTAGAAGTGGTAGGCTTTTGTGGCAACTAGAAAACATTTTTTATGTGCTTGTTGAACCATTTCGCATATTAAGTCCTGGGTCAACACGAATAGACAGGAACTTTGGAACTTTAGAGGTTTCTTGAAATTTTTGGCACAATGCCCTCTATGAATCCCGTGTATAATTTGCTTCTACTTACACTAATTTTGCAAAATTGAACATTCATCACGTAAACTTTGAGTCATTACGTCAATAACAATTTAAAAGATTCTCTAATGTTTGAAACATTGTAAAATGCCGTTATAAGTAACTGCAGTATTTAACGAAATTGGTGATATAAAGTACTGTTTCAATTTTTTTTTTGAAACTGATGTCCATAAGACACTACAGTGTATTGCCTGAATATAATGAAGGACGTCTACCGTGATTTCAATGCAACAGAGTTATTGCTACCACAGAGGAATCCGAGGCAATAAATTGAAACTTGATAGTGCCTGTCTATTGTCTTATATGGTTGATGTGCACACGTTTCCTTATAAGCGCGTTGTTCAAATCACGTAACGGAGCGTGACAGATGTGGAGCAGCCAGTTTTCAGGCAGTGTCTGCGGCCAAAGGGGGTGAATCTCATTGCTCTTCTTGTCTTTAAAGCGGCGGAGATGAGAACGTGCGGCCAATGCGTGCCTTGCGCGAGTGTTGTCACTTCGTACTAAAGGGCCTCCCAGTGCACCCCACGCTAAAAGACGTGGGAGTGGTTTCCTCTTCGCCACCTATTTTTCAAAAATACGCGTACGATGTCAGCACCAAGCGTGAAGTCTATTGGTGTGTCTCGCTGGTGTGCCATGCGCTGTCCGCCTGCGCAGTAAAAAAAAAAATGAAGGGAAATAAGTTGCTTGCACACTATTCGCAACGGATGGATGGATGGATGGTTGGATGGATGGATGGATATGGCTGTACCCTTTAGATCGGGCGGTGGCTAGCGCCACCAAGCCGTAATACTTAATGAACCCAAAACTATATTTATTTTTTTTTCTTAAAAGTGAGTATGAGGATTCGTACTTAGCAGTGAAGAGTTTAATTTTCACTCGTGCCTTGACTTTAGCCACCAATCAGATAACCTCCTTCTAGTTAAGTCTACTTGCTTAAAGTCTATTTTGCCCTCCCGGTCCCTAAACCCCAGTGCTTTGAAAAACTCTGCGCCATCATCCTGAACTATAGGGTGAAGCCCTTTACAGAACATTATCAAGTGTTCGGCAGTTTCTTCTTCCTCTCCACACGCACTGCATACTGTGTCTACCCCTTCGTATTTGGCCCGATATGTCTTGGTTCGCAGTACTCCCTTCCTTGCCTCAAACAGTAGAGAACTACCCGGAGTATTATCATAGATCCTTTCCTTGGCAATTTCCTGCTTAAAAGTTCGATAGATCTCTAGTGCGGAGTTCTTAGTCATGCCCATTTTCCACATATCAGTCCCCGTTTCCTTCACTTTCTTCTTAACCGATAGTTCTTTTTGGTTTGGCCACCTGCTGTTTTCTAAATATTTACCAATCAACTCCCTGGTTCGCTTCCTCCATTTTGTATCGACATTCTTCATGTACAAGTAGCTGAAAACCTTCCTAGCCCAACGCTCCTCCTTCATTTCTCTCAATCGCTTCTCAAATTTTATCTTGCTGCTAGCTTCCCTGCCCTCAAATGATGTCCATCCCATATCACCTTGTACTCCCTGATTTGGTGTATTCCCTTGAGCTCCTAAAGCAAGCCTACCTATTCCACGTTGCTTAATTTCTAATCTTGCTTGAACTTCCGATCGCATGCACAAGACCGCATTGCCGAATGTCAGCCCAAAAACCATGACCCCTTTCTATATTCCTGTCACAACATCATACCTATTGTAATTCCACAGTGCCCTATTTTTCATCACTGCTGCATTCCTGTTACCTTTAGTCGTCACGTATATTTCGTGTTCCCTCAGGTACTCGGTCCCATTGCTTATCCATACGCCCAGATATTTGTATTTATCTGTTATCTCAAGCGCGACCTCCTGTATCCTAAGCTCACTACCTTCGTTGTCATTGAAAATCATGACTGCTGATTTTTTCTTACTGAATCCAAAATCTAACCTATCTCCCTCATTACCGCAGATGTCCATCAATCTCTGCAAATCTTCCTTGTTGTTGGCCATTAGCACTATATCATCTGCGTACATTAATGCTGGTACTGCCTGATCAATAAGTTTTCCTTGTTTGACTAAAGAGAGGTTGAAGCCCAGCCCACTTCCTTCTAATTTTGCCTCTAATCCTTGTAGGTACATCATGAATAATAAGGGTGACAGGGGGCACCCCTGCCTAAGCCCCCGTTTTACCTCTGCAGGCTTGGATACCTGTTTTCCCACTTTATAACTACCTTGATACCTTTATAGATACCCTTTAAAAGATTAGTGACTACATGTTCCACGCCTAGTGTGTCCAGTATTCCCCATAATTCCTCTTGAACCACGCTATCGTACGCTCCCTTGATATCCAAGAATGCTAGCCACAGGGGCCTGTGTTCCTTTTCTGCTATTTTGATGCACTGCGTCAGTGAGAACAGATTGTCTTCCAACCTCCTGTGTTTCCGAAACCCATTCTGCAGTTCCCCCCGCACCCCCTCATCTTCTATCCATGCCTGCAGTCTTTCCTTTATAATCTGCATCGCCAGCCTGTAGACCACTGATGTCACTGTTATAGGACGGTACTTGTTTATGTCAGCTTTGTCCCCCTTTCCTTTATAGATCATGCTCATCCTGCTAAGTTTCCATCCATCGGGAACTTCACCATCGATTATTATTTTGCTCACTGCCTCTTTCAAAGCCTGCTTAGGCTTCGGACCTAATGTCTTTATCAGCCTAATTGGAATGCCATCTGGTCCTGTTGATGTACTACTAGGAACCCTTTTCTCAGCCCTTTCCCACTCTGGTTGTGAAAATGGAGCGATTGCACCACTTGATTCGTCCTTGTCTATTGTGGTGCATAAAGTACTTCTTTGTTGAAATTTTTCTGTCACCCTTGTTATTATATATTCAATAGCTTCGTCCCCTTCTAGCCTGGCACCTTGGACTGTAGTTATAAAACTCTGCTCTAGGCTCGTCTCATTTCTTAGGGAGTTTAGATGGTTCCAAAATTTCGCAGCTGCCTTTCTATCTTTTTTTATGTACTTCTACCAGCCACTGAGCTCCCTTTCTTCTTCTAATCTTTTCATTGATCAGAAGGGATGCAGCCCTTCTACAGCTTAGAAAGGTTTCCCATTTTCTTTCAACATCATCTGTCGGTTCACCCCGCTGCTTAGCATGTCTGTGTTCCCTAGAGGCTTCCTGACGTTTTGCTATGGCTCTGTTAACTTCCTCATCCCACCAACTTTTGGGTTTGTGTCTTCTTTTCCGGGATGACTTGTTACGCGTCTTAGCAAGCTCTAGCTCAAAGAGTCTAATTAGATTCGTGTATGTCCACACTGTCTTATTATCCTCCGTGATTACTTTCTCAATTTGTTTTGTGGCTATTTCAATTTGCCTTTCTGAATAAAAATTTTCCTGTAGTTGCTCATCTTGTCTCCTTCCCACTTTCACTGCTCTTCCAAAACTTAGCTTGATACGTTTGTGATCACTACCCAGACTTCTGGAGCCATCTTCATCTATGTGCATTCCCCTGAGCTTTTCATACATCCTATCTGACATCAGTGCATAATCTATCGTCGACTGCAGCCTTCCTACCTCCCATGTTATTTGCCCTTCACACTTCTCGGTACTGTTGCAAATGATCAAATCAAGCCTTTCACACATATCCATGATCATTTTGCCTGTCGGGTCGGTATACCCATCTATATCTTCTATGTGCGCATTCATGTCTCCTAGTATAATTATCTCGCACTCTCTTCCTAACTCCTGAATGTCCTTTGATATACACTCTATCATTGCCTGGTTTTCCTCTCTGGCCTTTGCTCCCGTCCACAAGTACACGAAACCAAGGAGTGTCATTTGACCTGCCACTTTCCCTTTTAGCCATAAATGTTCCTTGCACTCCTGCTTGACCCTTTTCCAGTCTGTACTTTTATGAATGAATGCCCCAATACCACCCCCCTTTCTGCTGCCTTCTGTTCTATTACAATATTCCCACGCGTAGTCCGGATTATTCCGAGGTTGTTCCATGTCCCTGAGATGTGTTTCTACAAAACCGTATACCATCGGCCTCTCTTCCGTTAGCTGTTCTTCTATCTCTTCCCACTTCAGCCTGTTCCTACCACCCTGCATGTTAATATACCCATGTCTGAATGGGCTCGGCGCTCGTGGCTACGTCTATTTATGCCCCGGACTCTACTTATCTTAGACATTGGTGCCACTTTGGAATCGTATCTGTCCATAACACCTGTCGAAGAGTCTCCCTGGTTGTTTTCCTCGTTACTAGCTATCCTGCACCCCGAAGGGCTCGCTTGCCCCCCAAAAAAAGCTACTGCGCGTCCTGCAAGTCGCCAACCCACCTCATGACCTAGCCGTCCATCGAAGTGAATTCTGTCTCGTTGAAAACCACTCCACCTATGCACCTCTCTGTTTATTTCCACCACCTCAAACCCTTTCTCTCGACTCATCCACCATATCTCTTGGTTTGCGTTGACAACCGCTCTTTGCAGGTTGCTATCACGTACTGGTACCTCCGGTATCGTGCATATCACTACCTGTACCTTAGAAGAAGTGGCGTGCATGTCATCGACGCCTTTCGCCAGTGTGGCTGCTAGTCCTGCTGTATCTTCATTTAAGACATCATTTAAACCACCTGAAATTATCATGAGGTTTCGTCTGTCAGCTGTAGTTTTGAGTTTTGCGCTCGCTTGCCTCATGACTGCTTCCAGCTTGCGTCCTGGGAACGCCCCTACTGCAACCCTCTTGTCACCTCTTACCCTCTCTTTGATGGCTTTTGTGCATCAATTTAAATTCGAGTCCCCGGCGATTATCACATGCTGTGACTTTTCCGCTGGAGCGTCCTGGACCTGGGGCTACTTGCACTTGTGACGCCGGCTGCTTTGTCCCCTCCCAGCCCCACCACTACCTCGCTGAAGCTGGGCCTTGCGACAGTTGAACCGACTAAACCTGTTTTTTCCAAACTTGCTTCGTCTTCCTTCTCCACCGCAACGTTCATAGACTGTCACGCCACCTAGCGTAATTCAGGAGCGTCCTCTCATGAGTAGTCACTAGGCAGACGCTCCCAACGCTCCCTTGTTCGTTAGTGCTAGCCTCAGTGTTAACGCGTTAGCAAGAAATGAACACAAACCACTTTGTATGTTGCGTGTATCAGTGAATATACCAGACCGTTCGTGACACAATAAATCTGATTCGTTCTTGCGAGAGGCAAAGTTTTCGTAAAAATACGTGGCAACTCGCGCTACCGATAATTGCCCGCAAAGTACACGTATCAGCTTCGCTAGATTTTCTGCAGCCACGTTGGATAGATAGATGTTATTGTCTAACTATTGCAATTGCAACTCACCTTGTTTAACGTGCGTATTGCATTCGTCAGTGATTTTGTAGTGCATGATTCCCATAACATTCATTGCAAGCATAAAGGAGCGCAGGCTCACAATTTGCGCTTCCAAACCTTCGCCTATGCTGCACCGCTTGTTTTTTACGTTCGTTGATACATGCCAGCCTACTGCAAGTGATTCCTTTTTTTTGCTTGATATCAAAGCGAAATGTTCTCCACACCCCCAGATAAACGTGGTGAGTGACGCCTTGTTGGGGCCATGCAATGATGCGTTGTTGGTGCTAGCGAAGTCGTTCAGCAGAAAGAAATCCTCAGATTACTTTCAGCAGTGATTTTAAAAGAAACCGCCTTGACGTCGAGGATTTTTCACTGGACGTAAATGGTTGTCAACACGCTGAGAGTAGTGTTACGCCAAGGAGTCCACATCTAACGTCATTGCCTTTGCAAAGGCAATCTGTGTCAAGGCCAGCGAGCATGCTCGCTTGACGCTATCAACTCAACGACGTCATCAAGCGGCGGGACAGGTGTGTACGCAACGCATGGCAAGCTCCTTTAGCCCACAGGCCCGATAGCAGCCCGATGAAGCAATCGGCACCTTCCAGTCTGGCGAGTCTTCTGCAATGCGTGGCAACATCAGTCGTCCTTGGGTGCAACCCAGCGCAGTGGCTCCGGATTTGAGGATAATGACGCAACCCAGCGGCGGGTCCCCATTGGATAATTCTGACGCGACCCAGCGGCAGTTCTGATTGGACGTTGATGACGTAAAATATCACCTGGAGCTTATAAAGAACCAAGTGGCATTTCGCCAAGCAGCCGACCTATGCGTCAGAGAGAAGCCGACGTATGCGAGAGAAGACATTTCGGTTCTTCGGGTCCCTAAGCTGTCAGCCCCAGTGCCGAATTTGTAACGCCTCTATTTCTATGCTGTACATAAACCTTCACTTAACTCACCGTCGTCTTGTCCGCTCGTCTATCAGCTCTGTGCAGAACCAGTCGCAAGCTGAGAAATACACGCTACCAAACGACTGGTGACCTTGGCAGCGGCGAGTTTCGGAGCAGTGGCGCCTTCGGGACCATGTTGGCGTCGCGCTACGTAACAGTAGGGAGATTTAGAATAGCGCGCCGCGAGCCCTTGCGGTGCGCTTGCTGCCACTATGCATGCGTCGTAACCTGAGTCGGCTTTCGCGTGCGCGGCTCACGTGCAGCAAATCCGAAATAGCGTGTGGCGATCGATGCCCGCATGTGGCCCAGAAATACCGGTTTCGAGGCTACGATGTCGCTGCGATCGTGCGTGGCGGTTTGCAGCAGGGTAACGCTGTTATAAAACTCATATGGCGCCCGCAACGCCCGCAGCGCTTGCACACGGTTTTCTAAAGCCCCTACGTGAGAGCAACGATGAACGATCAGCTGCTATAGCTCACGAACACCGAGTTGGACTTCCCGTCCTGCCGTGCTTTGATATTTTTTTCACGCTCATACGTCACTTTAATTGTAGTTCTTATGAACGATGTTATATGCACTAAGGAGTGCGGCGGTACCGGAAGTGGTTATATGCCTTACGATGCGTGCAGTGCCATGTCGAGAAAGCGGTTGTGGTAGGAAACCTTCTTCGAAGCGCGTCGAGGCAGCCGACAACAGACGATGCGCACGTGGATATTTACACGCACTACCAGAGAACAACACTTCGCTACTGTAACTGGTGCTTGAAGCTACGCAAACGAGCGCTCGTCTTCGTTTGTGTTTGTCCCGAGTTCGCACATTCATCAAGCCTTTTACATTCAGCCTTGCCCGCGCCAAGTTTTTGCTGGACGGGTTCCCAGACGCGAACAAAGCTGGTGAGGCGTTGTGACGCCGGCTACGAGTACCCGGCCACTGGCTTCAGGCGTCCGGCCACCACCACCTAGACCGACGCGGCGGTGTAATGTACCTTAGTAGAATAATCTGGGGATCTTACGTTGGCGCTGATACAAGAACGCAACCGAGCACTCTAAGGCGAAAGTTTTTTGAGGACGATAATCTTTTTCGGGAACCTTCGACGCAAAAATTTTGGTCTGTCTGCCGTTCTGTCTGTCTGTCTGTCTGTCTGTCTGTCTGTCTGTCTGTCTGTCTGTCTGTCTGTCTGTCTGTCTGTGTGTCTGTCTGTCTGTCTGTCTGTCTGTTGTCTGTCTGTCTGTTTGTCTGTCTGTACATTTGTCTCTTTGTCCACTCTTAACGGCCCCGGGTACTTGAAACGGCTGACCTCATCCTCAGCGCCCACTAATGTTGCTCAAGATTTAGCGTTCATACTTATGCAATTGTCAATTAGGAAGCAATTATTGCGCATGTCTGGGGCACCATAACAACACGCATATACTCTGCATATGTATCTCTTACTAGAAAACGCATACATAAGTAATTTCAAGGACCGTAGCGCTTATCACGCTGTGCTTACCATGCAACGCTTGCACGGAACGGGGAGTGTTTCCAACGCTTTGCTAAGACGAGATGGTGGTGGCATATACCCGTCGCCTCGCTTTCTACACCTTATCACCTCTGAGACAGGCGCGCACACCCGTCTCAGAGCCCCGCACTTCGTTTTGTAAGAAGACTACCAGGTGGCGCTCATGTCTCACGTGTGACGTGACTTGATGCGCTCGTTCGCCTCCGCTGCACGCTCGAGGCACTCTAACGTAGCGCCTCCAAAATACCATTCACCGATTTTCTTGCGTAGAACATCAAATTACTTGTTCACTCTCTCCACACCCAAGACTATCGTCTTTTGACGACATTTGCAGATTACATGCAGATACGGGGCCAATTATTTAGGTTTACCAGCACATGTGATAGCTTGCCACCACGTGCGTTAGCCCGCATTTTGTTCTGGCCTTCGCTCGTGGAAACGTCGCCTAGCTGTGCTATCAAAGCCCATGCGGGCGCCCGTAGTACAACCATGGGAATAAAAATGGTAGAGAGATTGCAGTCTTTTTGCAGCGCTTGAAAATGAGTTTCTTCGTTTAAAGTGACCATGAATACTTTGTTGAGAAATCAAGCAAGTCAGTAGACGTGGTCAACGCGCATCTCTCATCGGCAGCGGCGAAGTTGCAGCGTGAGTTCTCTAACGTGACTTGCACTTCCTCAAGTGTAATCCAAGCTAGAAGAAGTGCATCCCAAGCTAGAAGCGCTGTTGCTCTGGATTTCCGTTTCGCGCGATGCGCGTTTGCCCTTGAACCGCCCCCTTATCTGTGCACAAGCAGAGAAGTTCGCGGCGACCTTGAACATTGACTCCTTCAGTGCGTCGAACTGCTGGCTAGACCGCTTCAAGAAGCGACGCGGGCTGGTGTTCCGCAAAGTGTGTGGTGAAAGAGGTGCGGTTGACGAAAGTGTTGTTGTGCAGGACTGGCGGCCTGGACTATCCGCGCGCCTTTCTACGTACGAGCCGTCCAACATTTTTAACGCTGATGAAACAGCGCTGTTTTATAAGGCTCTGCCTGACAAGACAATCGCATTTAGGGGGATCCGAGCGTCGGTGGAAAACGAAGTAAGGAGCGCGTGACAGTTCTTCTGGTTACTAACATTACCAGCACAGAGCGGTTGCCGCTGCTAGTGATCGGGAAGGCTGCGAAACCAAGGTGTTTTAAGAATACTAGGCAGCTGCCTGTCGACTACCGCTTCAACTGAAAGGCTTAGATGACTGCTGAACTCTTTCAAGACTGGCTGCGTCAGCTCGACCGCCGCGTTGCGGCCAAGGCTCGGGAGGTGTTGTTTGTGCTAGACAACTGTAGTGCGCACAAGAAGGTGTCCAGGCTCGAGAACATTGAACTGCTATTCCTGCCTCCGAACAACGTCTTTCCTGAAGCCTCGAGTATTATCATACATCCTTTTCTTGGCAATTTCCTGCTTAAACGTTTGATAGATCTCTAGCGCGGACTTTTTAATCATGCCAATTCTCCACATGTCGTTCTCCGCCTCCCGCACCTTCTTCCTAACTGACGGTTCTTTTTGGTTTGGTCTCTTGATCTTTTCCAAGTATTGACCCGTCAAATTTCTGGTTTGCTTCCTCCATTTTGTACCGACATTCCTCATGTACAAGTAGCTGAAAACCTTCGTAGCCTAATGCTCATCCCCCATTTCTCTCAACCGCTTCTCAAATTTTATCTTACAGCTAGCTTTCCTGCCCTCAAACGATGTCCGTCCAATATCACCTTGTACTCCCTGATTTGGTGTATTCCCGTGAGCTCCTAAAGCAAGCCTACCTATTCCACGTCGCTTATTTCTAATCTTACTTGAACCTCTGATCTCATGCACAAAACCACATTGCTGAAAGTCAGACCAGGAACCATGACCCCTTTTCATATTTCTCTCACAACAGCATACCTATTGTAATTCACAGTGCCCTATTTTTCATCACCGCTGCATTCCTGTTAGCTTTAGACGTCATGTATATTTCGTGTTGCCTTAGGTACTCGGTCCCATTGCTTATCCATATTTATCTGTAATCTCTAGCGTGACCTCCTGTATCCTAAGCTCACTACCTTCATTATCATTAAAAATCATGACTGCGGATTTTTCCTTACTGAATCTGAAATCTAACCTATCTCCCTCATTATCGCAGATGTCCATCAATCTCTGCAAATCTTCCTTGTTGTCGGCCACTAGCATTATGTCATCGGCGTACATCAATGCTGGTAGTGCCTGTTCAATTAGTTTTCCTTGTTTGATGAAAGCAAGGTTGCAGCCAAGTCCACTCCCCGCTAATTTGGCCTCTATTTCTTGTAGGTACATCATGAATCACAAGGGTGACAGAAGACACCCCTGCCTAAGTTCCCGTTTTGTCGCTGTGTGCTTGGATACCTGCTTTTCCCATTTTATAACCACCTTGTTACTTTTATAGATATAATTTAAAAGATTAGTGACTCCATCTTCCACCCCTAGTGTGTCCAGTATTCCCCACAAGTCCTCTTATCCACGCTATCGTACGCTCCCTTGATATCCAAAAATGCTAGCCTCGGGGGCCTCTGTTCTTTTTCTGCTATTTCAATGCACTGCGTCAGTGAGAACAGATTGTCTTTCAACCTCCTGTGTTTCCGAAACCCATTCTGCAGTTCCCCCAGCGCCTCCTCATCCTCTGTCCATGCCTGCAGTCTTTTCTTCATAATCTGCATCGCCAGCTTGTAGACCAATGATGTCACTTTTATAGGACAGCGCAATTCATCTTGGACTGAACGGCGCGCCACGTATAGGCCGTGGGCATTGCGAATAGCCCTGCGAGACAAGAAATTATGGATGTGCGGCTGCATAACGAAGCAGTGCAGAAGCCAATCCACATCTGACATTTCGCGTGTACGAACCAATCGAGAGTATGTACTAAGTACACGTCACAGGAGCCACTGTTCCTGAATCACGAAGTGCGACAGAAAGACGAGAAATGCCAGGATAGAATAATGCGCTCGTGTTTGGTATTTTCAGAGCGTGGTGAGCGGTCTTTTAAGGACTCTAAACCATCATGGCGTAGCGCGTAGCTTCGTATGTGTGCGTGGCCAACGCCCGAATAGGTGTTTTACACCGAAGCTGTGAACTTCTAACCTATGCGTTTCCAAGGTTGGAATTCCGGCCGGTTAGCATACGTGTATAAACATGATAGAGTTAAAAGATTCTGTAGAAATAAATGGAGACAGTGGAACGCACTCACGCGGGGTTGTTTGCGTAGTGGTGATACAGTGGAGCTTTTGCGTTATGATGTTTAAAGCCCCTTCATCCAGTGACATTGACCACAGTGAGACACCAGCGAGACATGAAGATACGGTGCAGCGCGTTCATGTTAAAATGCTAACAAAGCGGAGAGGCATCCATAGCGGCAACGCGAAAAGCAGACAGTGAAAGCAGGACCGCATGAAAGCGTCTTACGGTCACGAGTCTGAGGAAAAACGTCGCCGTCTGCAGTCGATCACGCTTGAAAAAACGAGTGGTTGGACGTTATACAGCAGGAACGCGAAAACACTGCAGCCATAGGCGTATCAGCCGGGGGGGGGGGGGGGACAAAGGAAGCGCCACTTTCCTCCCCACTAAAAAAGTGGGAGGGAAGCTGAGCCCCCCCCCCCTTCACCTTCGACAGTAGTCACTGTTGGCTACATGCTGGGGAAACCAACTAAGGCGAAGGTTTCCTTCACCACAGTAATCACTCGATCATATCGTTATGAGGGAATAATACGATATAATTTTCCAACATTTCTTCTTCACGGATTTTCTTTGTAGACTCCTTGTGGTGTGGGCCATCTATGCGATGCTCTCGTGCCTTGTGCTGTAGCATTACAGAGAAGGCTAGCGCTGATAGATGCCTTATAGCATTACATCAGTTATTCATACTTTTATTTTATGTGACTTCCAAAACTTTCTATGGACCGGCGAAAGCATTCGTTGCTTCAGCAAAATCATTTTCTTTCATCGAAGCTGCTCTGTCGAATCTGCTGTGTGCCGATGAGTGTGACGAATGTTTTTTTAATGTTTCAATGTTTTCTAGAAGCACAAAAAAAGAAGAAAAAGAAATGTTTCCACTTTAGCCTCCGATAAACCTGATCAGCCTTGCTTCCGGCAACTTGGAGCGCTTGAAAAGTGGCGATGAATGAAAAAGTGAACTCGAGTACAGTGCCAAGCTGAGCTTGTAAGCTTCCCTGCAACTTGACCCACCAGATCAAGGAGAAGATGAAAGACCATGATCTTTAGCACTATGGGAGTCGGACTAGTAGGTTTTAACTCAACCTGGATTGTCCTCTACAGATACAACTTGGACAGCGAACAAGCACGCAAGTGCAGTGCTCTCTTCCTGTCTCTCTCAGCAAGGATGAGCTCACAGAGATGTATATGCGCATGAACTTCCAAACGCCCTGCGAGGGAACATATTTTATTATACACATATGAATCCATCTTGCCAGCTGCTATGAGTATAGCCGCTGCCAATGTGACAGGCGGCTGGCCTACTTGAAGTGCATTTAGAAGGAGATGCCCTTTGGCTATTAGTCCCGAGGACGAACTCTGGCGTCGCTGCGGTAGCGGCGATGTGACGTGTCACGGCAAGGACTCGCCTTCTCCGCCGCCGCTTGTCTTTTCTTCCTTTTGCGCCCATTTATTAACCAATTGTTACCAACATAATTTTATTCATGTGTTATATATATATATATATATATATATATATATATATATATATATATATATATATATTGTAGCGATGCTGAGGCAGACAGGCTAAAAAACAAGCAACTTTATTAGGGCGAACTTGTGCCCACAAGTCTAATGACTATGGTCGTCGAGTCCGAGTAGCCGAGAGGCACAGATTCAACTAACTTCCTCTTCCTCGGTGTTGGAGCGCACGAACGCGTGGCGCATGCCAGCCGGGTCTTGCTGGTGCTCTTGCCATGATGATTGCGGTGGGCTACTTGGACGTGGCCAACCTGTCGCGGCATTATCCCCCTCCTCAGATGCATCGTCCCGACGCTTGAGAGAGTGAAATGATACATGCGCCCTCTCACTCGTTTTTCGACGATCTGTCATGATAGGGCTTCATGCGGACTACGTGGACCACTTCCGTGGTATTGCCAACCTGTCGCGGCAATATATATATATATATATATATATATATATATATATATATATATATATATATATATATATATATATATATATATATATATATATATATATATATATATATATATATATATATATATATATATATGCTTGCTGACAAGTGATGTAGGTTTGCCCCGCCACTCGCGAAAGAGTTGGTACGCCTCTGACTGCGGCTTCGCTGGTGATCCATCCCCATGGTGGGAATGTTGCGGGCCCACAAAATTTTATTGTGATAGCGATTCTACGGACACTATTGGCGGGCTGTTTGCTGTTGGCGTCGCCGTCATTTTTCGCATAAAGTCCAAATTAGTACCCCGCGCAACGCACGTTCTACTCGCGAGCGCTGGCCACGAATGTGGCTGAAGCGGAGATGAAACGCGTGCCTCCGTCGCACGGAGGGCGCATGCGTAGCATATCACCCTGAAGCACCTTGAAGATCAATGAGTTTTACAACACGTGCCCGCCGTCGACTGTTCATCTAGCAGACGGGAAAAGCCCCGCCCGTCTTTCGTAAAGAGGAGTGAGGCACGCCAGGTGAGAGGGGGAGGGGCTCACTGGGTCGATCGCGGATGCGCTACATGCCAAATTACTGGCATCAGCCGTGGTAGATCTAGTAGCGGCAAACGCAGCGTGATCATAATTATCTTGCAAATGGTCGCGATCGTTCAGGAATCACGCGTACGTCGATGGCAAGGCCGGAATCTTGCGGGCGATCTTGATCAGTGAGAAATAAGATGTTGCCTTTTTTTTAAAGATGCGAAGCGGCTTATGACGGAGTTTGATTGATATGTGGGGCTTAACGTCCCAAAACTACCATATGATTATGAGAAACGCCGCAGTGATACGACGGAGTTGATTGATTCGATTGATATGTGGGGTTTAATGTCCCAGAACTACCATATGATTATTAGAGACGCCGTAGCGGAGGACTCCGGAAATTTCGACCACCCGGGGTTCTTCAACGTACCCGGGGTTCTTCAACGTGCACCCAAATCTAGGCACACGGGCCTACAGCATTCCCGCCTCCATCAGAAATGCAGCCGCCACAGCCGGGTGTCGATCCCGCGACTTGCGTTTCAGTAGCCGAGTACCTTAGCCCCTAGACCACAGCGGCGGGGGCTTATGGCGGAGTTAAATCCGGTGTTGCGCGGCGTGACCCTTACGGTGCATGCGCAACAGCTGACGAAAGCGCTGCCGGAACGCGCTCGCGCGTTCCTCCTAGCTGCGCAAGGGGAGTCTTATTGGAGAGTTCTGACACTCTCCCATGGCAGAAATCTTGTGATGGCGTCGGGGAACGAGATTCTGCAGACGCGCGATGAACGCATGTGCTCCCGTGTGGCGTACTCCAACCAGAGTTTGGTACGAGTAACAGCAACAGTAACTACAATGAATTTATGGTATGCTCCACTTGCAAGGGGGCGCTAACATCGCCCAAGGTGTCCATGATGAACGGAACTTAAGTCGACCCACATGCACTGCTTCGCATGCTCTACTCGTGGTTTCATTAGGTGGGAGATGGAGCATTTTTTTTTTTTTGCGAAATGGCAGAGCTCACTTTTCGTGATCTCGCACTCGAAAGAAGCTACTAATATGGCGAAAGCTTAGATGCCCCATCAAATGCGCGAATTGACTGTAGGCATCTAACGGTGCCTGGGACACGTGTGATAAAAAAAATGACGTGATGATGTTATAATAGCCTCATTAGATAATAAATTTTGTTGCGTCACCGTGACGTAATATCAGACGATTTGTCATTACGTGACGCGGCAGCTCGGTTGCTGGTGGGCCAATCACGGGGGCACTGCAAAATGATATGAGCGCCGGCGATCCTGCAGTGCAAAACCATGGTGGGTGCGGAACGCTTTCGGAGGGTGGTGGGGAGGGTGTGATGTCACGGGGTCGTGACGTGGCCGAAGGGAGAGACAATACGCTCTAAAAAGTTTTCTGGGGCAACGGCGCAGTTACTCTAAAAAGGGCTCTTTTCTCCTCCAAAAGACTAAATATGCGCAAAAGATTGCACACGCGTCATGGTAAGGAGGGGCACTTTTCTCCTTGTGGAGTAAAGCGCCCGCTTTTTTTTTTTTTGAGTAACTACAGGAATGAAGCTAAGCATTCAACAGAAGTCTGGTTGGGTATGAAACTGGGAAATGATTTAGACTCCAACCAAAAGTTTTGAAGAAACCCGACGTTTCGAAACCGACTTGGTTCCGTCCTCAGGGGTGACTGGAGACTACGTAGCAGCGGCGTCTGCAAAGCACTCGCGGGGCGGATAATGACCAATCCCTCTCTCTCGTTTTGCCGTGGAGCGCAGTCCATGTGTATACACTGGGGGAAGGGTTCCGAGAGAGCGGTTGATGGTATGGGCTGTCACCTGTATGTGCCACGACTGGAGTAATAACCTTCTTCTCCAGTTTGGCTTGCTTTTAAGGATGGCCGTCGCTTCGAAACTTATCCGGTGATCCAACGTCTCAGCATGTTCGGTGACTGCGCTGCGCTCTTTGTAGAACTTCCGCACATCGTTGGGGGGGGGGGGGGGAGTGATTTCTTTAAAAAGAAAAAAAAAGTGAGCCCCATAACTGTCCCTCAGGGGGAGGACACCTCAACAGTAGCTCATGAGGAGGGAGGGGCGTAGAGAAGGGAATAATAGGATAGGATTAAAAGGTAGAGAGATAGAGGAAGGAGAGAGCGAGGTGGGGGGACAGGGAGCGACGGAAGTGAGGAGAAGACAAGAAGAAGGACACGTTTGCAGGAGTCCGAAGACTGGGAACCACTGGCGAGAGCTCTTGTCGGTGATAGGATATGACGTAGGGCTAATCCAGTCGGCCAGAGCTACGCTGTCGTCGTCGTTGGGGACCGGCGGCAGGAGGTGGCGTAGGACCAACTTAGTCGGCCAGAGCTACGCTGTCGTCGGAGATCGCGAGGGCACAACCGGTCGGCACAGAATCCGGTGAGCGAGCCTCCGCACATCGTTGGCATGTAGCTTCAGTCGTTCCGGTAGCGTATTTCGAATTGCTGGTCCCGCATCGCACGAAAGAGGGAAAAAAAAGCGTGCGAGGAGGGTGCCAGCATTAGCGTCAGGATTGCTCGCGCGCTCTGTAGGTGACGTGCACGCCTGTAGGTGACGCACGCACGCGCCCGCGATGGAATGTGCGGAGTTTTTCGGCTATTCCATCGTAGGGAAGCACCCACAACCTACCGCCACACTCTTTCTCTACCTTTTTTTCTGCCTTTCAGCGTAGTTCTTTCCCTCTCCATGTAAGAGCTGAGCTGAACCGTGCTACCCGCAAGGGTTGCAGAAGAGTGACTGTTTATTTTTTGTTTTATTCAATCAACCACACTACTATACAGACGCAACACTGCGAGCGTGGTCGACGTAAGGTCCCTAGATGTTTCACCCAGGGACCTTAGGCCGACGCTCATGCGCGAATTAAAGTTCGAAATTACCATCTAACGTTTGGTCACGTGCATCGCACTTCTGTCACACACTGTACCAGTTCCAACTGCCCTTGCAGAAACGTGATTCCGACTGTCTCGGGAGATGCCCAGACATTCACGTCTGAATTTGACGCCAGCACATCAAACGTGAAGCGTGTTTCGGTCAACGACGCCATTCCGAATGACATGGCAGCTACGTGCACATTTATGGTGCATTCAGACGACGGACCGAATCCGGATTTGTCATGAACGCGGACAGCTAATCCACGGATGATCCGCCTGCAGGCGCATCCACACGACGGACGGTGTCCTAGGGCAAAACAACCGGATTACCCTCGACAACCGATTCGGCGCTCACCTGCGCCCGCTGGCAGCAGACCGGTTTGAGAGTATTCAACATGGATGCCCGCAAGAAGCGACGCTTGACTACAGTGTACTAGCCAAGCGGCGATGTCTGTCGCGTTGTGACAAATGAACGAGGAGTGAGTGAGTGAAACAACTTTATTGACGATCCGGCATAAAGGGGGAAGTGTTATTCTTTCAGGAGAAAAGGTAGTTGCTGGCAGAATGTTCTTTCAACACCATTGTTCCCCACTTGTAGAACTACGCGTCTCCCATCCGTTCTTAGTAGCGGCACGTCTCTGGTTGCAGAAGTTAAAATATTTCCCCACCATGGCGGCTAAGAATCTCACGTGTCAAAACAACGCCGGCGACATTTCCCGAACCACAAAAATGATTTCTGCTATTTAATCCCCTGAGAACAAAGCCCCCGGAAACTAAGTAAACCATGCTCAAGCGTAGATAATGCCGACCCGTCATGCAGCTAGCTGTCCGCGAGCCATGGAGGACATGCCGCGAGCAGACGAAAAGTGTACTGGTTGCCAGAAACTCCGAGCTAATCCGCTGAAGTATCGGCTTTCTCCCGCCAGAATCCCGATGTGAGAAACAGGTTGGGTTTATCCGTCCACGAGCCACGCGGACGAGTCGCGGACGAGGGGAATCGCTGCTGTGAGGTCACGTGACGCGCCGTCCGTCCCGCCACATCCGGATTCAGTCGTCGTCTGAATGCACCATTACGGGCGAAATAGACGCCAGTTCAGCAGGCACATCTGACGTGAAGTGCCTCCTTGTCGACCTCTGCGCGGACGGATGCGCACGAGTGGCTAGCCAGCTACAGCAAGGCAACTAATACGACGATCCACGTCGTATTAGTTGCTTTGCTGCTGTCTGTGCTGAAGGCGTCGCGGAGGCACTTGACGTTGACAGTCGGAACCTTTTTGCTCGTTGAAACCATCACCGTGCTATCGCCATCTTATCGAAATCCCACTCGCTCACGCCATCACCGCACGGTAACGACCCATCCAAGGCGCCAAATGGGCGAGGTTGCTTCCGCACGATGTAACAACCGTAAACACTTCTCTGTGTTTCCGTGACGACGACAGTCACTGTCGGTGTGTCTTAGGGAGATCGGCGGCTGAGCGTAAAGTTCTGAGCTTTCAGCGCACCTGATACTTCAAAACCTAACGACTCCAAGGAGAGCTACTTAAAGCCAACGTTACCAGTCTATAGTAACGTTTCTTCAAGCGTGTTACTCCGCGAGTAACAACGCAGTAATCACGTGACCACAATGGTGGTGGGAAAAGAAAAAAAAACTGTGCCAGAAAAGTTGTCTGCAACGAGTTGGCGAATTGGTGGAATGACTTACTTCAAGCAGTAACCTGGTGAACACACTTGTATATCCTCTCGCTATAGCAATGCGCCCTTAACCTCACTCATCTGTCTAATAAAGTGGCTACGGGGCGTGTTTTGCGTGTTTGGTACGTGAACTGGGGCTGGAGCTTGGGTTCCTTTTGTTAATAGAATGTGCTACGATGCACCACCACCTCAGTCAGTCAATGTAAGTAACCGCAATGTAACTTTGCGTTAGCCAACGCTTTCTATTGGTTATTTGGTGGGAAAGTAGCGGAACATTTCACAACTCTGTTTTTCCTTCCCTTGGCCCATGAACATGGCCAGAATTTTTATTTCGGCCGAGGGGGGTGGGTGTTTATTTATTTACTTTATTTAGTTATTTAACCATACTTAATGTATGTTCGTGCATTCGTTTGTATGTCTGCGTGTGTATGGTGCAATTTACCACCATGGCGGTCAGCAGCATTTTGTCTTCAGGTGGGTGAACCCGTTTTGCATCATGGTGTCGTAGCGGGAGGGTAGCTTTGGTGGGGCTAGGGTGCCAGTGCTGGCATAGACTGAGGGGGGCAAGTGCCCCCCTTGTACCTCCCTGTCAACGCCCATCAATGAAACCCGCGCTACCTGCGACAGACTATGTATTGTTGCGTGATCGCGCGTCACTTTTGAAGGACTGTCAAAGAAACTCTTATGAATACACGCCTGCATTCATTTATTGTCGCATCGTACAGGGCTTCCGGATGTATAATTGGTCCAGTATATATATGCTCCACCACATAACTGGTGACGAGGTAAGCACGTGCCGGCACATGCTGGCGCAAAAGTGTTGTCACATGCGGCATTCTTGATTGATTGATATGTGGGGTTTAATGTCCCAAAACCACCATATGATTATGAGAGACGCCGTAGTGGCGGGCTCCGGAAATTTCGACCACCTGGGCTTCTTTATCGTGCACCCAAATCTGAGCACACGGGCCTACAACATTCCCGCCTCCATCGGAAATGCAGCCGCCGCAGCCGGGATTCGAGCCCGCGACCTGCGGGTCAGCAGCCGAGTACCTTAGCCACTAGACCACCACGGCGGGGCACATGCAGCATTCTACGTTGCTTTGATAACGAGATGTGCGTGATATTTGAATTGTAAGTGCACCAGCAGTTTTCTGCATCAGCCGCAATGCTGTGGAAGCTACGCAAAAAGTTTGGTCGGCAAAATTTGCAAGTCCACGGGTTTCACGCTTGCGATTCGTCGTAAACGTGGCCTTTTCGGTTGGCTTCGGCTACACGCTACCGGAATTAATGGCAGAGGCACCTATACGAAAAAGGAGGCGCTAAGCGACCGAAAACATTATATTGATAACTGTTTAAATAACGGTGTTTGTTTATTTACAAGGCACCAAGCGTTCTCGTTTAATACTCGGTATAAAAGAAAAAAAAAGAGAGTCACAGTAGGATTAGCCTCACTCAACTATTTTCTTGGTTCGAATACATCTATCGCAAAAAATACCACTTCCTTCGAAAGCGTTGCACCTGATGTATAAAACGTGTAGTGCTAATTTCAGCATGCCACCGAGAACAGAGTGATCTTTCGCTGTGGTACTGAATGAACTAGCGAATTCGCCCACGAAAAATTGCGAGTCTATAGAAACTTTCAGGCTCAATGGCTGGTCTGATACGTCATGCCAAGCAAACCTGTTACAATCCCACTTCAATTACCAAGTGAAGTGGATTAGATGTTGCCCGTGATACTCACTGAAACGGTTCGCAGCGACCGCTACAAGCTGTGGACGAGCCACTGTGTCTACTGGAAAGCCACTGTGGCTTCTGAAGCCTAAGCGGCGTATGTCAAGTAGGTAGACCTTTAAGAACATAACCTGATTCTAGCGTGAGTACGTTTCCCTCCCGGTCTAGCGGGAATCGTAGGGACTGCTTTAGGCCAATGAAAAGTTCTTCCTCGTGGATATCGTCTGGTGTATTAGTCTGCGCGTGCCGACCGAGCCACCGCGTTCTCCTGAATTTTCGGTTTCACTGCTTCTACGCGCAGGTCGTCAACTCTGACAGGCCCTGTCGGGGTTTATTTTAGGCACAGTTCCCCACACGCGGTGTGATCAAAAAAGCAACGGCGCATCCAAATTCTGTCCAAGGCTCGGGTGATTCATTCGCGTAGCAATGTCATTTCAATTTCAGCACAGGAATGGTGACGGAAAAAAATAGTTGCCTACACGACCCACAAATAGCTGCGGTCTTGAATATTTCGGATAGGATTCTATTAGCAATGTGATCCCTATATATGAACTGGACTATTACCATACCTACTGCGCTCATTCATACATTATAAGCCCTATAATGTATATAGCATGCACATAGTGCCTTAGATTAGTTTTTCCTGTTTTATTTTTATTTTTTTTGTTTGTGTGCTTATCCCTTACATTACTTCCATGATGTTGGGATAGCTGTCTCCAGCGTAGCCTACCTTACCATATTCTGCGAAACAACAACAACAACAACAATAACAACAATATTAACAATAATAATAATAACAACAACTACAACAACAACAACAACAACAACAATAATAATAATAATAATAATAATAATAATAATAATCAATGGGTCTTATAAAAATTTGCTTGTAACATTTTACTTCTTGGGGTGTAAGTTGGTACACGTGTGCCCCCCCCCCCCCTCTGTGGTCTAGTGGCCAAGGTACTCGGCTCCTGACCCGCAGTCGTAGGATCGAATCCCGGATGCAGCGGCTGCATTTCTGATAGAGGTGAAAATGATGTAGGCCGTGTGCTCAGATTTGGGTGCACGTTAAAGAATCTGGAGCCCTCCACTACGGCGTTTCTCATAACCATGTGGTGGTTTTTGGACAATAAACCCCACATATCATCAACGTGGGGCCTGCAAATCTGTAATAACACAGTCTATTAAAAGATGGTTCTGAGGAATCCCGCTAGGTGGTGCAAAAGTTGAGTTGCTGTCCTTGGCTACTTTGCGTTAAGTCTGCTACTTTACGACCCCGTCTGAAGACGAAAATTTCAGGTTGGCGCCATGGCTACTTTGTGGCTACTATGAATTTATATTTTGACTTATTTTGCAGCCATTCTTTATTTTGTTTTTGCAAGCAATGCAGATCAGTACACATGACTGTTTTTTTTATTCCAAGCTTTTCTGGCGTGCCAGCCGACGCATGCACATGCCCTTCACCCGATATCAGTCTGGTGCTCATCGAGGCCCCTCAGCACAACACGTGGTGCACATGCAAAGACGGATTCGGCAAAGTTCTTGTCCTGGTTGTTCACTCTGGCAAACGTGAGGCTAGTTGCTGTTCATGCTGACTGCCATGGATGCTGACGCTATGGGCCAGTTTCTTATATTTGCTCAGAGCGTGTTCTCGAGCGAACATGGCAACAACAGCGATTCACACTAAAATAAAGCTGGTCGAATCATCTTCAACCAGCTGTCGTCAGTTAAAGCTGGACTGGCATTATGATAACTTCTAATTAGGGTCGCCAACGATTTGCACTCTACGACGTCAAGCGCGCGTTATCACTGTTTTATTGGCTGAAAGGTATCATCGATCTTACTCTGTCCCTGGCAATGCAGGCGCATGTAAGTTGCATTTTGTTTTACAGCGAAAGCTGTTATTAGATCACAAACTCGGGTCACGCGCGGCGCCGTAGTTGCCCGCCACCGGTGTCCGTAACCACATCACACAAAATAAGAAAAAAAAAACTATAGTACCAAAGACACAGTGGGGCTCGAACCCAGGTCCGCTGCGTGCCAGCCCAGTATTCTATATACCACTGAGTCTCGCAGTTTTTTTCTTTAATGAATGAAATTATCACCAGTAAAGTACGCACATTGATTGATTGATATGTGGGGTTTAACGTCCCAAAACCACTATATGATTATGAGAGACGCCGTAGTGGAGGGCTCCGGAAATTTCGACCACCTGGGGTTGTTTAACGTGCACCCAAATCTGAGCACACGGGCTTACAACATTTCCGCCTCCATCGGAAATGCTGCCGCCGCAGCCGGGATTCGAACCCGCGCCCTGCGGGTCAGCAGCCGAGTGCCTTAGCCACTAGACCACCGCGGCGGGGCTAAAGTACACACAACATACTTCATCAGAAGTCAGGCAAACACACAGAAGCGTGGAGAACGGGAAGCCACTCCGGAACGGGGACAAAAGTCTCAACAACACTGCGCACTTGAGCAGCTGCTTCTTGGAAGACAGATCTCGTCGACCGTGGTGGCTCGGCGTGTCTATCCATCATGCGACTTTTCCATAATGAATAAAGTCCCAACAAAATAAACAGGTCATAAGGAGTATTATCAGCCAGACTCTTTTTTAATCGAATGAACCCAATACCATGAGTTGTGATTGGAAGTTCTTTTCTTAATGTTATTTTTAGAATGTCCCAAAAATAAAAAGCCTCACGACAATGAATAAAACAATGCTCTATAGTCTCACGTTGGTTGCAGAGTCTACAATTCACTGTCCAGGGTACGTATATTGATTTTTCATTCAGCCACGTTTTCACTGGCAATGTAGAAGTGCGCAGTTTAAAGAAAAATGTTTTCGCTGAAGGAGATATCAACGTTCTACGTACATGAAATAATACTGATCGTGACCACGCAGAAGCGAATATGCCTTTCGATAAACAGGTTCGGGGAAAAGGTTATTCACAAGCGCAGCGGTTAAATTTGTTCTGTCGATAGTATACAAATACTCTAAGCTAAACCTGGCTTTCAAAAAATAGACAGTATCAACAATTTCTTTTAGGAATCCCCGCAGTGGCGATTCCTTAGCAACGCTTGTTGTGACATGAATAAAAGGAAGGTGGTAGCATAGACGGTTACGAAGAACCGCTAGAAGAAAGGGGTGGCACACATCCTTGAGGTAAAAAAATCGCAACACCAACTGTCGCACGAACAAATGCACAAGGCCGAGGCCACCCTTTTCAAGCGGAAGAAAAAGATTGTCTCTTCTCATGGGTTCCCAGGAAGAGCTCCAAATAAAGCAGGCAAATATCCTATGAAAGGCTTGAATGTGTACACGAGAGCAGTGCAACACCTGTAGAATATAAATAAGATTTGATGCAAAAAATATATTGCACGCTTTCGCTCTGGCAAAAATGGAAAGCTCCCGTCCGTGCCATGTTGCCACCTTTCGGCGGATCATAGTTATCGCAGCGGTCAAGTGTGGGCCGCTGTTACGATAGTTTTCAAGAGGCACACCAAGGTATTTATTTCATAGGAGTCGCATTCCAATGAATATTTGCGAAGACCGAAGGAGTTTGGGCCCACATGCCTAACCAGAATCCACTACCTCTATCCAAATTTATGCTGGCGCCAGCGACTTCACAGAAACGTAAAGTCGTGTTGACTGCTTCTTGAATGCTGGGTTTATCGGCGCAAAAGAAGGCAATGTCATCTGCATGAGCTAGAACTTTAACTTCCACAGCATCATATCGGTAGCCTTTTATGCCAGACTTTAGAAGCACACTTGAACATAATGGTTCCAGATAAATTGCAAAAAGCAAAGGCGAGAGCGGACATCCCTGACGTACAGATGAATTTAACTCTATTATATTAGAAAGTGTGCGATTTACAAGTAGCCTAGTTGTGCACTTCTTATAACAGAGTGAAATACCATTGTACAGTACATCACCCCACTGTAGGTGTCTTAAGAGCCGGAACAAAAAAAAAACATACTTTACCTTATCGAATGCTTTTGCAAGGTCTATTTGAAGGAGGGCTACTTGGTCCATGCTACCATCAATACACTGAAGAACTGAACGTGCAATATGAATGTTTGCCTGTGTAGAAAGACCGCGAATTCACATGGTTGGTGGTCACCTACACACTTAGTAATCACTGTCTTTAGCCGATTTGTCAACAATTCGGCAAATATTTTGTAGTCAACGTTACATAACGATATAGGCCTATATTTGTTAACTCTCTTTAATGCGTCAGGATCAGCACTTTTTGGGATTAATGTTGTATGGCCCTGATAGAATGAAGGACGAAGTTCACCACAGTCATAAGCATCTTTAAAAAGTTTTTCAAGGAAAGGTATCAGAAGTTACTGAAAAGCTATGTAAAATTCGCCACTAAGGCCATTTGGGCCAGGAGTTTTGTTTTTCTGTAACGTTTTTATTGTGAATCTAATTTCCTCTCTGGTTATGGGCCCATCTACAGTAAGTCTATCATCATCTTGTAACTGAGGCACAAGGGCAATGAAATGGTCAGCTTCTTCCTCAAAATTCTCCTGAAGCTCAGCCTCGGTGAACAAACTTTTGTAATAATCTTCAAATGCGGCTCTTATTTCACATGTCTCTGTGCAAAGGGAACCCCGCGACTCAGTTTGCAGTATCTGTTTAGAAAGTGCATATCTCTTTTTATCACCGAGAGATTTTTTATTGGGTTCCTCTTCAGTGAAATGGGTAACATGGGAACGAATCTTTGCTCCTCTGTATAAATCTGTATCATGTTTTTGTATCTGTGCTCGAATCACATTTATCTCGTCCCCGTACAATCCCGGCTGTTGACTTTCAAAAGTATGGAGTTTATTAAGTATATCATAAAGATAGCGTTTTTCAGCTTTTTTTTTCTTTGCGCTATTTCACATGAAATACTAATTGCCTGATACGTGACTCTTTCTTTGAACCTTTTCCATTGAGCGAAAACTGGCAGTTGTTGACACTGTGTTACCTCTTGTACCGATTATTTTACTATTTTAACAAAACAATCTTCGCGCAACAACTGTACGTTAAGCTTCCATAGGTCCCAGTTTAGAGGGGTTTTACGAAAATTTTCAGGACCCCAAGAAACAGCGACACAGCAATGGTCTGTAAAAAATATGGGCTTTACAGCATAATTATGCATGTGAGACCATGGGCTTAGAGATACATACACACGGTCAAGCCGAGCATGAGAGATGCCTTGAAAGTGCGTGAACCTCACCGAGAAAGGTGCATGCGCTCCCACATCTATTAAATTGGGATCATTCAATATTTTCTGCAGTAAGGTTGCACTTGCATCATAACGATTTGTTATATATGAATGATCTCTCGCGTCACAAACACAATTAAAGTCTCCAAACACTGTCAACGTTCTGTCAGTGTGTAGCAGCGAAGTTAAAGATTGGAAAAAAGCAGTCCTGTCATTTACTTTGGAGGGAGCATAGAGTACTTGCAGTGCAAGAGACTAAGATTTCGGCTGCTCGTGACACCGATCTTGCTCGGGAAGTTTTCGGAGATTATAATTTATACATAAGTCCAGCGCATGGTGCATCCGCTGGATGCTTTTTATTAGTTAGAAAGCACTTGAATCATACTTTGACGTCGCTACATGGTGATGGGGAAGGACGCCTCATTTGTTGCGACTTATCTTTTCATTCTCATAATTGGAGGTTTATCTGTGTCGACACAGATAAACCTCCAATTACGTTCTGCGCAACTCCAACTACGTTCTGCGCAAATGTGCCTTAGGCAGGCTAGATGGCGGGGAAGGAATCGTGTTATTATGATTAATAAAGCGTTTTAGAACAGTAAAAGAACAATGACGCATCAAACAATGCAAACAGCGTAATGAGCCGGTCATCCAGTGCTCCAACCCATTACAAAAGCTTGATCTTCATCACCTATTAACTTTGGCACACGCGCACTTCAGGCGTAATTTTTCATTGTCGTCAGCCACTGCATGAACACAATTGGCTCAAAATTCCTTGCAAGTGTTTAGCGGATACCACGGTTTCCGGAAGAATGAAGGATAGCATAGTAAATGCCGGCCTACTATCCAGAAATTATTATTATTACTGATGCCGTAGTGGGTACCCAGCAAGTGTGCTTGCAGCAGTTACCCAATTAGTGTTTAGAAAAGGCTCTGAAAGGCTGCTCTTCTAGCTTTCGCTGTGACTGCGCTGCGTCTTTCGCGCACGCCTGGCGTTTTTTTTTTCATTTATTTGCAACTTGCTCATGACCTAAAAGCCAAGCAAGAATTGAAAAAAAAAACTATTTTCCGGAGGGTGGGACAGACAGGTGTTCATCCCATCTTACCCCGCTTCGCTCGAATGAAACAGCCGGACTTTAAGTTAAGTTCATTCATAAATTTATTTATTCATTTCGCATTATAGCTGATTCTAAATGGTAACATTCATTGTCCGTGAATATAAGCTATTTACATAATACCGCTTTTCTGTCACTAGGCTACAAAATACCAACAAGATTAAGAGGCGTGATTGCTTCGGCTACTTTAGATTGAGTTTCGGCTCTCTCTCGAATATACCCCATGGTAACCGTATGGAAGAGGTAATTAAGAAATGAAAACTTACAACAACTCGTTTGCAGCACGAAGCCACAACTGTAGGTATTGTGCATTGCAGATTCCACAGAACTGAAGAAGAACGGCTATTTGGGCTAGTTGGTTAAATTCCATGGTAATAAGTGTTGCAGCGCAAGAACGAAGGTGCTAGAAGAAACGTGAAACGAAAGGCGAGGCAAGGAAAGCAAAGAGGACAACACGAGCGCTGTGTTGTTCTCTTTGCTTTCCTTGCCTCGCCTTTCGTTTCACGTTTCTTGTATAGCACCTTCGTGCTTGCACTGCAACACTTATTTCCACAGAACTAGTTTGCTATAATATGTGTCCATGTGCATTGAGTTGTTCATGCATTCGCCCTCTTGCTATATCCAATGCTAGCTTCGTACCACATCGGAAAGGCATTATTGCAGGGTTTGATCCCCGGGCCAGGAAATATTTTTCGCCATCTAAGAAGATTCATTTATGAAAAATGCCGCGCCGTGGTGGTCTATAGTTGCTAAGGTACTCGGCTGCTGACCCGCTGGTCGCGGGATCGAATCCCGGCTGCGGCAGCTGCATTTCCGATGAAGGCGGAAATGTTGTAGGCCCGTGTGCTCAGATTTGGGTGCACGTTCAAGAACCCCATGTGGTTAAAATTTCCGGAGCCCTCCGCTACGGCGTCTCTCATAATCATATGGTGGTTTTGGGACGTTAAACCCCACATATCAATAAATCATTTATGAAAAATTCGTGTGGCTTTCCTTGTGGCATCGTACAACAAACGTCTGGTGGTCGATATCCATTCCTTTTATGAAGGTAGTATCGAAGCTAATTTACCTTGCGCAAAAACAGAGAGATAAAGAAAGAAGAGAAACTTGTGAAAATTTCAGTCATCAATCGTCGAAAGAATGAGGAGGAGGAAATAAAAGAAAGGGAGAAGGCAGGGAGGTTAACCACAAAAACTTGTGGTTGGGTACCCTACACTGGGGGATTAGGGAATGGGAATAGAAAGATGAGAAAGAGAGAAAGAAAGAAAAAGGATGGAGGGAGAGGCAGTGAATTTCTTACAGCGTGCGAGACAGCGCACCGCAAGTCAGAAGCCTTCGCATAAGCCTGTCATTTTCGAAAAATACAAGAGTTCTTTTGCTGCCCTGTGGGCCGTCGAGATATGTGGACGGTGCTGTTATAGCACCTGCACAGAAAGGGTCTGATCATCATATCTCCGCATCGCTTTGGAAAGTAGTCTCTCTGAGGCAAAACGGGGATAATGGCTCAGCAAGTGTTCGATATTTTCTTCGATGCCGCAAACATCACATGCCGCACTGTCAGTCATTGCGATTAACATTGTATATGCTTTCGTGTAAATAAGTCCCAATCAAAGTAGATAGAGAAGCAAAGCTTCGCATTGTTGACGGCTGGATGGAGGTAAAAGTTTCAATGAAGGATTCAGTCGATGCTGTGTGGTATGCCTAATGTTTGGCGCGTTCCACTTCGACGTTGTGAGACAGCGGACCATTTGTCGAATATTCCTCGCAGCGTCTGTTCTTGATAGCGGAATTGGAATAATGTTTCGTGATGTGATGCACGAGCAGCATTCTCTGCGGAACCATTTCCGCTGGTACCACAATACCCGGGTAACCACTGAAAGTCTGTGTCGTGGCCTTTTAGGGGTGAAACTCCTTAAAGCGTGGGTCGCACGTCTCCTGTACGTAGTAGCCACCTCTCGTTTTGTCCTTGGAATGTCCGCTGGATGGCGGTATTTGTATAAGATGAATATATGATGAAAATATGCAGATGCAAGATGGCGGTACTTGGAATGTTCACTAGATGGACGAGCGGACAGATGGATGGGCATACATACATACATACATACATACATACATACATACATACATACATACATACATACATACATACATACATACATACATACATACATACATACATACATACATACATACATACATACATACATACATACATACATACATACATACAAACGGACGGATGGAAGGATGGATGGATGGATGGATGGATGGATGGATGGATGGATGGATCGATGGATCGATGGACAGACAGACGGACGGACGCGGCCAGCGAATGATTCATGGTTTGCCGATAAAACCATTCGAAGCTTCGCCCCATTCATCATCATTCACTTCGTGGATATGCTAAGATTTTTTTTTTGGTTACGTGGTGGACGGTTTCATAGGTCAACGGTTCGTGACGTCCGCGTCGAAGAATTGACCACAGGCAGTGTAATACCACGTTTGAGTAGTCAGAAAACACTGCACATTTACTTGGTATTTCTTCAGAATCGATAAGTTTCAGTGCACTCTCACCGTAGAGGTCGTCGCATGTGAAGTTCTAATACCCAAGTACCCCTTGTAATGATATAAACATCACTCCAACAGAACTGTACGATGTTGTGGAGCCATCTGTGTAGAGCGTAGTTACTGTCGTTTTCGTACAACAGGACTAGGTTCAGCTGTTTTAGTGCATGTGTCGGTAGCTCTGACTTTTTTCGCCCTCCCGAAACTGTTTGCTGAACTCAAGGGCGGCTCAAGCATTTCGAATGAGACACAGGCTATGACGCAAGTGCGTACCCTGCAGTAAATCATCGGCGATGTTTGCAGATAGTGGCACTAAATGTCGTGCAGGGCTGTCAGCGGCGATGCTCCCCAGGTGGTAGGAAAGGGTCGTAGTGTAATGCTGGAGTTAAGTACTTCTCGGTGATAATATGTGTCGTGATTATAAGTAATATTGAGTAATGGCTATTATTTCAGCAGTTGACGCGCTGCGGGGTAACCTAAGGCATATATTAAGAGCTTGAGCTTCAATACTTGAATCTTGCGCCAGTTAGTCTTGCCGGTGTTGGATATTGCTGGCAAGCTTTACCGCAGGAATTCAAAAAATAACAATCTGCACAGTAGTAGTATAACGTGAATATAATGGGCATTCCCTATTTCTTACCGGCAGATAATTTGAACATGTGACATATAGCAGTCAGCTGCTTCTTCGCGTACTACGCGAAGAACGTGCAGATCCTAAGCCAGGTATGTCTCTATACGACGACTCTGAAGAACCTGTGGCTTCTGCTGAATGATATAAATTATCTGTTAATTGTCATACCATAAACAGGCGTTGGCTTCAGAGTGAATGCTACCACTGCACATTTTGCACAGGACACCTCGAGTCCTTGTTCAATAATGTAGCATATGACGTCATTGTGGCTGCCTTCTGAAAGCCAGCGCGAAGCTGAAGCCGTCTGACACCTGACGTCCAAGTGCAGTGTCGTCAGCTTAGGTAGAAAAGAATTCGAACATGCTTAGAGAATGTGTTGGGAGCGAGAATGTTCACGCTTGATAAGGGGCGAAACTCGCCGGGTCCCTTTAGTTTGCGCTAAGGAAATAACAGACAAAAACCTGTGCTGTGGAGGCACTCTCGTTTAACTTCCAATTCAATTTAATTTCTGCTCCTGATCACTTCACATCTTTGCATATTTAACATATGGAGGCTTTCGGTAAATAATAAACCATAGCACATGGTACACCTCCTGAATATTTCTTGTGAACACGCACACAGACTTGGCAGGCACTATGCGCTGATTATTTACGTCCTGGTTTCTTTTTCGTCTGCCTTCGCTTCTCTTTTCCTGCTTTCTGGTTGCGTTGGCTGGCACAAGTTTGTCTGCGCCAAAAAAGCTGCTGTGGAAAGCCGCGTCAAGTACTTTCGGGTTCTTAGTATTAGTCATGGGGGTGATGTAGAGGGTGCTCAATGGGTGCTGCCTCCTTCATATTGTGCGCTCGCGAAACGTTCGGTGAGATGATGACGATGACAAATATTAACTAAAAAGTGCACTGGAGTGGTAAAACCATTTTACTTGTACATTATGAGTGTAAGGTAACACGGGAATGATGCCTAGAGGACGACCCACCATCGCTATAGGTTTGCATCCGCTCTAGCGCTGCTCAGGCTCAACAGGTGACGTCCAAAGGTGGTTTACATGATGAAGTCATAATCGCCATCCTTGAGCTTTCGAATGGGTCGATGTCGTTTCTATTGATGTCTGAAGAGAGACGTTAAACATCTGTATATCGTCCGCACAGACGTTCAGCATGGAACGAAGAAGAACCCCTCCCCCTCTCTTAGTGCTATCCAAAGATGCACAAATAAACAGCACGCTCACATGTTGCTTTCTCAAAGTTATTGTATAAGGTGCAACGTGGTTGTGCACACAGTCTTCTACGCTGAAAGAAGCAAATAGTCCGAAAAATTATTCTTGGCCTAATTAATTCCACAAGATGCCACCCATCTCGCGGCCCACCCCCAATCAGAGCACGTGCCAACGTTGAGCAATCATCATTGTCATGACCTATCCTCCAGTGTCGGTAAATTGAATGTTTTGGGGGCATCGTCATCATTATAATAAGAACAAGCCGGTCATTTGTTGATGTGTTCACTGGCGTACACGCAGAAACACCGCACTTGGGGCACACATCTTGCATTAACGACAATATTATTTTACAAATATCCTTTATTTTTAGTTATATAAAACTAAAATAGTGCTTTCAAAAATATGCACCGACGATTAGACTACTGCCTAGTGCGAATTCTGAGTGCAACTGTTTAGGTGTTTCATTTTGCGATAAGTCAAGGTGCGACTGCCTCACTAAGCGGGAGACTGCGGAAGGCAGCGTGTGGGCGCGTTACACAACAGCCGCCACAGACAGGTGGTGGTGAAGATAGTGAAAAGAGAAAGAAGGCGCTTAATTTCTTCGAGCTAGTATGGAGCGCGGCGCAGCGCCTCCGTTCATGCAGCGCTTTATTTCTATATATGGTGTCGGCGCATGCCCTTGTCGCATTCTTTAGCGTCATCGGCGACCGCACGTTGGCATGCACTACTGTGGCGCCGTAGTTGGCCAACGCTGAACCTTTTCTCTCGCCACTGTCACTCCCTCCTCCTTGCGCTCTCCTCGCTATCGCCGACTTTCATGCTCCGCGGCGCTCCGCTTTATCTGTCTTCTTCCTCATTCGCTGTGCCGGTCACGTGACGCCGACGCCGCTCAAGGCAGAAACGGACTCCTAAAAGCAGCGTTCGAAAAAAATAATGAACAGAGCATGAGCATTGACGCCGGGTCAGGGCAACCAGAAGTATTCCCAATGACAACGAACTCTAGGTGGCGCGCTATACGATTCAAGATGGCGCCAGGAGCAAGGTCAACCCGTTCGCCAGCATAGGAACTGATAGGACGTGCTGACCGTGCTACTTTCACCGGATAAAGTCATGTGCTGCAGTGAAATGGATATGAGACCAACATGTTTTCTCAAACTATGGAAGCTCGCACCCTGATTGCTTGCCGTGGTTTGAAAGGTCATGTTTTAGCTCCATTACAGTGCATGGACAATACCGCGAAATCCTCTGCGTGCTACAGAAACCTGCACGAACTAGAATTGACGTATGAACTGAACGCATTCCAAGGTCGCATCTACTGAGCTTGCCTGACGGATTAGCCGCAGTAGTAGGCCGCTACCGAGTAGCGTCATCGCTGCTGCATGGACCGAATGTTTATCGTGGTGATGTTTTGCAAACATATTACGCCGTCGTCATTACTTGCACTGTCAAGAACATCTAGTGGCGTCTTCAACAAAACACAAGTGTCTAACATCTCATTAAGTAGCACTTGTGTCCCAGCCATGCTCAGACTCCAATTCACAGCACTCAGATGTACGTTCAGTCCGCGCGATCGATATATGAATATCAGAAATAGTACACACGGACGCTTTTTGAAACTTCGAAATTGAAAAAAAAAATTCGTCGAAAGGCGCAGTTCAGAAGTTTCCGGTAGGCCAGGAGAGAGAGAGATAAAGATGCAAGGAAAGGCAGGGAGGTTAACCAGACGCACATCCGGTTTGCTACCCTGCATTGGGGAAGGAATAAAGGGGAGAAAAGAGGTTGCAGAAAGATGAGAAGGTACACGCAATCACGAGCACACTCGGGGAGCACACACAGTTTACAGGCGGTCGCTCAGGTTTGTTGACTTAAGGTAAAGTAGCAGTGCTTTAGTTTCTTTCTGCGCAACTGAGGCAGATGCCCAAGGTCCTAGTATCTTCTGGTTACAAAATGGTCCGGGGTCAAGTCGATTCAAAACCATCCGTAGCTGGCATCGCTGTGTGTCGTAGCAAGCGCAGCTGCACAGGACGTGTTCGATGGTCTCTTCATCTCCGCAGTAGTCGCATGTAGGAGTGTCTGCCATACCAATGCGAAAGGAGTACACCTTTGTGAATGCAACACCCAACCAAAGGCGGCATTACAGTGTCGCATCGGAGCGGGAAAGTTGTGATAGTAGCTTTAGCTTAAGCGAAGGATCCAGTTCATAAAATTGACACCTTTGGAAGCTGGTAGACGACCAGAACGTGCGTGTGAGATCTCGAGCCAGCAGGTAAAGTTGTCTTGCTGCATCATTTCTTGATAGAGTAATCGGGACTGCACGGGTTTCTTCATGGGCTGAGCGGGCTGCATCATCGGCTAATTGATTTCCGGTAATACCGATATGTCCAGGCAGCCATTGATATATAATATCATGCCCTCGTGCTAGAGCTTCATGATGGCAATGTCTTATTTCTTGTACCAGTTGGTCATGGCTCCTCCTACGCATGGCAGACTGCAAACTCTGAAGCGCTGCCTTCGAATCACAGAATATGACCCATTTTCCTGGACGTTCTGGAACGAGATATTGTAAAGCAGCCCTTATAGCAGCAAGCTCTGATGCCGTAGATGTAGTCATAGGCGACAACTTAAACTTGATTGTCATTTCTGCAGCCGGAATTACAGCGGCACCTGATGAGCTGCTGGATGAGACGGACCCATCAGTGTATATCTGCGTTCGGTCTAGGTAAAACTCATGTAATAATAGCAGTGTTGCTTGCTTCAATGCTACTCTGGAGTGACTACTTTTCTTTTTGATTCCCGGAATTTCTAGACGTACTTGCGGCTGGTCGAGGCACCACAAGGGGCATGCCATTCTCGCAGCTGGCGTATATCCTGATGGAATGCTGCTTAGGTGCTTGGCTATGACGTCTGAAAACGTAGCACGTGGTCTTCCGGAAGGTATAAGGGCCAAGTGGTGGTCGGGGACACGGCTAGCATGTCGAATGTGCGCTCTGAGGCAATCCACAACTATATATGTCCTGACCGCATGGTCTTTGGCAAGCATGATTGTGGCATAAGTAGAAGCGCATCGGGGCAGTCCTAGGCAGATACGCAGTGCCTAACCTTGCAAACTCTCGAATGAATGAGTATTCGATTTGCAAGTGTTAGTCAGTACCGGCAAGCTGTAGCGCAATAGACCCAGAAATAGGGCCCTGTACAGCTGTAGCATGGAGGCCACAGAAGTTCCCCATGCTTTACCGCACAAGAATTTTATGATATGCACAATAGATAGCAGTCTCTTCTTCAAGTACGCACAATGTAGGCCAGGAGATGTTAGCAGAGAGGTGTGGATTGTAGCCATAGCTGCACGCGTCATCACTCTAAGCATTTCGCTTCGCTGCTCGAGCTCGAGCCGGTTGGCGGCATGCGGCGCTTCCACAGTGATTGCGCTATATGCATTGCACAAGTAATACTATATATGCTTTCATTTTGATCTCACTGAAAGATATGATAAACTAAATACAAGCACAGTAACTTACAAACATTGAAATTCATTAACGCACGAGTGGACGCGAAGTCCAACTCACTCCTCGTGTTAGCAGCTGATCGTTCATCGTCGCTGTCACTCGTAGTGCGTTCACAGCCTTCTACGTCCACCGAAAATTCAAGCTGGTTTCTTCCAACATCCCTGCGGAACACAATCTGTGAATTTTTTCCGCCAAACATCTTCGAAAACACCAAGAACACCACGCCACCACGTTTATATGGACGCAAAAAACATTTCGCTGTTTCGCTCTAAAATCCTTGAACTATAGAATCGCTTGCAGTGTGTTGCCATATATCAACAAACGTACAGAACCAAGCGGTGCAGCAGTGGACGATTTGAGGTTGCTCTGGGATAGAAGAGCAAATAGCGAGCCTGCCCGACTTTTCGCGTATGAAGTTATGGTATTCATGCACTACAAAAGTACTGTGAGATGCCTTATGGAAGTAAAACGAGGCGAGTTTCCATTGAAAAGGTCAGACGATAGCAATTAACGGACCTATACGTGGCTACCGAAAAACTCGCAAAGCTGATATGTGTACTTTGGGCTATCATCGAAAGCGCGAGTTGCCACGTATATTCACAAAAACTTCGCCTGTCGCAATAATGAATCAGATTTATCGTGTCTCAGAGGCTGCGGTTTGTTCACTGATGCCAGGAACATGCAAAATTGCAGTGTTCGTTTCTTGCTCAGGCATTAAATGTGAGGTTAGCACAGCCGAACAAAGGAGCGTCTGCCTACTGATCATGCTTGAGAGGACGCTCCCAAATTCCGCTTGGCCGCTCGACAGTTTATGGGCATTGCGAATAATCGTACGTTGCATGGAGAATATATAATTTGTGCGTGCAACTCTTATGGGTTGGCTCTAGCATATTTCTAGTTTTGTCATTCGTGTTAAAGTATGAGCTAAAAATTTAACCACTTTTTGTGATAACGCGTAAATCTACAAATTTTTTTATCTTCAGCTTCATTCCACATTCGCCTTTCCATTCCGTGCATTTTTTGTGATTTTGTGACTTTGGCGACAACGAAAATTTATTAAATGCGAAGCATTTCTTTGCGTAAAGGCAGGCACTTTGAGAATCTATCTATCTATCTATCTATCTATCTATCTATCTATCTATCTATCTATCTATCTATCTATCTATCTATCTATCTATCTATCTATCTATCTATCTATCTATCTATCTATCTATCTATCTATCTATCTATCTATCTATCTGTCTGTCTGTCTGTCTGTCTGTCTGTCTGTCTGTCTGTCTGTCTGTCTGTCTGTCTATCTGTCTATCTATCTATCTATCTATCTATCTATCTATCTATCTATCTATCTATCTATCTATCTATCTATCTATCTATCTATCTATCTATCTATCTATTTATCTATCTATCTATCTATCTATCTATCTATCTATCTATCTATCTATCTATCTATCTATCTAGACGACTATGTTTGCTTTCGTGATCACCTTATTTGGGGCAAACCAAAATTAGCATTGAAGGGTAAAATAATTTGACAATATGAGTCACTGTTTATGACATGAATAATGTCCCGATCCCGTCGCGTATGTCGCCAAGACTTTTCCGTCAGACGTATGCCACACGCCAGCTGGCGGGGATGTCCCTCAGGTGATTGAACGTTTATACCTACTTCGGCAAGGTGAGAACAGACATGAGAAATTTTAACGCATGAGCGTCAAGAAAAAGCTTACATCGGCAGCGTTTACCCGACGAATGCAAGAATAAATGTTATGGTCCCAACAGGAATCAGACCTCAGCTATATGCGTGGCAATCAAGTATTCTCCCACAGAAGCACGCCGAATATTGGAACTACTTTTCAAATGGATCCTATTGTTCGTGAAACGTCAGCTATGGTGGCAGTGCTGGCTATTTGACGCTGAATGCTGACAGATTTGACGCTGGATCCTCTCGATCGAGGGCAGACGACCATCAAACGAATGAATCGAAATAGCGGTGACGCATTTCCATCCGTGCCGCGAGCGGAGGAGAGTGGATGAAGCGAGGATGGCAAGTTTCGATCACGCGCACGTCACGTGATACGCTGTCCACTGCGAAAATTCCTCCTCCGTTTCCTCGCGTGAATCCATCTCTAGCGGATGTCATAAGTGGGACGCCGACAGGACCTAAGCGGCACTTATGATGTTGGACATATATTTTACGCACGCAAAGCCGCAGCCGCACATCAACTCGACTAACGGAAAATGATCCAAAGCGGGTTTTAAAAGTGGCGACGACGACAGACTTGATCTGTGAAATGAAACACATTTTACTTCATGTTTTACATGGTTGAACTGTGTGTATTGCGGCAGCAATTCGTAGCAGCTACGGTGTAAGAAAAAGAACCTAAGTGTGTGCGGGTTTCGCCTTGGTGCGCAAGTAAGGAGTGCCTCCCTCTGTCTCCTGTAAAGTCGCTGTATGTGGCGGATCGTTGGTGGGGCATGGATGAAGCAGAGCAGTGGGCGCGTTCAACACGCTTGCACTCGGCTTCCTTGGCTCGCGTCTTGTCGGTGTGGCCCGCGCACCGTCTGCATTGTCGAACACGATCGGACGCTCGCACGGACGAACAGACACGCAGACGGACAGACAGGTGGACGGACAGACATAGATAAGGATGGACAGACGCACAGACAGACAGACAGACAGACAGACAGACAGACAGACAGACGGACGGACGGACGGACGGATGTACAAATGGATGCACGAACTGACGCATGGATGGACGCACGAGCCAACACATGGAGGGACGCATGGACGGAAGCATGGAAGAATGTACGGACGCTTCCCCCCACTTATCATCAATCCCTCCATGGATATATGCTGTGATTTTTTCACCTCATAGTAATTTTATGCGATGCAGCCCTATCACTAGCCTGTGTAACGCCGTCCCCCCATCCACACTGCTTCCCTCATCGAAGGTGTTGGAGCAGTGCCAAGTAGGTCACGCCCTCCTAGCAGTGCGCAGTGACGTCTCTCTGCCTGGCCTGCTGTGCACTCGCCGCTAGTCAGCTCTCCCTCGCTTCACCCTCTCCACCACTCGCAACGTTTGAGCCCACTCCTCGTGTGGGCATCATCTTACCCATACCGCCTCTCTCCATCTGTCGGCGAGAACAAGCCACGAGTCACCAGGTGCGCGCGCGGCGCCGACAATGTGAACAGGCTGCCGCTGCTTGCCACGCGATTGCGCCGACGGGCGGGACGCCGTCACGGCATGCTTCCCGCTAGTGTGCACGCACCTTTCCCGGTTGTCGCCAGTGTTGCAAGAGTTAGCGAAGCCGACCGCGTTCACGAACGGCGACTTCGACAACACCGGTGAGGCGCGAGACAGGGAAACCGAACGCAAGCGTCAGCAGTGGAAGACCAGCGACACCGACGAGGTTCGAGTGAATAACACCGATCGCGTTCGAGAATACAGACGGCGCGCGGATAACACCAATGAGGCGCGAGCGAAGGAAGCCGAGCGCAAGCGTCTTCAACGTGGCTCGCCTCCCGTGTCTTTGGGTTTCAAACAAACGTTTATTTGAGTAAATGCTACACCGAATTTCACTTCGATTCATTCTTACAGCACTCGCGTCGACGCCTGTTTAAACCGGGTCAACGCCGTGCGCATCGTTGCTGCTTCGCATCTAAGAGACGACGCTAGGGGGCCAGACGAAGCAAACGTGCTTCGCATGAGCTCCACCTCGACGCCTAATCTCACCCGGAAAACCTCATCGCCGCACCTATGAAGTACTGGACCGTCTTCTACTAATCAAGCGTAGTCGGCGGATAACCGGTTTTTAAACGTAAGTCTATATTTCCTTAAAGTCTGCTTGTTTGAAGATCCAAGGCGAAGAACGCTGCTCTAAGCCTAAGCGGCGTCGGACCGTTGGCCCGACGAAACGCTACTCGCGTTTCCGCACAACGCGCGAGAATGGCTGACGACGACGTGGCTGCGTCAACCGGAGCCACGACATCCATTGAAAAAAAAACTCAAGGCGGAGAAAATGCTAGCAGTGTCTCGCAAAAGAAGCCTCTTGACAACGGGGGATGGTTCACCGCAACGTACCGCAAATCAAGGCTGATCGCCGTTCCGGAGACCGGGGCCGAAGCGGTAGACAAATAAGCGTCGAGCCAACCTAAATAGAAAGGAAATCCTCTTGGGAAAGAGAAACTGCCTCCACTGCCGAAAACCGACTTCAAGGTCATCATTAGACAGAGGGATGTGCTCAACATCAGTCAACTAAGCACGCATCAGATGGCACGCGCTATAACTAAGGCATGTGGTAACCCAGACATCTGCAATGAAGACAACCTGCTTATATGGCTACGCAATGGATCTAATATCGCCATAATCAGCACGCCAAGCATGGAGATCACTAACATTGTGCAGAGCCTTCGAAGTGTACGTTTTTTTGCAAAAGACTATGCTGTGGTGGCTTACGTAGCCGCGTCGGACAACTCGTGCAAGGGTGTGATTCACGGACTGGACGCCGGGACCACGCCAACCGAATTACTAGCCCATCTTCGAGTGCGTACTCAAGGAGTGAAAACATTTTATGCAAGAATGCTTGAAAAATTCCTAAGTGCCGTCATTGCTTTCGAGGGCAAGATAGTCTGGCGCTATGTTTACTACTACGGGGGTGAGACATGTTGCTACCTCTATCGATCATCGCGGCAAGTTTGCTATATATGCTCCAAGCCTGGGAATAGGGCAGACGTATGCCCAACACCGGACGCCGTTGCCTGCTCATATTGCACCGAGCCAGTCATAGAGGACGGACACATCTGTGAGCCCAGGTGTGCGCTGTGCAAGGAAGCGCACTTTACGTGGGCAAAGGAGTACAAGGAACGCCTCAGGAGACCGAGAAGCCCATGACCAAGAACAAAAAAGAAGACGACCACAGGAACACAAGGCGCCGATGGACGTGGCCGGGCCGGGAAACGCTGGTTAAGCAGAGATGGCAGCTCATCATCCAGGTCCCAATCAGCATCAAAACCACAGTCATGGTCGAGATCGGCGTTCGGGATCAACCAGGCTCCAGAAACCAAGAAAAAGGAGCAGATGAAACCCGTCACCAGGAAGGAAGACGACGGTACAGTGAGCGGAAAAGCGCCTTTTTTCTCTGCCTCTCCCACTGCTCCAAGCAACACGAATACACTGACAGTATTGGTCGGTAAGAATGTCAGTGTGCCACCTAATGCTGAAGTAAAGGCAGACTATTCAGACACTCAGGTCAGAAAACGCCGAACTCCAGCAGAAACTAAGCGATCTTGTAGATGAACTGAAGTCCCTGAGAACAGGACAGACCAATGCTAACCCACAAACAGACTTAACTCTGACAGCTACCGTAGAGCGCCAGGAATTCACAACTACCATGGCTGCCATGAAAAATGCCCTAGCAAATCTCAGCAACCTCATCTCTAACATCCAAGATGGGGCGCGCAAGGATAGAAAACGTCTAGTGCAACTCACGGTAATGAAATCCAGAGGCAAACCCCATGCTCGGCCATCACCTGAGTTTGGCGAGCAGCTGTTAATGCTCGGTCAAGTGAGAAACCCTCGAAATATGGCAGTGGAACTGTCGTGGAATTTGTCGAAAGCAGGGTCTTCTGAATCAACACATCAATAAATGCACAACTCCACCAGACATCATCGCCCTACAGGAAACCGGCTGCTCACCGAAACTCACTGGCTTTGCGGTTTATTAGGGTCTTGACAAAAGTAAGGTCGCTACTCTGGTTGCCAAAGCGGTCACTCCAATTAGACGTGACATCGATGCAACAAGCATTGACCACGTTCTCATTGAAATCATAACGAAAAAAAGAACCGACGAAAGCATATTTCTCCTAAATATTTACAGCCCACCAAGGCAGCGGAAAACCAACTTCATCTCCCTTCTGCGCAAGGCAGAACAAGCAGCAGGCAAAATGGGTCTTGTCATCCTTGGAGACTTTAAAGCGTGGTACCAGAGCTCAGGATATGTCAAAAAAACTCAGAAAGGCAAGGATTTGGCCAGAGAAGCTGATCGCAGATGGCTAAGCCTCATTGCCGACCGCACTCAACCAACACGAGTGGGGAATAGTATCAACTGAGATACCAATCGGACTTGGGGTTCGTTGAATGGGTCAAGGAAGCCCGATTGAAAAACGGCGATGAAACGCTTGGCAGTGACTACTGCATTTTGCGTATCCAGATAGAAATCCTCTTGATTACTAAACGACATGGCCTGGCTCGACTTACAGACTGGGAAGCTTTTCGAAACTCTAGGGCAGAATTTGAGGGCAAAGAAATTCCGGACATTAAGAGTTGGGTCTCGGGAATCAAGGCAGACTGGAAACAATTAACCCGAGAAATTACCCTATCTACAAACACGCCCGAGGTGGACAAGCATCTTCTACGCCTCTTGGACGCCCGCCTGGGCCCATTATGAAGATGGAAGCGGCAGAAACACAACCGCAAACTGAGACTTCGGATCGCCGCAGTCACCAAGGAAGCCGAAGTGTATGCAACGGAGCTGTCAAGGCGCAACTGGGACCAAAAATGCAACGAGCTACAAGTTTCACTAGGTTGGAAAAGGACACGGGCCTTGCTGAAGGCCTTCATAGACCCAACCACGACCAACACTGAAATTTGTAAGACGACCTAGAAGATTGCACACCGATACGAAGGCACAGACCGGGAACTGCTAGAACACATCAAACAGCGCCATATTGGCGATACAACTAATACTGACTGCAGCCTGGCATACACTGTTTAAGCTAATCTCGCTCTAGATGAACCCATTACCACAGAAGAAGTTCGTCATGCTATGCTGTCGGTAACAAAGAACACTACGCCAGGAAAGGATGGCATCAGCAACGCTATGATACGGAACCTCGATGACAAATCTATCACAATATATACAGAATGCATCAGCAAACATTGGGAACAGGGTACCGTCCCAAACGACTGGAAACATGCGGAAATAATAATGGTTCGAAAGTCTGGAAAGGCCCCAAACTTGGAAAATTTAAGAACCATTTCGTTGACCTCATGTTTGGGAAAAGTATACGAGAGAATAGTGCTGCAGAGGCTGGAGACCTACCTGGCTTAGCTCGACTAAGCCAGGTTGGCTTAGCTCGGTACATAGAAGACATTGAAGGACACAGGCATGCCATCTACGCAGACAATGTGACAATCTGGGTGACAATAGGGTCTCTAGGACAAAAACAAGATCTTTTGCAACGCGCAGCAGATACAGTTCCCGACTACGTGCGTTAATGTGGCCTCGTCTGCTCTCCGGAGAAATCAAAAGTCCTGAGCGTCTGCAGAGGAAGATATGATCTGCAAAACTCCATAGACGTCTATAACAGGGGAAAGAAGATTCTAGAAGTGTTCAAAATTAAGATTCTTGGCATGTGGATAAAAAGCGACTGTCGTATAGACCACACGATCAGACAGCTGTCAAACGCTACAGCGCAGATCACGAGGATGATCACCAGAATCTCTAACAGAAGACGGGGTATGAAGGAGGAGGGCACTTGTAGGCTTGTACAGGCCCTCGTGGTCAGTAGGATAGTATACAGTGTCCCCTACCAAACACCACTCCCACAGGAAAAAGAACAATTAGAGGCAATCCTTAGAAAAGCGTACAAATGCGCCTTTGGTCTACCTGTCAGCATTTCAACAGAGAAATTCCTTAAACTCAGGATAAACAACACAGTGCGAGAACACATCGAAGCGCATCTCCTTGCGCAGAAAATGAGACTACTGCTGACTGCTACGGGCAGGCACACGTTGCAGGCATTGGGCATGAGGGATGCTTGCGGAGAAATCAATATAGCGTGCATACCGAAGGACATTCGCCAGATCGTTGAAGTCAGCCCAATACTTCAAAACATGCATCCAAAAATCCATAAGGCTCGAAGAAAAGCCAGACCAGAAGCACAAGAAAACAATTTCAAGGCGAGAACCGACGTATTGTACGTTGATGCAACCACATACAGAGAGCACTCCGGGACAGTTGTAAGCGTTCTTGATGACTAACTTAGAGAAGTCAACAGCGCTTCGATCAGAAGCAACAACACCCACGAGGCTGAGGAAGCAGCGATCGCGCTCGCCATCACACACCAGAGCGAAGAGTTTACTACAGAAATAGTTACTGACTCGCAAGCAGTGTGTCGACGGTACAGCAGTGGACGCATATCCAGTGCGGCCATCCACATACTAAAGGGAAAAAAAATCAACCTCTTGAGCTGCTTCATTATGTGAACAGCAGGCCATGAAACTGTGACAGGGAACCAGCGTGGCTACGCCATTGCCCGAGAATAAGCCGACCGGGGGGTGCACAACAACGAGGAACCAGCCACAGCTACTAGACGCCATGGAGCAATTTTAGAACACCTGAGAGCCCTGAGGAGGATATACCCCCATCCCCACAAAAAACTCAGCATAGAGCAGTCAGTTGACAGGAGACAGCTGCAGACTAATACGTACCCCATTCTCAGTCTTCTGAGTAAAATATATCCGGGAATATGCGCCAACCAATGCCCGCTATGCAGAGAACACCCCACACTTTACCACGTGACATGGGCCTGCCAACGCACACAGGGAGTGCCAAGAAACTGTACACCAACACCGGAGCAGTGGCAGGCTGCGCTGTCCTGCTGTAAGCCTGAAGAACAGCTCAAGCTGATCGACAGAGCTTGCAAGATGGCAAAGGCCACAAGTGCCCTGAACTGAGGGCTCCACCTTCAGCGGAAAAAATATTTGAAATAAAGTTTTGCATTCATTCGCATCCAATCAGGGTTCCGTTCGGGGAGATGGTCCATAGTTGTTTTTTAACCGTTCACGCTAGCAATTAAGAGCTGTAAACGCATACCGCGTTTTTTCGCGGCCGAAAAATGCCACGTGCGGCGAACGTACGATTGGCTTCACAGTGTAAGAAAAAAAAAAAAGAGATTACACTTTTATATAAACAAAGAAAAGGCTGAGTTCTCACGTGCGCAACGCCATTACAGACGCTACGCACGCTGCTCGTCTTCTATAGTACATGCGCTGGCCGCAGTAACGTGGAAGGCACTGCGACATGGGAGCCGAGAGGAAGCGAAAGAGCGGATCATTGTCTGGCGGTCCCGTTCGGCAGTGTGTACACACCTAAATTATTTTTCTGACGTCGTGGTAGCGTGACGTTGAGATGCACATTGTGTATGAATTCGAAAACAAATTTGTGCTGTAATAAAGATTCCACAAACTACTAACGCATAATTTGGAAATAATGTACAGTTCTGTACGTGGTGTCATGCAGTCGCCGACGGGTGATGCCATCAAAGAAAGAATAGGTTGGGGATGCTCGCACAAGCAAAGAATATTATGTGACCGCATGGGTGCTGTGAGCCCCAGCCAACAGCTGGAATGTTTTTTTTGTCTTCTCGCGTCCGCGAAGGGTATCGTGGTTGCTTCGTCCCACCGAATCTCACGTGATACCTCTTCGTTCGCCTTTCTCGCGGATATGGGAACGCCGGCGCGCTGGCTCCGCTGGCGAGCTCTGGTTACGGCGGCATCCGGCGGACGCGAACAGCGCGCAGTGGCGCAGACAGTTTGTACCACCGCTGTGTGAAGGCGCTTCTGGCATTGTGCTCTTCAATGTAAGTATTATTCTGAGATATATTGTTTTGCGCACCTTTTTTTTCATGTTCAGCTGCATATGCCGTGGTTGTTGTCGAATGTGTGACACACTTTCATGTGGAGCGAAACTTGATTTCAAAACAAAAGATTAGTGCCTGCCTTCGCGTCTATGGGCATATAGTGTGACGTTCCTATTAGCAGATAATTTGTGATTGGAAATACTTATCTTTTACTCATTAATCAAGCTAAAAAAACTAAACTCGGATGTATAGTGCGTTGCGATTGTGTGTGTGTGTGCGTGTGCGTGTGTGTGTGCGTGTGTGTGTGTGCGTGTACGTGTGTGCGTGTGTATGTGTGTGTGTGTGTGTGTGTGCGTGCGTGTGCGCGCGCGTGTGTGTGTGTGTGCGTGCGCGCGTGTGTGTGTGTGCGTGTGTGTGTGTGCGTGTGTGTGTGCGTGTGTGTGTGTGTGCGTGTGCGCGCGTGTGTGTGTGCGTGTGCGTGTGTGTGTATGCGTGTGTGTGTGTGCGTGTGTGTTTGTGGGTGTGTGTGTGCGTGTTTGTGTGTGTGTGTGTGTGTGTGTGTGTGCGCGCGCGTGCGTGCAGGCCGGTGCCTATGTGGCGCAAAATTTGAAAGCGAAATAAATCTTTACTTCTAACTATCACGGCTTATAAAGGTTTAAACTCAGTGTTTTGGCGGAGTTTTCCTTATTTCTGGAGTAGTTTATAAGCTCCCGGGTCCCGCGCAACGAGTTGGGGGTCCTCCTGGCCGAGTAAACTTCACCACTTGGCGACACGTCACAGCCCTGAAGCCCGCCTGTCCCCTGTTTATAAACCGGTGAGAGGCCGGCCGGCAGTGGGGAGTGAACCGCGCACCTCCCGTAGCTGTAGCGGACGCATACGTGCAATGCCCCAGTAAGTAGGTAAGTTTATAAGCTGGACGTTGTTTTGTTTGAATTCGCGAAATGTATGCCACGCACTTATTCGTGTAAACTTGGGACAAAGGAAAGCAATTTGATTAAAGGCAAAGTTTCGGATCGAGAACCATTTAATTATCTCAGTCAGGGTATCAACATGACCATCACCTTGTAAATGCAAGTTGTCGTGTGCTTGATCTCCTTTTGGTGCGTATTATATTTTTCTTCTACACAGCTTCTGTGATTCATTTGAATAGCATATTTCGTTTGAATTGCAGATTCGAACAGTTTTACAAACGCCCCTTTTATATGTCACACCTTCCTCTCGCAGTGCTCTTGGTCAGTGGAGGCGTCACCCTCTTTTGGGGTAAAAAAGTAATTCATAACTACAGCGGCTTCCACGGTTAGTGCCTGCAACACGTGTTGCTAGGCGTCCATCCCATTAGGTGCGCTTTCAAAGGTAGTACAATTTCGTCAATGCATTGACACACCTCGAGGTGGTGCTCTTAGCCCAAGCGTCGGTTTTGCTAGCCCGAGAAAAACGGCAGCCGGGCTACAGGGGCGACACAGCGCGCTAAGCGTTTACCTCTAGTCACACCGTGGTGTTCAAATACACTTCAAAGGGGCCCTGGAGCACTTTTTTTTTAAATAGCCATAAAATGGATTCACTAAATGAGCTGACTACCTCACGCCACAAAAAAATTTAAAATCCCCCTCGTACGAGCGGATTTGTAAAGATTTGTCGCACACTCGCTGCAACCTCTCGTCTCGACAGAAACGCCAGAAGCGAAGCAGAGAAGGATGACACGGACAAAAAAAAAAAAAGTCACATGTGCTTTGCGATCATGCGCACATTTTTTTCCAGTGCGATCAAACGCGTGCGCGTGGACAAGAGGCGGCCTCCCGTGGCGATACCTGTAACGACTGAGCATGTGTTCAAATCGGCCAATGGCTCATAGAACGGCTGTGACGATTCATGTTCGAGCTTCCGTGATCTGTTGACAGAAGAGAAAACAATTTTTGGCTGACTTTGAGAATTTTTTTCAGATTTCGAGGCCCTGTGCTGCTAAAATGTTTGAATCGCGTGTTCTCGCGAGCTTCTACCATTCTCAAGAAGTGCTGCAGAACCCTTTTAAGATGCTGTGGGATGGCGACCTTAGTCTAATTTTTGCGTCCGGTATGTGACGCTCTTCTGGCAACTACGCCTATTTCTCTGATGTTACTTTGGCCGTTAACATCTACAGCTACCACAATGGTTTCATTTTTCATGGATCATGGACGTTAGTCATCAGGATGCAGATGTACCACCAATGTATCAACGAGGGTGACTCCACGTTAAATGGCGCTGTAGCCGCCGAACACTAGAATATACATTGTACGAACCGTCCTATCTTTGCACAGTATAACATTCAATGGCTTCTCTACGGGCACCTTTCACATTTTTGCTCTACCTATTCCTGACGGAGAGATCACTCATTCTTATTTTAATTAATTACTGTCGTATACTTTTTAATATTAGGTGCTGCACTTTCTTGCATATGTTGAGATTTCTGTTCGTTATAATTTACCTTGTTTGCTAATAGCCCGAATAGTGTTTGTAGCGCATGCTTAATAACATAATTACTATTAATATATTACGGGTATTGTAAGCTTGTCAACCCTTTTCTTGAAAAAAAAAGAATAATCTATGGTGTCAGGAATATATTAGATTGCTTACACTCTTCGTGTCTGTATCTACAACATTTCGTAAAGGGCCTTCATCACTTCCATAAATACGTCAAAACAAACAATGTAGCGAAAATTTTTCTTTAGAAAAACGTGGGTGATTATAACACAGTAATCGCTCGTTGCGTCCTTCCGCAATGGTCGTTAGCTGTTTATGATAGATTGAAGCATTCTGGATCATGTATACAGGCTCTGCTCGTTGCTCGAGACAAGAAATGACGCGAATATAATCCATCGCGTAATTATCGTTTATGCACAGCCACATAAAAAATAGATACTTTATTTTTGATACGGGGTATTGTTGGCCGTTATTTTTTCGGCATTCGTGAAAGATGTTCTGTGTGCCATGAAATCGCCTGCTTGTTACAGGACGTGAAGAATCTGTGAAATTTTATGCTCCTTATTATGGCGTATTCACACTAAACAGCGCATTCATGGGTTGAACAATACTTAAAACGTTTTGTAATAGCCGGAGAACGTGTTTTTTAAAGATAATTCAAATAAGCTTCCCACCGGTCACATCAGCAGTGGTTATTTATAACAGCTGGTCCGATAGATTCATACGACTATAATAATTCTCAATGGCAGCATAACAACAGTTCGCTGTTTCTTCGCGTAACTCTGTGAGCTCATCCTTGCTGAGAGAGAGATCGAGAGAAGAAATAAGCAGCGCTGCGCATGTGTGCTCCCTACCGGGCTGAAGAAGTTAGGCGCCTTTGTCTTCTAATCAGTAAGAGTCAGTTCAAGTTGAATGAAAACCAATTAGCCCGAATGATAACTCTTCGAAGTTTAATAAACCTCGGACCTTCCACATTTCCCCGGTCCGGTGGATCAAGTTGTACGGAAAGCTTATGGGCTGAGCTCCCGACCGTGCTCGAGTCCACTGCTTTATTCTTCGCCTTGTTGAAAGCTGCGGCCATCGCTTCAAGCTACCGCAAGCAAGGGGGATCAGGTTTACCGGAGACTAAAACAGAAACATTTCTTTAGCGCTTCCAGTATGAGAAGACTAAAACTCTAAAAAACTTCGTCACACTGATCGTCTCGCAGCATTTTCGACAGAGCAGTGGTGATGAGGGATGATATTCCTTTTCAAAGAAATAGAATGATTTTCCTGAATCAGAAAGTAGTTTGATCGGTTCATGAAGTGTTTGCTCGTTCACACCCGTACTTTTTATTGCGATGGCAATGATAAGGACTCTCTCGGTATATGTACACGTATATATATATATATATATATATATATATATATATATATATATATATATATATATATATATATATATATATATATATATATATATATATATATATATATATATATATATATATATATGAAAACGCAATAAAAATATTACAGAAAAAGACTCCGTCGTGCGGAATTCAACGTCCGACCTCTGAATTGTGAGTGCAAGGCGTTAGAGCCACGAAAGAGCACCGCTTATAACGTGCATACGGCAAGCTATTTATATCTACCGCTTACCGCTGGCGATGGCCATCTCGGGGAGGGGGGACTATTGTGTTTTTAGCATTACCAGCGAGATGGCGCAATGAGCGCGCGTCGCCAGATCGTCACAACGCGGCGGCTCGTGCTCTCATCTCTTGGTATCGCCGATGACTTCAGTTTCAAGCCAGGCAAAGCAGAATAAAAGCATCTCTGTGCGATTTATTGTTATAGGGCCCCTGCAGGGTGCTAGCCTGCTCTATAGTGCGACAACACAATGCGTGAAAGCGTCGCATAGATGGCCCGCACCGCAAACAGCCCACAAGGAAAATCTTCACAGCAGAATCGTAGAAAATATTTGATTATATAATTATTAATTATTGTGGTGAAAAAAAATTCACCTCATTTGTTGCTTTTCGTTTGTGCAGCGGACGTGACCACTTCCGCAAGAGGGGGAGGGGCTTAGGCCCCCTACGTTTTCTCATTGGGGAAGGAGGGGAGTTAAGGCCCCCTTGTCCCCCCCCCCCCAGCAGATACCCCTATAAAGGTATGTATACTTAAATACGTTTGTATGTGGATTTACAAGAATATGCCTCAATACTTTGGCGGTATAGCTCCTGTAGCTATACAATAGAAATTCGTGACCCGCAAAGTTAATTTGCAATCATATATTGCCAGACGGAGCACGCCATTTCAGTTGTTTTAGATGGCTTCATTTCATTAGTGTTATTATTTTTGTCGGCATTTACGGGCACCCATGTTTCGTAATATCAGCAAAATATAACTCTACTTTCGCTTAAATGTGTGTGGAGTATGTACAGTACGGTCCACTGTTAGAGAAAATACGTGAACTTATGGGTGGTGAGCCGTGCGGAATTTGTAAATGCGACTCATGTGCATAGCGTCGTAAGGGCGGCGCATTCGTCGACTTATTCTCAGCCTGGGTGCATGAAAGCGTCGGGAAGCAGTTCTGTATTTTGGCGGCGCAACTTATCTAGTTGTCACTCTGCCTGCCGCTTCGTCTAATTGCCAGCAAGCACAAAAAATTATGGTTTTACTTACTTCTGCAGTTTTTCTCAATGTGCTTTTTTTTTCATACTGCTGGTTGAAACTGACTGCTTTTGATAGCAGATAAGGCTATTGAATTTTGATACAGCGAACATTGCTAGCTCACTTTTGTGACCATGAAGCCTGGCCGCGGTGGTCTAGTGGCTAAGGTACTCGGCTGCTGACCCGCAGCTCGCAGGATCGAATCCCGGCTGTGGCGGCTACATTTCCGATGGAGGCGGAAATGTAGGCCCGTGTGCTCAGATTTGGGTGCATGTTAAAGAACCCCAGGTGCGTCGAAATTTCCGGAGCCCTCCACTACGGCGTCTCTCATAATCATATGGCGGTTTTAGGACGTTAAAACCCCTTTGAATATCGGCTTGTTAAATAAGCAAACGGCCGAGTTGATATAAGTTGACTTGCAGTGCGAAAACTGAAAAGGCGAAAGATCATGCGCTCGCAAGCGCACGTCGATTGCGTGGGCAGAGAAGTAGCAGACGACACGGGGCACGGAGTGACCTTGATAAAACAATGTGCACGCGCCGCATTTCCAGGTGTAGCCAGCAGTTAGCACTCAGAAGACCAGCGACCACGCGCTCGTGCGTTCTTTCTAATAGTGGATCGTACAGTACACGCTAGAGCAGTGGGTCGGGAACTTCTTGTAGACTGGTGAAACTGATGGTGGACTTACTGTCGTGACAAAACCACGGGGGGAGGGGGGGGGACGAGACGTGCTCGCTAAACAATATTAAAAGAAAGACTCAACAGGTGGTTGGAAATGCAGCGCCAATGCGGCTGGTGTAGCAGGCTTAGTTTTTAATTGAGGCATGTGAACAGCCGAGGCGATCTTGTTCAGAATGTTGCTGCTGTTCCTGGAGCATGATCTGGAACTGCGAACATATCGAGCTTTTCTGGACACATAACAGCAAGCGCCCCTAGTGGTACCGCCTCGTAGCCAGCGCGTTTTCAATGGAATCAGTGAGTTGTTCTCCACTAATTACTTGTACAGGGGGAGCGTTGAAAAACGCGGATAAAAGACCGCGTCTGGGAACCTAAACGAACGAGAAGGTCGCAATGATCATGTTGGCGTAAGCTTCCATTTTGTTCCGAGAGCAGTTAAAGATCATACAATAGGATTCTATGGAAACGCCAAAAAAAGTGGCCTGTTTTTCGAGACAAAAACGTTCACTACAGTAAAACTACTTGTTAAGAGGCGATATACGTAGTATATATTGCCGTTTACCATATACCGCAATATATACTACGTGTATCGCCTCCTTGGGGTAAACCAGAGTTTGTATTCAGGGGTAAGAAAGCTTGTCGAATAAGTTCGACGGGTCATGACATTATTAACTTGCAAATCCTGTTGCGTATTTACGTCGAGGAACCTTTTCCTCCACACATTTGTGGCACATACCCACAAGCCCCATGTGGCGGTATGCTAGTATACGACATAAGGGACTGACAGTTTGTTGACCCTGGAGTGGTGGGAACAGACATTTGTATTTTAAGCGCAATAGTGCCAAGAAAAACTGAAACGAGAGGACCTTACGAATGCAAAAGTTAAACATCGAGGTCCCAGCAGGAATTAAACCAAGCATTCTGCGTGGCAATCAAACACAGTACCACAGTGCCACTTTAGGTCTCGAAATGCCATAATGCTTTGATTGATTGATCGATATGTGGGACTTAGGTCCCAAAACCACCATATGATTATGGGAGACGCCGTAGTAGAGGGCCCCGGAAGTTTTGGCCACCTGGGGTTCTTCAACGTGCACCCAAATCTGAGCACACGGGCCTACAGCATTTTTGCCTCCATCGAAAATGCAGCCGCCGCAGCCGGGATTCGATCGCGCGACCTGCGGATCAGCAGTCGAGCTCCTTAGCCACTCGACCACGGCGGCGGGGCAACGCCATATTGCTGGCAAAATGGCAATTGTGGTTGCGTTGCTGGCCATTGAAAATTCTTTAGGCTAGCAGAAAATGCTTAACTCATTGAATTAGTTTAGAGGGGAGAAAACACGCGTCTGGCTCGAAACACCAGACTGAATTCAAAAAGTTGCAGTCTTTCGAATCAAAGCATTGACAGAATAGGCTGACTACAGGTAAAAATACGTATTTAATTGACCATACCGGAAACTAGGTTATTCGAAAAGAATGCTAGTAATTAAAAGAGCCAGCGTGTTCTTGTGTACATACTAATATTAGCAGTACATTAACCAAGCGTGAAATATTGTGCACTGTGCTAGGTTTATACCATTACCATCTCCTGGTATGAACTTAAACATGGCTCCACCCATTCATCGATGACTCTGAGGTATGTCTTCTCTCGCTTACTTCAACATGAGGTTGGGAAAATAAACGAGGGAGAGGCGTTCTCATCGCCGCTCTCCACGGCCTAAATTGCATTCCAATTTAACTTTTCTCAACCCTTGAAATCACTTTTGTCACCAGCAAAGAAGTCTATTCTACTATTATAATAGGTGCCTGCTATCGGCCGTCCGACTCAGTGTCATTCGTCGAATGTTTTTATGACGCTCTTCATCACGTAACGTGTGTTTACACTCATGCTAGCACTTTTAGGTCTGGTAATTTTTTAACTTTTGTGCAATTACTTGGTCAAATCTGTCGTTGACGACGATGAAACAGAACAATGAGAGTGATTTTTAAAGCACGTGAAAACATTTAGCTTATCTCAAAGTGCTACTTCCATCACTTGGCAGAGCACTCATTCATCGAACATTTGTGATCTCATACTTACGTCACATCCTGATAACATACCTCCTCTCATTTACCCTGATGGAAAAAGTGACGATGTAATCGTTTGCGGATCATTCCAGTGCAAACTTAAACGTCTCCCAAAAGTTAACAAAATGTTGAAACTTTATAAAAAAGGAAAATATAAAGTATGAGCAGAGAGCCTAATGAATTCTGGCATTCTTTATCAGTTGACTTCCCGTTATGTTCCATTGAAACCAGTATATCCCTTTCTAAAACAGCAATTCAGTGTCATATCAAAAAGCACATTCCCACAGTTTTCGTTAAAGAACGTAAAATGTCACCCTGGTTTAACCATGAGCAAAACAGGCTGAATAATAAAAAATAGGTATTTCAAGCAAGCAAAAACTTCTGACGACTCGCACGCATGGGCAAAATATCGCACTACAGCTAAATACAGGACGCTACTCTAGCCCAGAATAAACGCTATTTTTTTAAATTTCACACTGCCTAAATTTTTGCTTTATGCCCCAAAAGAGTTTTGTAAAATTATCAATTCGAAACAGTGTAATTTACCTGTATATTTCGAAGAAGACACTGGTAATGCCGTTCTCAATGTCGAAGGTCGCGAACACACTAAACTCAATATTTCGCACTGTTCTTACCAAAGAAGTTTATTATCGCCTTCCTCATTTTCCACTTTTAAATCACCGCATTATGCCTGATATCACATTTCCACCTGATGGTGTTTTCAAAATATTTGACTCACTAAAAGAAACTTCATCTCCTGGACCCGATGTTATCAACTGCAAAGTGTCATAACCATTGTTATTCTGCATCATATTTTCGACAGTCATTATCATGCAGCACCCGATCACATAATTGAAGGTTGGGTAAGATAGTTACAGTCCCTAAGAAATACCCCTCGAGCTACCAAGTGGTCTCTCTAACCAGCGTATGCTCAAAAATCACAAAAGATGTCATTTTTAACTATACTGTCAATTTTATAAATTCTGTGAACTTTTTCAATCCATGTGAACATAGTTTTCAAAACTTGTTTTCTGCGAAACCCAACCTGCACTATTTCTCCACGACATCCGTGTTACCCTTTATCAAAACATGCCCGTAAACGCCCCTTTTATTGATTTTGAAAAAGATTTCAACAACATGCCACAGAAACGCTTGCGAGGAAATCTTTTGCGCCTTGGCACATCCTCTTGCTTGCAGTTGGATGAAGGACTTCCTCACTAACCGAGAACAATTCGTTCATGCAAATAATTCATGAAGAACTGCCCTGTCTTATCCGGAGTGCCACAAGACACTGTATTGAGCCTTCTCCTTTTCCTCATCTACATCAACAACCTGCCCAGTAACCTTTCTTCAAACATACGCCTGTTCGCCGACGACTGCGTCATTTATCGCCCGATCATCAACGTCACCGATAACCTAGTGTTCCAGAACGACTTACTAAAATTAGTTAAATGGTGCACTGATTAGGGAATGCTCCTGAACACTAACAAAACATTCTTGGTTTCACCTAACAGACGCCATCACTACCCGGCATTGAAATATTCCCTTAATGGCAGCGTCATTTACGCAGAACCTATAGGGCCAAGTACCTAGGCATTACTCGCTGTGACGACCTCACTTGGGCTACTCACATAGTTATTATTACTAATGCGGCTATTTTAAGTGAAGTCTAACACACGCATCTCTCTCTGGTGAAATTATTGGCTTAAAAAACACTGATCCGACCCAAGTTCAACTATGCTTGTTCTCTCTGGGATCACTTAAACGTGTTCTAACCGTTCTAGTAGAATGAACACAAAACCGAGCTGTTAGATTTATTCTGTTTATTCTTACACCACTGACGTAACTAATAAAAAAAAAACAGGTCTGCTTAGTCTTCAGATGCGCCGAAAATTCCAAGGCTTTCACTCCTTCACAAGTTTTTTCATGTTTTGCGTAACTGTTCTCCCACCAATCCAGGTCATCGCATCTCAAAACGCATTAGACATGCTAAATTCGTATACTCTCCCCGTGCCCGCACCGCCTGACATCTGCAATCATTCGTTGTGAAGAATGTCATGGACTAAAGCAATCTTCCCTCAGGCATCGCCCTTCACGTCAACCATGCTCATTTCAAGAAATCCGTTGAGTAACCTTTTGGGAATAATATTCAAATTGTTTCTTTCTCCCACTCCTCATGTGAAGCCCTGTGTACAAGGTACTTGATGTATTTTATTTAAATAAATAAATAGCATAGAAAAAAGACAAAATGGAATAGAAAGAAAGGCAAAGAGAAACAGAAAGACAAACAGAGAGAGAGAGAGAGATAAATACACAAGAAGAAAGATAACCCACGTGAGAAATACCGAGTGAGAAAGAGAGAAAGAAAGGGAAAGATAAATAGGCAAAGACGCCCAGCTCCACCCTTCTTTCAGGCTTGGCACCATTAGTGCGTAAGTGCCTTAATTTTTTGCTTTTGAATGTTTGCGGAAATACGGGTAATACAATGCATACTGTCGCGAGAGGAAAAAAACGAACAGGGACTCGAAGCGACCGACTGTTTACTCGGCCACACAGCAGCCACTCACTTCCTCGCTCTTTTCTTCTGTCATTAACACATCGTAACATAGCCCTCCTCCACCCAAAAAAAAGAAAAAAAGAAAAAGAAGCATAACATGAATGCCGCGGCTCCAACAAACAATGAAAGGTAGCCAAAAGTGTTTGTGTCTTTTGAGAAGCACGAAGGTGAGGTGAAAAAAAAAACGACAAAAATGTACAATTGACTTGGAGGCAAGTGTCACATGACAAAGTTCGTGGCTTGCAGTCAACGCAAATAGTGAGGCTTCGTCCTGGAGACGTGAATCACACCCGAGGAGTGTGGTCTACGAGAACGGTGCGACGTGTCTGCTGGGGCAACTTCGTAGTCCACTTCCCCGAGGTGATGAAGAACTCGATAGGGTTCGAGGTACCGACATAAAAATTTCTCAGAGCGCCCACGTTGACGTATGGGAGTCCAAACCCAGACTAGGTCACCCGGTTTGTATGTTACTGCTCTGTGATGGGTGTTAAACCGCGAGCATCTTGATTTTGCCGAGATCAAATGCGAAAGCGCGAAAGCGACCGGGCGTCTTCGGCACGCTCAACAAATAAATCTGCATCCAGGGTAATCATGTCCGGCAGAGTTGGTTGCAGCATTGTGCAAGCATCATGATGACGTCGCGGCCTTAAACCAGACGAAAAGGAGCAAAGCCGGCTGTTTCCTGCAAAGCCATGTTGTTGGCAAATGTTATATACGGGAGCATTTCGTCCCAATTCTTGTGATCCTCGGCGACATACATAAAAGCGTATCTGCAGTCGTTGTGTTTAAGCGTTCTGTTAAGCCGTTAGCCTGCGGATAGAACGCAGTTGCTCTTCGGTGCGTCGTACCGCTGAGGCACTGGATCTCTCGGAGCAACTGTGCCGTAAGTGCAGTACCATGATCTGGGATGACGATAGCGGGAGAACCGTGGCGGACAACAATATTCTTGATAAAGAAGTTAGCCACATCGGAAGCAGTTGCTTGCTGGGTGGCTTGTGTTTCGCAGTATATAGTCATGTAGTCAGTGGCAACAACGATCCAGCGGTTTACAGCAATAGACTTCAGAAAAGGGCCGAGTAAATATATCCCGACTGTTTCGAAAGGTGCGTGAGGGGGTAGTACAGGCTAAAGCAGACCTGCTGGTTTCATCGGTCGATTTCCGCGGCGCTGGCAAGCTGTGCAAGTGCAAGTCTTGACGTACGGACAGTTTTTGTAAGTTTCCATTAGTAGTATTTGTTCTTGATCCTCGCCAGAGTACGCGCGAAGCTCTGACGATGCCCTGACGATGTCCTGGCTCGTCCTGGCAAGCACGTAAAATGCCATCGCGGAGAGCAGCAGGAAAGACAAGAAGGTAAACAGTTTTCGTTGATGAAAGCTGTGCTTGTAGAGGATACTTGGCCTTGACAGAAAGATGACAAGTCACTCGCAAACTGACGTGGGGGTTCAGGTGACGTCTCTCAAAGTATTCGATCAGTGGTTGTAGTTCTAAGTCTTCGCGTTGCTACTCAGCCACGTTTAATGATGCGAGAATAGCAAGGCAGCTTAAGTCTTCATCCTTGTCTTCTCAGCGATCTCGACGAGTGCGCGGGAAAGACAGTCATTGTCGGTGTGTTTCTGGCGGGACTTGTAAAATATCGTTATATCGAATTCCCGTCACCGAAAGCTTCATCTTGCGAGACGGCCGGAAGGATCTTTCAGATTCGTCAGCCAGCAGAGAAAGTGGTGGTCACTGACGACTCGGAAGGGGCGCCCCTACAAGTAGGACTTGAATTTCGTAATGACCCATGCAACCACCAGACATCCTTTTTCAGTCGTCGAGTAGTTCTCCGCAGATGACAACGTGCGGCTAGCGAAGGCGATGACGCGTTTCACGCCATCTTGATATTGCACGAGAAAAGCTCCGAGGCCAAGGTTACTCGCACCAGTGCGGACTTCTGTGTCTGCTTCAGTGTCGAAGTGGCCAAGGATCGGTGTCATTTCTAAGCGTTGTTGAAGGTCGCGGAAAGCGTCGGATTGTTTGAAACTCCAGACGAAGGCGACGTCCTCATTGGCGAGTTGTTGTAGAGGGTCGGTGATTTTCAAAAAATTCGGCACGAAGCGGCGGTAGTGAGCACAAAGGCCCAACAAGCGGCGTACATCATGCTCTGTCTTCGGTATTAAGAAAAAAGCAGCTGTTCGCCCCGACCGGAATCGAATCCCGGTCGCGTTGAACATTGCTGCTGCTGACAATATGGCCAATGAATTTGAGTTCCTCGCATCCAAAATAACACTTTTCTGGTTTCAGAGACAGGCCAGCGGTACAAATAGACAGATGAACCACCTCAAGCCGCTAAATATGCTGTTAAAAAGTCGTAGAAAAAACGACTACGTCGCCTAAATACACTAAATACGAGTGCCACCTTAGGTCACACAAAACTGAGTCCATCATTCGTTGGAATTTGGCTGGAGCGGAGCACATGCCAAAAGGGAGAAGTTCAAATTCATAGAGACCATCAGGTGTAATAAACGCTGTTTTTTCTCGGTTCTGTTCATCTACTCCAATCTGCCAATATCCGCTACGGAGATTCATGGAAGAGAAGCAAGGGACGTGTCGCGTAGTAGTGTACGTCGAATCGTAGTGAACCATCTTTCCTTTTAACCAGAAAAACTGGTGACGCCTAACGACTAGTCGATGGTTGAATTACGTCGTCGTCAAGCATTTCTTTCACTTGATTACGGATGGCATCCTGCTCCTTCTGCGACACGTGGTAAGCGTGTTGGCGCACGGAAACGACGTTGGGATCAGTGATAATCATATGCTTAATTAGAGGGGTCTTCCGGACTTTCCACGTTGTGGCTAAACAGTCACTAAAGTATGAGAAGAGACTGATGAGCCTTGCCCGCATGGGCCGTTATAGCTGGCGATGGACGTTGAGGCAACTAGTCACGTCGGTATCGCAACTGTTTTCAGTCGAGATCGTCGTAAGCAAAGGGAAGGCGTCCAAATTATTCAATACTTCAAGTGAGCTACCGTGGTTTGTTTTCACAAAATGCCTGTATTCGCCACTAAAGTTCGTAACTAAAAGCATAGTGTGGCCATTTCGGAGTTGAACGAGACTTCGAGCAATGGCGACTTACCGATCAAGCAATAACGTGAGGTTACCTTCAGCCCGCAATTGACTGTCCCTGCGGACATTCAACAGAATCCCCGCCATGGTGGTCTAGTGGCTAAGGTACTCGGCTGCTGACCCACAGAACGCGGGATCGAATCCCGGCTGCGGCGGCTGCATTTTCGATGCAGGCGAAAATGCTGTATACGCCCGTGTGCTCAGATAAGGGTGCATGTTGAAGAACCCCAGGTGGTCAAAATTTCCGGAGCCCTCCACTACGGCGTCTCTCATAATAACATGTGGTGGCTTCGGGACTTTGAACCCCACATATCATTATCATCACTCAACAAGGACGAAAATACTACTGCGAGGCGGCAACGTGACGTAATCATCGACTACGCGTAAGGCCATGCCGCGTTGTTCGTTCTCAATGTCTGAATCTGGAGAAACGCAGTTGGTGAAACTGATGAACAAATCACGCAGAATAATTATCGCTTTATGCTCCAGAAGAAAATCTATGCCCAAAATGACAGGCCTAGAACAGTTGGGCAGTACCTGGAATGATGCCACAAAAGCCGACGCACAAATCTCAAGCCTGGTGGTGCACCTTCCTATAAATGATACGACGTGTCCTCCAGTGGTGATTAGTTGAGGGCCATCCCACGTTGTCAGCATATTGTGGTCAATGAAGCACTCATCCCCGAGTAATCAGCTGCCGTGTCGACAATTTGCAGTAATCGAGTAACAGTCAACGGAAATGGCAATGGCAGTGGATGTTGTGTTGGTGGTTTCAGCAGAAGCCTTTAACGGTATCTCGTGAGGCAGAGGTGGAGGGTATTTGTCGGTTCGCATGACAGCGGCCTCACCTCCGAAGGTCACCGTTTTCAGTTTCCCCGGCATGGGCTTGTGCCACTGACAACAGGAGACCCAAAGGCTGGTCGGGTGTGGTGCGTTGATGCGGACGGACGGGGTGATGGCGACCATGACTGTCGTCGCGGCGGGGCCGTACCTTGATGACTATCTTCCAAGTAATCTGCAATTTCTGGCGGGCGCTCACCATCTATATAGCGTCGACAACGGGCATCTAGGTGATATCCGCTTAGGCTTATTCGTCGGTAGTAACAGTCGCGGTACATGTGTCCAACTTCGCCACATTGGTAGCACAAAGGGCGATTGTCGGATTCAGGCTAGATGGTGGACTTTTGCGGGCTAGGACCAAAATCGGCCTGCAAAGCCCGGTGATGGGCTGGAATTTGAAAATGTCTAGAGGCCCCAGCAAGTGGATGAACAAAATGTGCTGTCGATGGCGTAGAGATGCCAGAGCATCCGTGTAGAAAAGCGTGGGAGGTTTGGATTGTGATGGTGGTGAAGAATGAACGAACTGCCTGATTTCGTTCCAAACGACGTCCGTAAGAGCAGCGATACTCGGAGGGGACGCGAGGCTGTCGTGAGATTTTTTAAGTTCTTCGCGTACAACTTGCCGTATGAGTTTTGTGAGGACCTCCCTGCCATCACTTTTCGGTAAAAGAGAGCACGCAGCGGACATGAATATCTGACGCGCATACTGCGAGAACCGCTGCCGAAGCATGCGCTCCATAATTGTGGTCTCACGTATGAACTCCGACACCATCGTAGGAGGGTTCAATTCAATTCAATTCAATTCTTTCAATTTTTAACTACAAACTGTGAAACATACATAAATATCACGACTGGTTGGACCCATAGCCGAACGCTAGTTGGGGGTCCAAAAAAATAAATAGCTAAGGCTTCCATCTACAAAAAAGATATATCACACGCATACAGATAGTTATCGTGCATCCTTAATTTGCACGAGCGAAACAAAGGGAGAGCGAAAGTGTCGGTAAATGCACGATTGTTTTTAACAGTTCTAACTTACGAAAACACAAGTAAACAAAGCATATTGCTGCATTATTATGAAGGTCAAAATATACATGGCTAATACCGAAAACAAAAACCAAATCATTGGGTGACAATGGTATTTTTAAACGATTTCAGAAGTTTCTGGCAGACACATATGCATACACACACACACACACACACACACAAATGACATCATAATTGTTTTCATTGATAAACATTGTTCATTGTAAGTAAGTATTTCTTGAACACTAATGAAAACTTATTCGACTGTTTTATTTCTGCTGGTAGTTTATTCCAAATTTTGGCCCTGAAAACTGCAGCAACGTTGTCCGTAAGTATTCTTAGAGGAAGATTGAAATTTCCATATATTTGATTTCTGGTTACACGAGGGGATGTGCTAAATAAAGAAACATGAAAAGTCAGGTTGTTTTTGACAACATTGAAAACACACGTGGCAATTTTTAATTTGTGTACCTTATCATAAGGCAAAATATTCATTTTCATAAACAAAGGCATACTCGGCTCATTGTAGCAAGATTGGGTGATTATTCTCAGGACTCGTTTTTGTGAAGTTTGCGAACAGGTTCAAGAAACGTTTTATATGTCGTACCCTATGATTCATTGCAATATGAGATGTGGCTGTGAATGAGTGAAAATTATAAAGTACGCAGAGTATTGGTATCAAGATGATGACGTGCTTGTGAAAGTGCGTAGCATCCCGAGGAGAGCTTTGTACAAACTGCGTTTATTTGCTCTTGCCAGTGCAGATTTTTATCAAATATCACGCCAAGATATTTAAATGAGCTGGCTTCGTCAAGTTGAAATTCGTTTATTCGCAAATCTAGTGACATAGGAGGCGTGATATTGTTGCGTGGCCGAAACACTACATATTTAGTTTTTTTTGACGTTTATAGTAAGTTTGTTCTTCACGAACCATTCACTTGCTTTTTTTAACTCTTTGTTTACTTAGTTTGCAGATCTTGAATGTTGTCCGCTGTTATAACAATACAAGTGTCATCGGCGTACATAATAATTTCACTGGTGTCTAAAATTTGTGGAAGGTTATTAATATATAATAACAATAACAGTGGCCCTAGGACGGATCCGTGAGGGACTCCAGTGCGCATATATTTTGGTCATGATGTAATATCTTTTGTTCTAGCTACCTGCACTCGCTCATGAAGGTAGCTAGTGAGAAGATCTAATGGGCTACTGCGATAACTATAATGCTTTAGCTTATGTAAAAGTATGTTGTGATCAACCGTATCGAAGGCTTTTTTCAGGTCTAAAATAATGACACACACAAGTATGATACTTCGCAAAGATACATTAATTTTTTGAGTTAGCGTTAGCACTGCTGATGAAGTAGAGTGATTTGGGCGGAAACCATGTTGCTGCGGGCACATAGCCTGATATTTTTGAATGAATTTGTGGAACCGACTGATCAGAGTTTTTTCAAATATAAAAATAATGGTACTGAGCAAGATATTGGCCTGTAATTAGAAGTGTTACTGCGGTCTCCGTTTTTGTAGATGGGGACAACCTTAGCAATCTTCAGCTGAGATGGATATCTGGAGCAGCTGACGGAGTGATTGAATAAGTGGCATAATACTGCTCCTAATACATCTATATTTTCTTTGATCATACAAATAGGAATGGCGTCTTCTCCAGAAGCTTTAAAGGTAGTCATTTTATTATTTGCTGATATCCCATCTTCAGGCTCAATGTTATACATAACGAAAGAAAGTGTTGGGCAGAGGGCTCTGCGATATAGAAATTTTGCCCAAGTCATTAAATTTTTTGGCCAGTGATGGACCAATACCTGCGAAATATGCGTTGAAATTTTCTACAACGTCTTCATCAATGGTTTCGGGAAGCACAGTTTGCTTACGTTGTTTACCTATGATTTCGTTTATAATTTCCCACAGTTTTTTCGTGTTGCCAGCGGTCTGTCTAATTAGTTGCGTATAATAATGCCTTTTGCGCGATCGAATCATAGCGACAGACTTATTCCGCTGAGCTTTAAATTGCTGTAAGTATAAGGGATTGTCTTTGTTATGACGCCATTTGTCGTGCCACTATTTTTTGGCCTTGAGTGTTTGAAGTATCTTTTCAGTCATCTAAGGGCACATAGGTTTTTCATGGCGGCTTTTCTTTACCTTGCGATTACTCCTTTCTATAGCGTTTTGTAGGTATTTGATTAGGTTATCAGTTTCGATGTCTATGTCCTCATTGTCTATTTCGTTGTATTTAATGCCACGAATCTTTTGGCGTAATATCTTGTAATCTATTTCGGTTACGATGTTACTTTTTGTTTTCATGGTGCTCGTAAGGGAATCTAAAACAGCAAATATAGGTAGGTGACCAGAGATTGGCTGTAAGTAAACGCCTCCGGTGACCACCATGTCCAGATTTATCAGTGCGTGGTCGATTAAAGACGTCGATACCTCAGTTATACGCGTTGGTGTCGTAATTGAGTTATGGTAGTTGTAAGACTGCAACAAATAGCCACAATCACTTTCTGTCACGTTGTATGTGTTTATGTTCATGTCACCTACTATAATAACTGTTGTATTTTGGTGCCCCGACAAAACGCAGAAAATTGCTTCCAATTTATCAAGAAAGCCTGTGATACTACTGCTCGGAGAGCGATAAATTACACGAATAATGACGTCATACTCAAGGCGAATAAAAAGGGATTCAATGTCATTGCAACTATATGTGGCCGTTTCAATTGTGCGATAGGCTATGTTATCTTTAACGAACAAAGCAACGCCTCCCCCACGTGAACGTGAAACCCGCGCATTTGATTCTGTTCTGTAACCTGGAAAACAGAAAGTTTCACCATTTCGCAACCACGTCTCAGTTGTTGCAATGAAATTGAACGAATGCTCATGCTGCGACAGGAATGCAGAAAGTAAACCCCCGTTTTTATTAATACTCCGGATGTTGCAATGAAAAACTGTTGCTGTCTTTGCTCTACAGTGATTATCACCCTCTTTCATTGTATAAGCCATTATGAAGGAATGTGGTATAGGTTATCGAAAAAAATACTCATACTATTAGCGATAAATCTTCTTCGCCTGTTAGATGCACTACTCTCGAATTCTCGGATTTCCGTAGAAGTATTTTTCCGTCAGAGATCCATGCAAATTTTCATCCTTTTTCCCACTTCTGTTGGATTGCTTTTCCAAGGAGAATTTTTCTTTCAGGGCACAAGTGTTCATATATGTAGACTGGGTCGCTATTCTGGAAACCTAGCATGACAGTGTTCAGTTGTTTTTTTTAGCTTCCTTCAGCATTTTGTCCCGAACTGATCTAGATGTGAAGTTCACTACTACGTTTGGGGGCGTATTGCCCTTTGACGGGACGCGGTGAGCCACGTCGATGTCACCGTCAGAAAGTTGAACGCACAAGCAAGATGCGACTTTTTCAACTGTTTTGAGGACATCCTCATTTTCGGTCTTAGCTATACCTCTTAATTCGAAGTTGTTACGCCTGCTGTACTGATTCAGTTCTTCATTTTATTGATTTGTGGGGTTTAACGTCCCAAAACCACGCTATGATTATGAGAGACGCCGTAGTGGAAGACTCCGGAAATTTGGACCTCCTGGGGTTCTTTAACGTGCACCCAAATCTGAGCACACGGGCCTACAACATTTCCGCCTCCATCGGAAATGCAGCCGCCGCAGCCGAGATTCGATCCCGTGACCTGCAGGTCAGCAGCCGAGTACCTTAGCCACTAGACCATCACGGCGGGGCACTGATTCAGTTCAATAAGTTGCTTTTTTGTTTCCTGCAGCTCTTTGTTTAGTTTTAGATTCTCTTTCTTGCATTCAAGGCCCTGGATTTTTACTTCACCGAGCTCAAGTCGAAAGCTTTTTATTTCAGTTCGGTATTCTTCAAAGCTTTGGTTCATGTACCCGACAGATTGCCTGATGGAAGTGAGCTCAGCTTTCATTGAGTTATTCGTTGCATCCATCTTGTTCATCCCCGTTTTCAGTTCATTGATAGTTTCAAAGAAGTTAGAGGTTATCTCAATAAGTACCTTTGATATCTCTTTAATTGTAGTTGGTGCCTTTTCAGCTATGGCTTTAGAAATATCCAAAAGAGCGTCAGGTTTGCCAGAAGCCATTTCTGTGGTTATCTAGACACACTTGCGAAACTTCACAACAGAAATGAGCATATGCTACAGAACACACTATGGCACACTGTGGGTTGCGTACAAGGCCCGCGAAAAGCTGCTCCTTTACGACTCGCATTAACAAGCGCTCCTTCTTGTCTTCTTGCACGTAGGGGTCAGCCCGTCTAAACAATCGTGACATCTCTTCGACAAACATGGTGACGCTCTCGTTCGGCATTTGAAACGGCGAAGAAACTGCCTGTTTCACTCTCTCTTTACCATTTGGGGTTACTGGAGGCCTCGCTGAGCTGCCGATGGAATTCTCGCCAACTCGTCAATGAAGCTTCGTGGTTCTCGTACCACACTCTAGCCGCGTCTAAAAAAGGAGATATAGACGTTCTTCAACTTACGATGATTGCCCCAGTCATTGATGGCAGCGAACCAGTAGAAATGGTCAAGCTAGTTTTCCACATCCTCACCGGCATCGCCGTGGAATGAATTGGGTGTTCGAGGCGTGTTAATGACACAGGGTATTGCTAACGAATGGGTTATGCTCGGTTTGGGTTGCGGATGTGGCAAACATTGTCCTCACGGAACTTGCCAAAGGGCCGTACTGTGGTGGTAGTCCTTGAAGGTGGCGGCTGCTTCGATGGATATCAGCATACCTTGCTGCACTGGCGTTGGCTGCTTCTGGTTCAGGACTAGCAGGCATATGAGACGTCACGTTACCCAGCAGTTCCACCAGTCTGTCGCGAGAAGAAACGGCGAATAGGGACTGGAAGCGAACGACTGTTTAGGAATAAAGGAAGAAAGAGCCTGAAATCTGTGACACACACCCATGCTAGAGGATTGGCCGAAATCCGGGTAGTTCTGACGAAGTACTGTTAATTTATTAGCTCACGTCTATTAAACTAATGAGAGGAGTCAACGAAAAAATTAAATATGAAAAATTCACAATTACAGATAACGGATAGAGAAAACGAAACAGATAATTGCGGCAACAACAATAAACATGTTCTACATTCTGAATCTCATTGAAGCTTTAATAATATCTTGCAAGGCATCAGCAACCTTCCTGTCGCAGAATCCTAGAGAGAAAGCCCCCAAATAAAGTACATTTGGAGTGTTTAACTCCAATCTTACAAGGCGGAAGATGGCATCTCATGTAATTTTGCGCGATGTGGCGTATCTTTTACAATATATCAGATAATGGTCTGTTGTCTCAGGGATTCCACAAAACTACAATTAGGGGAAGCAGCCAGACCAGCTCGGTGTAAAAAAAATTAAGATAGGGAGTTTGAAATCTCAGCCAAGTGATGGCGACTTCAACTGCACGCATGTAACATATTTTACTATTGAAACGATGAATTAAATGTTGAAATTTTATTGTGTTTAATATAAACGGCAAAGTACACTCTAAGGCAAAAGAGTGTCGAAAGGGTGTGGGGTTTGTCCTTTTGGGGACTAATGGGACTGCCACAACCATTAATTCGTTTTAGGACTAACGGCACTGGGTCTAACAGTTAGTCCCCATAGGCTAGTTCAAGAGACTAATATTTAGTCCTGAGATTTACATCTTAGCGGGTGACTGTTAGTCCCCACAAATCACCTCAAAGGACTAACACTTAGTTCTCACATTTACACCTTTTTGAGCAACAATTAGTCCTCACATTTACACCTTACCGGCAACCATTAGTCCTCACATTAGAACCTTGCCGGACAAACGGTTGGTCCAGTCAAATACTCTATTTAGATGAAATTTTATCTCCAGTTAAAATATTGTTCTTTTTATTTACTCTCTGCGAGGCCTAATACTTTCTTTGCCTGTTTTTCTGCGCACTGAGCAACAAATTGTGCGGTAAAGAACACGCGAAGAATTATTTAGCTATTTGTGTGTCAGTGCTTTCGCAGTCACTGCAACAAATAAAGACAAAAGTGAGACATCGAAATCTTTTCTTTTTCTACATACACACAAAGTTTCTCCATTGTTTAAGTGAATGCATGGTGAAATGTACAAGTTCAGCCTCGTTGTTAGATCTTGTAAAGTCCTTGTGAAGCTCCTCCGACGAAAGCGATAGATGACAGGCATAGCAGACACCAGTGCACACAGCCTCCTGCATGTTGTGTGCTCACGTCTGTACAATAAGATTGTAAAAATAGTTAGTCCCACGTGACAGAAGATCAAGATGCACGCATATGACAGGTACGTGCAAGTTGATATGAAAACATACGTATAAAATAAGGCACGTAAATAACTTTACCTTCACATCTCGTACAGTCCTTCTGAAGCTGCTCTGACAAAAGCGATAGATGACAGGCATAGCATGCAGACGCCAGCCCATACAGCCACAGCCTTCTGCACGGTGTTCCCACGGCTGCACGTTGAGATTGTAAAAATAGTTAGTCACAAGTGACAGAGGATGAATATGTATACATATGATAATGCGTGCAAGGTGAAAAAAACATACGTGTAAAATATGACATGCAAATAATTTCACCATCAACAACATTGAACACATCGTCAAAGACGCACTTCGATACACATAGCGCAAGAGCTTAAGTGCGACGGCAGCAGCCATAACTTGGAGGCGCCGCGAACCACCGTGCCGCAAACAAGTCGGCGGGTTTAAAGCGAGCGACGTCGTACAGCTTGAGCAAGTGAACGCGACACCAAACACGGCATGGCAGGCGGAGGATCTGACTCTGCCGCCAGCGAACCTCGAGCTAGTTAGCAGTGACCGCCGAAGAAACCGATGGTAACGCGGCTCTTTTCCGCAAACTCGAGTGGGTGCGAGTGCAGCGAGCAAACGCGAGTCCACCGCCGTGGCCGCCGCCAACGTCCGGCGCCGAGCTGCTTGCGACCGATTGACGGGGTAGCCAACTGTGATGGAGACCAGTTTTCACAAAGTTTGACGTGCCGGCGCACTTACAGCGCGCAACATACTACAAACAGGCTCATTACGAGCAACCGCAACGTGTTTTGGGCGATTCTCAATACAGCGACGAGGTCTCCGCTCAATATTGTGAGCCCGGAGCTCATCACGGCGGTGAATACAGGTGAGCACTTGGTGAGCGAGCCTCCGGGCGGTCAATGGCAATGGGTGTGTTCCAGTTATAGTGAACTAGAATATGATAGTGGCGCGACCGCCTGGACTGCGGCGTCAGCTTACACGCGGATGCCGCCAGGTGGCGCCGCTGCTACTTTTCATGCCAGCTTCGGCTGCGTTGTCGCGCCGTCGCGGGCTCCTGCAAAGCTACACCTGAGGTTACTTGGAACTAAGGACAGAGACAGAACTTTATTAAGGTCCTGAGGAACACTACCTCAAGGGGGTAAAGCAGCGGGCCGCTCCCACGTCGAAACGGGTAAGCTGAGCCTCTCTGCCGCGTCGTGGGCCTTCTAGACAGCACAGAGTTGATGAGCAATTTCTGAGCTCCTAAGCGCAGAACTCCATTCCTCTTCAGTTATGTGGCGAGAATCGCGTGATGAGGGGCACTGCCAGAGTATGTGGTCTAACGTAGATATGGCGCCACAATCTGGGCATGTCGGATCAATGCTTTCAATAAACTGGCTGTGGGAACGAAGACTGGGGTACGACCTGGTTTGAAGCATGCAAAGGGTAGATGCCTGGGCCCTACAAAGTTGCATATGAGGAATGGGAAAAATCGTTCTGTCCAGCTGATAACGTTTGGTCACCTCACTGAAAGTGAGGAGAACATTCCTAAAGACCATTAGGTTGGAGTCTGAAGGTCCCGCAGGCTGCCCAGCATGGTGAGTAAGTTCGCGTGCTCGGGCGTGGGCAATCTCGTTTAGGTTTGCCATGGAGGCCAGATGTGATCCGAGGTGAGCCGGAAACCAAATTATGGCGTGTTCATAAATATCCCTATTACCTAAGATGTCAGCTACTTCAGCCGATAGAGATCCTGATGCAAATGCTCGCACTGCCGCTCGTGAGTCTGTATAGATGTGTTGCCGGGAGTCGTCAAGGAGAGCGAAAGCTATGGCTACCTGTTCAGCTTTAGAGATTGTGGTGTTCCTGATAGATGCGGAGTGAATAACACAAGCTGCGTGGTCAACTGCAACGACCGAGAAGTTGGCTGTTCGACTGTACTGCGCTGCGTCTACGAAGCATGCAGACTCCGGGTTTGCACGAACACTCTTGAGCAGTGCTTCACCCCTGGTTTTTCGCCTGTTCGCGTTGTGCTGCGGATGTACGTTGCGGGGGAACGGAGCGACCATAATGTTGGCCCCTTGCTTCTTAGCGAGAGACTGACTACGTTCCTTTTCTACCGCACTATACCCTAGGATTGTCAGGATGCTCCTTCCTGCAGCCGAGGACGAGAGCCTGGCCATCTGAGCCGTATGCTGTGCCTCGATGATCTCTTGTATCGTGTTGTGTATACCCAACTGCATGAGGCGTTCCGTACTGGTAGCTGTGAGCTTGTTTATGCTGTGTCCATTTGTGCCATTCGTCTTTATAGCCATTCCAAGTACTCTTATTACCTCTACCCTAGGGATGACATGACCAGAGCTGGTGCGAAGCGCTATATTGATATCTGGAAGGGAGACACAGCCTCGAGGCTTTACACCCTATCTTTTAAGTTTGTAAAGCAAAAGTTGCGACTCGTAGTCCAGTGCCACTAAGAAAAGCTTCGGTGTATTCTACAGCACGTTGGAGGGCCTCTTCTACTCTGCCCTCACTGCCACCCGTGCACAAGACAGTGATGTAATTGACGTAAAGGGTATGACATATGCTTTGTATTTGCCAGAGCCTCTTGGAAAGCTCACAGATAGCGATATTGAACAGAAGTGGTGAGACCACCGAACCCTGTGGCGTACCTATGGAGCCAAGAACGAAAGGTTCTAATTTCAGATCTCCTATCTGGCGTTTCTGCTTTTAAGGAAAGAGCTGATGAATGCGTGAAATCTATGCCCCAAGCGAAAACTAGAGATGGAGTTGAGAATATAAGTATTGAAGAGATTGTCAAAAGCTTTCTCTAAATCTAGTCCCAAGATTTCCCTGACATCTCTCGTTTGAACGTCGATAATCTGGTGTTTATTCAACTTCATGGCATCTTGGGTCGATAATGCCAGTCGGAAGCCAATCATGTTGTACGAAAACAAGCCATGGTCTTCAATGTGTTGAGTAACGCGGCTATTAATGACGTGTTCGGCCACCTTTCCTATGCAGGATGTAAGCGATATGGGTCTTAGATTACAAAGGTTCAGTGGACGTCCCGGTTTCGGAACAAAGATGACTGACCCCAGCTTCCACGATTCCGGGACAGTGCCCTGTTCCCATACCTTGTTAATCTCGTCCGTGAGTATTTTATGGAAGCATCGTCCAGATTACGCAGAATTGTATTTGAGATACCATCCGGGCCTATGGCGCTGATCGACTATTCAGTTTCATGAGAACCTCTCACACATCAGCCGTGCTGAAAGGTTCTTCCAAAGACTCCATGTGTGGGCCGTCGTAAGGGGGATAGTCGGCATCACACGAGAGATCAACTGGCAGACAACTTTTCGTGAGGCATTCGAAAGCATTTTGTTCTGAGTCTTGTTGTTTGGCCATACGGAGAATTTTGTCTATTGCACTCCTCTGGTTGGGTTTCGAGTTCGATTCTTTTAACAGGTGCTTCAGCAAGTTCCACCTGCCTCCTGTGCGCATCTGGTCATCGACCTAGTTGCAAACTTCATTCCATTGTTGTCTAGAGAGCGTCTGACAGTGTTCCTCGATCTGGTGATTCAGCTCAGCGATTTTTTTCCGCAGCCTGCGGTTCAGTTTCTGTCCCTTTCATCTGCGGAGAAGGGCGTTTTCAGCTTCGAGCAAATGCGCTAGACGGCTGTCCATTGTGTCAACCCTAAGATCAGTAACTATGGACTTGGTAGCCGCAGCTACACCCTCATTGAGCTGTGCCACCCAGTGATCAAAAGAATCTGGTGACTCCCGGTTTTTCCTTTTCTGCGCCCTGATTTAGCGGAAACGATCCCAATCCGTGAACTGAAATTCTCTTGGAGGTCTGCTTTGTATTTCCATCGAAGTGACGAGAATGTAATAATCACTGCCGAGACTTTCGTTGCGATTGTGCCAGGTTACCTGCCCCGAGTTTGCCACGAAGGCTGGGTCCGGGGTAGTGTCCCTGGAGCATGAATTTCCAATTCTGGTAGGGAATGAAGGATCCGTGAGTAGAGTTAGGTTGTAGTTTGAAGCAGCCTGCGAGAGATCTCTACCCTTAGCGTTAGTGTGGTGATATCCCCACTCCTGATGTGGGGCATTGAAATCGCCGGCAATAATGAGTGGGGCTTCAGCTGCCTTTCCTACTGCCCCGGATATTTGTGACGTGAAGTGCTGTCTCATGTCCCTAGGAGTACTGTAAATGTTCAGAATGAAGGGGCTGTTCCGAAGATTCCCGCTTGGTATCACCTCGACAAACAAGTGCCCAGTCTTACTATGGCTCATGGAAAGATCGTGAACTACGGTGGTAAACTTCATCAGAACAAGGGTGCAGATACCCCTTGTATCTTGCCCGAATAAGCAGTGGGACCTATAGCCCGATAGGGTAAATGAGTTCGTCAATGTTTCTTGAAGTAGGACAATCTACGGCTTGTTAGTATGAGACCGAATGAATTGCTGAAGGACCGGCTTCTTACGTAGGGATCCACAACAGTTCCACTGCCAAATTACGACGTTACTATTACTAGTCGGACCCGCCATGATTGCAACTTCAGTTGGATTTGCCTTGCGGCACATTACGTATAGGGGCCTGCTTTCCACCCTTTAGGGTGGCCCTAGCTTTAGAGATACCCGATGGAAATGAAGGACTTGCCGCTGTCGAACCTGATGACCCACTATTACTCTTGGATTCGAGTGTTGCAACCCTCATACTCAAAGTTGAGAACGCTTCGCTAAGGGAGTTGAGCGTGTTCCTCAATTTGGCCTGAAATTCTTTCATGTCGTTTTTAAACTCGTTGAAGTCAGATTTAAGATCTGCCAGCCCCTCATCTCGTAAAGGCTGGGACAGAGCTCTCTTCTTCGCGGGACGTTCGTCTGCAGGTGCCTCAGACGGCATCTCAATGGGCACGTCTGCTCTTCCCGATGGCGGAGGCGACTTCGAGGGCAACGACACGGTCGCCAATTTTAGATCAGCTACCTCTGCTTGAAGACGCTCAAAAGCGCTCCTTAGCAAAGCGTTTTCGAATTCAATTTGTGAAATCCTAGCCGCGCCATGCTCTGACAGTGGAGGTACTTCCCTCAATACCATGGATGGCGTTCCCTTGACACAGTCGGCCCAGCGATTTCCCCGGCGGGCAGCGTTTGTAGCTGAACAGCAAATGGGTCCTTGGATCGCGAGCATCCCCTGAATCTGGAGCGACCGCTCTTGGATGATGACCGTGGCGCTGGTTGTTCAGTGCGCCCTCTCGACGGCGATCTGCTGTGGCTCCGCACGTGCTTGGTGCCGGTCGGCGCCGGGGACGTGGCGCGTTTACGTTCACGTGTTTGTCGGCGAACTACATATGGTACTTGAAAGCGTTGTCGCTAGCCTGTCCACTGTAGGGTGAGGCCCTCCACGTAGGGCACACTCGGGGGTGCACACGTGATCCTTAGACGGCGACGCCTCACCGTAACTTCTGCAAATCACATCTTCTGGCGCCGGGCACATGTTGGCGCGTTGGCCTAGCCTTCCGCATGGATAGCACACATCGGTTGTCTTCGGTAAAGCGTGCACCGTAACATACTTTGCCCACACATGACGTAGTTAAGCACTTTCAAGCCGTCGAAGAGAACGATGACCATCGTGGTGTTTTTTATGCTCTTGACCTCTAGTGCTCTCGGAGTTTTTGGTTGAACAATCATGCTGCTCAGCTGCTCGTGATTGAAGTCTAGGTCAACGCCTCTGAGGACCTCCTTAGACGTGTTGTCTGGTGCGGCCAAGTCCGAGCTGACCTCATAGCTGGCCTCCCCGACTGTGATTGCTTGTGATTGCTCCCCGACGTGTCAGGTGACGGTGCTCAACGCGCCGAACTCACACACATACTCGCGCACACGCGCTGATTGACTCCCGCGCTGCACACGCTATCTAGAGAAGACGCCGCCGGCACGCACTCGCCTCGCGCACATGACATGAAGAGGCGCAGTGGCGCCACGAGAAATCCTAGCGGCTGTCCGTGTCTTTTTGGACCGCCGACACAGCAGCACGGCCTGCCGGTCACGCTACTAGATCGTATTCTAGTTCACTATAGTTCCAATACTCCCCGTAGACGGCTAAATAGACAGCTAAATGGATGGCAACCATCTTAAGTCCCATTCCAATTCTCACGTAGCCGGCAAAATAGACAGCTCCGAGAAGACTGCATCGTAGACAAATACTATGCAGGCTACTTTGCTGTCTAAACAAGATGCCGGCTCAGCGAATCGCTCATATAGATCGGATCTCGCCGGAATGGTCGTCTGCACATAAGCAGACGCTACTGCAGTAGCTCATTGTGAGGAACGTTATTTTTTTAGATTTCAATACGAAATAAGCCAGAAAATAGAACTGTTACGTTTGTTTATTTTGGCCTCTTTTTTTCGACGTGAGGTGGCGCCTCGTCGCGTAAAAGCTGCCAAGACGTGTTCCAATTCTCGGACAGCATGAGCTCAGTGCTGTCTTCTAAGCAGTCTGCGTAGACTCTCTACGTGATGTCTAGGAATCGGAACACAGCCAATGGCGGCCAATTTCCAGGCGGTCAAAAAGCACGGGCAAACTGCAGACACCCAATCCGTCCTTCGCATTGCATTTAGTGCGTGCGATACAAAACACGACCAAGCCCGTTGCCGGCAAGCGTGATCCGTATCGCACACGTGACAAGCACGGCAGAATAAAGAATGATCGCCTACTTGTGAAATAATGCAGCGCTGATTTCTGCCCTGAGTCAGACTGAAATATTGTATCCGACAGGCTTGCTGTTTTCTCGGCCGCAATGTTGGCCTTCATTCCCTACCGGTGGTGTCGTGAGTTGGTCGTGACCATCTTGACTACGCCAGAAATGTACAGCGTGGCGTGACGACGTGTCGAAACGTGCTCCAGATTTTATGGGTGCGGCGAAACGTAAAAGCAGCAGTGCAAGCTCATCGAAGCGTACACACATAGCATCGCGACGTGATTCCTAGATTGTCAAGCTCTCATAGCACGACGCAACTCGAACCGTTACCAGCAAAATAAGGGGGAATACTGAGCCAAGACAGAGGAGGTCAGGAGGATGGCTAGTGCCCTTGACAACGGTTTGCGCACGGCCCGCATCTCCCGCGCTGTTCATCCCTTTGGAGACTAAGTGGTTTGCACGTGGTACGCATCCCTCTGTGGTTACTCCTGAACGGTCTATCTGTTCATCGCGCGTGCCTATTGGGCTCCGTTACTCTTTTTTCGGGCTATAGAGTGAAATTCTTCTAACATCAATTTTCTACTAAATATAGCTCCTATAATGACTTTAGATGCTGGTTATATAGGAATAACCGGCCATTTGACGATGACTTAGCAAACGCATCCGCCATTTCATTGAGGAAGAGTTCCTTATGCCCTGGTACCCAAATTATTTTAATGAACTGTATATACGGTGGAACTAATGATTTGAAAGTACTCAGCACTTGGGAGTTCTCATTTGCAGTAAGAGAAGAACACACCGACAGCGAATCAGTTAAGATTATGGCCGAACTTGTTGATGCTGTTAATTTGCAGAGAGCTAAAATTTTCGCAAAACATTCTGCTGTAAAAGTTAGTACGAAATCTGAAATGCGTAGAGAAAATGACCAATCTAGGTTAGGAGCGAATATCCCAATTCCACATTTTCCTTCATTGTTCGAAGCATCCGTCACAATGATTGTCTTCATTGGGGAACGAACCAGATAATCACTCAGAACAGACATCTCCCTGTTTGTAAACAGTGGTAGTAGTTAGAAGATGAGAAAAGGCACCTAATTTCTGCAGCCCTGTCGGAAGCATGGCGCAGTGCCTATTTGTAAACAGTGTGACGCCAATGCAGGCATCCCGCCCACCATACCCTCTCTCGGAGCAAGTGCTGGTCGGCAAGAAAGTTTCCCAGGCGGCATCTCTTTGCATAGCAGAGCTGCGTGTCTGCATTTCTCGACAGAAATTTATGCATTGCTATGTTCTATAGTCATAGCGTTTTAAAGAAAGGGGTCACGGAAGAATTACTGCTCATAGTGTGGGAATGTGCTCGTCATAGTTGGATGGATAGAGAAACTTTATTTAGAGTAGTCAGAGACGCGACTAGCACGCAGTGGGCTTCACCCACGTTGATGGCAGGCATAAAAAAATCTGATCTTTTTCGAAAGTGAAAGTTTGAATGTACACGGTGACTGGCACTTTGAGATACATTTGCATGAGATGGATGGGAATTAACTTATTCAATTCCCATCGTGGGATGTGTCATGCAGTTTTAAACGAGGTACAGCATCGGCGGCAGCATCATGGTTTTGAGCTGCTGTGCGTGACGTGCGGATGATATTCTCACTCATTGCGCAAAAGTCAGATCGGAGATGACTAAAAAAATAAGCACTTCTTGCCATGCGTTAGGCTAAGGTTAACATATCCTCGTGAAAATTAAAGTGAAATTCTGCCGCTGCGTTTCTCAATAGCCCAGTAAAAATACATGTGATGCAAAACCCGACAACTTATTAATATGTAATATTATCTGGCACAGTTACCTTGCTGAATTTGACACCTATAACGAGTTCTCGTGCCTATGTTGCTCCTTTAGGCCTGATACACAAACTTCTGATGCGCATTGTCACTTCATAAAGATCAAGCCGCAAAAGTACAAACTAGATAAGAAATGGAAATCTCCGCTGTTTTCATTAACACGTATAAGGTATCCGATATTGCGAGTTATAGCCATGGTAAAGCGTATATACAGATTCGGCAAAGCTACAACACACTTATAGCTCATGCGTAGTCGTTTATATTACCCGTAGATCATGCACTTTTATTTTTCTGCATGCCGCGCATACGTTGAGATGTACCTACTCGCATATGATCACGTCAAATGCATTTTTACCTTGACTAAAATGTCAGATCGTAAAGTTTCATAGACAACCGGT